>NW_026020430.1:5050924-5650924 GCF_900185275.1 Solanum verrucosum
CTGAATTCTCAAGAATGAGATACGTAGGCGGCCTATGTCGGCCTCGGTCGCTTTCTTTGTAAAATTCCTATTTTTGTTAATCCTTGAGGGGAACTACGTTTGACCTGATTCCTGCCTCAACGGGATACGTAGGCGCCACAAGGGCTCGGTCATATTTCCCGTAAGGATTTCTATTTCTCTTTACAATAGAAACTGGGACAGAATTTTTGAGAGGGACTCAAAAATTCTCGAGGAAAAGATCTTTCCAACAAAGTCAAGACTAAAGTCACTTTGAGATTTGCAACTGGGACAGAATTTTTGAGAAGATCTCAAAAATTCCGTGATTTGCTCACCCGATGTTAAAGATAAGCCGAGATAGTTAACTGGGACAGAATTTTGAGGATGCCTCAAAATTTCAATAAGGTTCATCGGAAGTTTAGAACAACTTTGAATACTTCCCAACAAGTAATCAGACAGATCTCAAAACACAAACTCCGAATGACGTTCATTAAACTTGACGTGACATGACACTTTGGCAGTGACTTTTTCAAAACATTACTTTTGAAAATCTATTTTCCTTAAAACTTTCCTTCGTGTTTCAATTATTTTTACATAAAAATGTTTTGTCTTATCTATCAAGAAGCGGGAGATCGGAGAAATCACCGGAGATAGCAAGAGAAGGAGCAGACAACCGAAGAGATCAACACAGATCAGTTCATTTTGTAAAAAACTAACTATTTTTCTGTGGATGCAGGTCTATAGGTTTGCCTCAAGAACGGCATATTCTTCCATTCAATGAATATGGAGAAGTCAAAGGGCGAAGAGCTCCCCAAATTGACAACTTTTCTGTGGATGCAGGAAATATTTCATGCTTCTTATACCAAGAATTGAGAATATGAGTAGCATTAATTTATTCAAATTTCCAGCAAGACAAGGTTTGTAACGAACATGCAACTATGTTCGGAGATGGGAAAATGAAAACCTTGAAGAGAGAAATATTATTATTTTCCAGCAACTAAAGATACCTGGAAGATATTTATCTGCATTATATTATGAGATATGATAATATTCTTACCCTGAAGGTTATTTATATTGTATTGTCGAATGAGATGATACCACTACCCGGAGAGTCATGTATATCGTATTGTCAAATGAGATGATACCACTACTCCGAGGGTCATTTTTATTTATATTGTCGATTGAGACGATATCACTATCCGGAGAGTCATTTATATCGTATTGTCGAATGAGATGATACCAGTACTCCGAGGGTCATTTTTATTTACATTGTCGATTGAGACGATATCACTACCCGGAGAGTCATTTATTTCGTATTGTCAAATGAGATGACACACTACTCCGAGGGTCATTTTTATTTATATTGTCGATTGAGACGATACCGCCGTTCCAGAAGATACCCAGAAGATCACATATGTTGCTCGGTGAAACATTATCTTCATTTGGTATCAGGGAGGCATCATCAAAAGAAATCATGCATCGCGGAGAAGTCATGCATAGCAAGAAAAGAGATTGATGTATTACAAGAGAAGAAAAGAGAAAAATCATGCATTGCAAAAGAGAAAAGTCATGCATCGCGGGAAGAAGAAACCATGCATAACAAGAGGATACCATTCATGCATAGCAAGAGAAAAGTCATGCATCGCGGAAAGAGATTCGTGCATAGCAAGTGAAGGATTCATGCATCGCGGGAAAGAGAACCATGCATAGCAAGAGAAGGATTCATGCATCGCGGGAAAAGTCATGCATTGCAAGATAAAGAAGTCATGCATCGCGGGAAAGAGATTTATGCATAGCAAGAAGAAGCAACCATGCATAGCAAGAGAAAATGCCATGCATCGCGGGAAAGAGATTCATGCATAGCAAGAGAAGGATTCATGCATCGCGGAAAAGAAGCTATGCATTGCAAGAGAAAATTTACCCATCACAAGAAGATCAACATCGACTGCATCATTTTTATTTTTTACAAAATGACATCAAGAGAATTATCAACAACGACGTCAAGAGAACTATCAACATATTTACATCAACTTATTTTATTATTTTGACATCAAAGGAAGAGTACATTGAAGATCATATTGCAAATATGAGACACAAACTTTATTTGCTTCACGTTAAACCCGATAGAGTTGATGTCAAATATTCAAAGAGAACAATTAAGTGTCAACACGGTAAAAGACACTGTTTCCCATTTGAATTGCATTTTTTATGCTAATGAGTTTATCTCAGTCTTTGTCGAGAGCATCCAAGAGGATGAATTCTCAAAACAAACCACAGGTGTGGACGACATCAATTAGGATGCAGCACAACGTGGAACTTTTTCTTAGCAGCGAACTGGGACATAGTCCGAAGAGGAGTGTCAAACTCTTAGGACGCGAGCAGAGGAGCGACTTCCACCACAATCAAACCACACCCCTATCAGAAGGCATGTGGGTTTTTCTTAGGTTTGTCAGTTTCAGTTTTACTTCTGGAAATTTTTGGTCTCTACCGGAAGCGGCTTTCCAATCTGAGTGATAATACACCAAGAGCTTTGGAAATTATGTCCGTGTAAGTTCTTACTTATGGATATGAAGAGCTCCACATTCATAACTAAGAGGTTGCAAGCCTCTTTTTCATAACTCGACTTATTTTGTCACTCTTCCTGAACCGAAGGTTATCTTACATAATAGATTTCCTTTCCAACCGATCAAGTCGAACTACAAGCAGCCTGATTCCCTGAGCAGAGGGATATGTAGGTAGAATCAGTGTTGAAACTCGGCTGTATTCCAACATTCGCTCTTAAATCTTATTTTCGAGCATTCTGATTTCTTCATAATTTGATATCGGATCGCTTTTGAATTCTTTCAGAATCGTGCGGTAAATCAAGCGTATCGAACTACAAGTGACCTGAATTCTCATATAGCTTGAGATATGTAGGAAACCCACTTCCAGGGTTCGGCCATAATTCCTAAAGTCCGTACCAAATCCCTCTCCTAAAGGATGAAGATGTGGTCGGTCAAAATTGGACTTGTCAATTTCATTTTCCTCGAATTTCTTGCATCAATCCAAGTAAAATGAGGGACAGTTGTTGACACCCAATTTTGACACTCCCCAATATAAATTAGTCATCGAGATTCCTAAAATCTAAACTATTTGAAATAATTAGCTTCACAAAATCCAAAATAATTTTCAAGTCGTTTTAAGTAGTTTTGTCATTTTTATAAATTTTTAAAATAATAAATATGATATTTTATATAATTATGTGTCAAATTAGTATATTTTATAAATATTCGAAAATTGTCTCAAAACGGTTTTAGTTTTATTTAAATATTTGGCTATTTGGTCTAAATTAATTAATAACTTATATTTCGAGTTAATTAGTTTATAATTAAGTTAATTATTATATAATTATGTGTCTAACTAGTATATTTTATAAATATTTGAAAATCATATCAAAAGATTTTTATTTCTTTTTAGCTAAGTGTTTTACTAACTTAGTTTAATTTAAATCATAATTACGAGTTTGAATTAATTAGTTCATGTTTAAATTAATTATATTATTATCAAGTTAATTATTTTATTTCGTCGAGATTAAGAAGCTCGTTAGTTAATTATGTTAATTCATCTTATTTAATTACTTGCCGAATTAACTAAAAGAATTCAATTTGGCTAGATTGTAATTCATTTGCCTAACCCTTTTATTTGCAATTTTAGCAATTTATTTCCTCACCCAACTCAATTTGCAAGACCAATTTTGGGGCCTTTTCAATTCAGCCCAAAAGAATAGCAATACAAAGAAACCCATTCCAAACGTTACCCATCAGCAACCCATTTTTCCATATCAATACAATACACACAACCAGCCAAACGTACAGCAGTTGCAACGTCCCAGCCCAACCAATTCCCAACAATACAATATTCACCCATTAATAAATAATACCCATTCATTCCTAACAATACATACAAACCAAACTCAGCCCAAAACCTCTTTAGCCCATTTTATTTCCAACTGACCAGCAGTCCAAAGACCTGACCCGACCCCACCTCGTTTTCTTCTTCCTCGCGTGACCAGACGCGAAACCCAGAAGCGTACAGCTCCCGGCAACTGGATCAAGCAGCAGCAAATCAGTACTGCTCCAGCAGTACTGTTCCAGTGCCATTTCTAGCCAAGAACCGTCCTTATAGTTGCGGGGTCACGCCACGTAGCTTGCCAAGGACGTTGGAATCGATCCAAGACGTCCATCCCCCATTTCCTCTTTGGGAATGAGGCAAAATTTCAGAGAAAATGGTGTTTGTCCGAATTGGTGAAAGGTTTTTGAGAGTTTGAATTTCGAATGGAGCCGATTCTCATCCGGATTCCCCCCAAAATTTGCCCTAATTTTCCCATATAAATAGCTCCTTTCTTCCTCACCGAGGGGGGGAGTTTTTTTTGGAGTGGGAAATTTTGAGTCAAGAAGACATAGTCATACAGTGAAAATACATAAAACTCTTCTGAGAAAAAGTAGACTCTATGATAAAAAAATACTATAAAGAGCATTTAGTTTCAGCTTCCTTCTTCCGAACGCGACTCTCCCGCTGCTAGTCGGGACTTTCGAAGCTTGTGTGTGGTGGTGGAAAAGCTCGTCGTTGTCCTCGTTCGCTGCCCCGAAAAGGTGAACCCCTTTTTTTTTAAATTCTTTTTTAGCTTATTTCAATGTTGTTTTGTTTGCTTCCTTGAGTAACTTTGTTCTTTGTTTGATTCATTGTTGCCGTAAGATAAATGTTTGCTTGGTTTTGAATGAAGTTAACTTAGTTGATTAATGTAAAGTGTACCCTTCGTGTGAGTTAATCCTCTTTAAACATCTATGGGGATTGTGAATAGATCAATGAGTTTATTGATTTGTTTTTTTTTATGAGGTTCAAATGCCATGTATTTACTGTTGGGTTCGTTTGCGAAGTGTTTTCGAGAGTTGTCATGCTTAATCTTTTAGAATTGGTTACTTGAGAATACGATCTAAGTAGGTATGTGTGGTCAGTATGTATTTTGGAACTGTTTTCTAGCCTAAAAATTGTTACTCTTCTCGTTTATTTTCCAAGTCTTCATGGCTGCTTTTTATTTAGTTTTCAAACTGTATGCTAGTCTTAAGTTTGTGTTGTGTCTTCTATTTTTTATTTTTATTTTTTCTCTTCTCTATTTGTGCGCATGTTCATGTTCTGTTAAGTGTTTTGAACATATCATGGCTTTTGCTTTCATTTTCTGAAGTTTATCTTAATCAGTTTCCATCCATATCGGTACAAATATAGATTCGTGCAAAAGTGTTAGAGTTTTCTTGTGTTTAATAGATTTCTTTTTTTTATATAGGACCCATATTCTGATTCTTCCACATCTCTGCCTATTTAACTGTTTTTTTCACTATTAGATGTATATCATGTTTAGTTAAAAGGTATTGTTCATGCTTATGGTTTCCTTGTTTAAGAATCATATGTTGCTAGCTATTGATTTTGTTTATTTCTTCTCATTTTCAGCATGTTTTTTATAGTTTGTTGAGTATAGCATATGCTTCCTTTGTTTACTGTAATAATTTCAAGGCTCTTTCTTTTTTTTTTTTTTTTTGGTTCAAAACGCCTTTAATCTTAAATCTGCTTTAGAAAATGATAAGTCGCTATGATTAAGATCATTTACTGTAGATATCTTGTTGTCTTACATTGTTGATATATGTTTGGCATTGTGTTGCGTCTCGATTCGGTTTATTACCTTGTATTGTCATGGAGGGTATTGCTTTCGATTGGGTTGAGATTGTTCCTCGCTATTTTGTATTTGTTTCTTTAAATGGCCCCCTTTTGATAATAAAATATAATTATGATGCACTTATTTTATGTTAGTATGTTCGCCTCTTCGAAAATACAAAACAGTGTGAAATCTCACTCCTTTCTTAAACAATAATGAAGTGTGCTTGCTTTAGTTGGTTATTACATTTTATTTTAATTGTGGTATATTAGTTGGTCATGTGAGCCGAATTGAATTGCACTTGTGCAATTTATCCGATCATATATCACTGTTTGGAATTTTCAAGTGTTAAACTTTTTTTTTCTTTCTTTTCTTTTCTTTCCAAAAGCTAATTGCCTATTGTTTCCTTAGAATATCATACAAATTTAAATATACATGAAGTTTGGGTAAAGTTTAAGCATGCTAGGAAGTAGACCTCAAAGTTTTATTTGTATATGATTACTGCGCATGGTTTGTTAATATTGTCATTATTTTCACGTTTTTGGAATGAGCTTACTTTGTCCTTTTGGGAGCCAATTGGAAGATGATTTCTTTAAGTTCATTTTATTATGTTTAGCATGTGCATTGAGTTATATTTCATGTAGCTTTACTTTATTATTTATAGAAAAGCATTTGAGTATATTAATTTGCTTATTATTTATTTTATTTTATTTTTCTCTACTTTTTTTTTTTTTTTTTTTTTACATGTAATGCTTCGCCGAGTCTATCTCGACTTTTACCACTGCCTCCTTGCATCTTCGAGTATCGAGTCAGCCCTTCGGTGTTCAAGAGAGTATCAAAAATGATGTACAGGTGTTCGGAGCAGATACACGAGATTTGTATACACTAATGCACATCTAGTGTATACGAAAAAGGGAAATGGGCCTAAAGGCCCCCAAATTCCGAAAAGTTGTATTTTGTTATTTTTAGGGCCTAAGCCCTTGTTATTTTACTTATTATTGTCTTGTTAGAATTTAGGACAGGTGGCAAAAACTGGGCCTTTTGGCCCAAAATGAAATGGGCCCAAGTATTGGTCCAGGCGGACAGAAAACCAAACTTGGGCTCGAGTCTCTTTCCCTCTTTACTTTATTATGTTTGTGTGCTCGTTAATATTTGCCGCTTAATCTTAAGGTTTTAAAAATTCAAATCCCCAAAAGACACCCATTTTGAATCAATTACTTAACCAAATTGTTCATCTCTTACTTGACTTAATAAATAAATAAGTATTTTTTACAAAATATTTCGCTTAAATAAAAGGTCAATATTTCCCTCTTCCCTTCTTAAAACGATTCTAACTATAAAAATTGTCCGATTCAAATTAAGTTAAAGTACTTTTAGCCAAATAAATTAATTGTTGGATAACCGCATTAGCGGATATTCTAGGTGCTTTAAAAACCTTCCTAGAATATTAATAGGAACCTCGAACCCTTCTTCAAGTTTTCACTAGATTCCTGTTTTAGTCTCGTGAAAATGAATAGTTTTCTTGATTTTTCTTAAAAATTAAGTGGCGACTCTAAACCAGTCCAAAATACATTTTCCAAATAAAACAATTGTCATGTAAGGAGTTGGGCTTGTTCTTCTCTATCTTCGCCCATTTTCATTTTCATTGCCAATTCCTTCTAGACTCGTAATCATAAATTACAGTATCTTTTGGACATGATGTTGAGTTTTAAAGGTGTGAATAGAAAGTGAAGGGTTGTGACGTTTCTAAAAGGTTGTCTCTTTTTCAAGGAGTTGTGATCTTTCTGATAATACACTGTTAACACATTTTCATACTACCCTTGTTAGCTATAAATAGAGGGGGTTTCTCTCATTTTTCTGCATCGAGTTCTTCCCTTCTCCTGCATACATTTCTTATAAACACAAATCGATCGATCATGTTTGTGTGTGTGATCTCATTATTGTCTTTCTGACCGTTATTTCTTTAATGGTTAATTCGTTTTATCTTGGGAGGAATTAATCTACAACCTCAGGAACTTGAGGGGATTAAATTTTTAAGGGCACACAGTGAATTCTGTGGACTCGAATAATTCTTTTCTTTTTCTTTTTATCTGTTATTATTTCTGATTTGCTAATCTGAATACATGAGATAACACATGGAATATATAGTGCAATGAATTAGTTATTAATTAATTTGCAGAAAATGTGAAATGCATTTTCGAAGTTTGTTTTTTAAGTTTGCAAAAAGTTAATCACTTTTAATCTTTAACAAAATATTTATCGAACACTATCTATTAAATTTACTGAAAACTATTAAAAAAAGATTAAATCATAACACTAAGAAAGTTATATCTAATTTTAAACTATGCAACTAGACGCCCAAAAAATATTTTAAAAATCAACAGAAATTGCATCTCAAAAAATTGCACCAAACTTTATAAATAAATTAGAAATAATAGAAACTATTAAAAAAAATCATTACTAAATACAACGAATTCGACACTCCTACTATTTGTCCGTTATATTTTCGTTGTATTTAGTAATGATTTTTTTTATGAAAAATATAAAATTGAGATTGATATGACAAATAGTGGGAGTGTCGAATTTTCTATGAAAATCGATAGCACAAAAACTATAATTGAAAAGTATAAAATTGAGATTGATATATTTTACTTAGTTGAGTGACTCCCTTGTTTTTTTTATCCGTGCTTTGAGACATTGTTTTTCTTTAGGAATAAAATTTGTTATTTTTTTTCTTGATTTTTCCCCATTATCAACAAACTTCCATTGATTGTATCCCTTATTATGTGACCCTTTTTGATTGCTCTAAATGTGAAGTCTCATTTTTTTCATAGTCAGTCAAATTTAACATATATAATTCGACAAATATTTTATTATTGACTAAAATATTGTTTTGATTATATTTGAACTCACCCTCAAGCAGAAAGAACCATTTTCATCATCTCCTCACCAAATATACGACATAAGTCAATACCCCATTGGTCTCAATTTATGGAATATATATATTTTTAATTTGTCTTAATTAAAATACCACTTTTCTATAATTAAAAATAACTTTAATAATTTAATTAATCTCACATAATACAAAAAACTATTTAAATCTTTTACAAAAATAATTCATGAAGCAAACATTATCCAAATAAGATATCAAAATAGCAAATTCCTATTCAAAGTGCAAACACAAGCGAGCACCCCAAAAAACGATTGACTTGTTTAATGGAGGAAACAAAGCATTAATAAGTGGCCTTATTTGACGGAAATCTTAATACGTTGCACATTGTTATATTTTGGCATACCATTAATTTAATGAATATTTTTTGATAACTGTTTCACTTTTTTATTCTTTTTCTTTTTTGAGTAATATAATATTGGATAAAAATATGAAGAGTGGGAGTACAAAACAATTACTAGGCATTTTCTTCAAAATTTCAACTGTTTAATATACACTATAAACGTGTCAACACGACTGCACTGGGTGGTAATCGTAATATAACAAAATTAAATTAAAATATTAAAAAAAGAGTTAAAAATTATAATTTAAAACTTCTAACTTTTTTAAGTTTTCTTTTATAAGTCATAAAACTATGAATCTGTTGAAACATGCTCTAATAAGTTTTGTGAAGTACTTGTGCCCTTTCTATAAATTAAATAATATAATAATAATACAACATACAAGTATATCCTATGATTTAATTTGTTCTCAATTGTTTTACTCCCTCATAAATATTTCATTTTGGACTGTTTTTGTTGAAAGAGTAAGTATGTGAACAACTAATTAAAAGAGTTCATATCGATACGTATGGTCAGAGTTTTTGAATTTAAATTTAATTTAAAGTATAAAATTATTTTTAATCGAGTGTGTTTTATTTTTTGGTGTAAGATTTTTCTGTATAGTTTTGAATTTAGTTGAATTTCAATAGAAATATGTAATATCGGGTAAATTGAAAAAATATAATGATAAAAAAAACATTTCAAATATCATTTTTACGAGTTTTATATTTAAACTATTAAGTGTTTGCATATATTTTTATCTAAACTATCATCAATAATTTATCAAAACACGCTTTGAAGCTGACTAGACTAAGTACTTCCATTATTAATAGTTCAAGTTAAAAAATAAACTTGATAAAAAAATGAAAAAAACACAAACTATTTGTATTCGCATATTAACCATAAATTTCATCCACATTCTAGATAAATTTTAATAAATAGTTATTAATAGTTAAAGTAAAAAATAACTTGATAAAAAAATGGAAAAACACAAACAATTTGTAGTTAAATAGATACTCACAAAAAATAATATTTCATAGGAGTATGTGTTTTTGATCAATATCTTGAAAAAAAATAATAAAAAATACCGTACTTGGCACAAAATTTTACCATGGTAAAAATTAGTGGTCAGGAATTAGCAAAATACTTCCCCTGAATAATAAACGGTGATCTTCAAAATGAGAAAAACAATGCTCATTCTGCATGCTCCCCCCTCCACCGCTATTCTCGGCAACTTTCCTCTCATCTCTCCTCCCTACTCCGGCGCCGGCGACAACCGTTTTCCTCCCCACACCGGCACGACGCAGATAAATCCGGTGACCTCGAGAAACCACATCGTACAAATGCAAAAACCAACCACGATCAAATTAATTTCTTCTTTTCGGGTAATTAATAATCACATTTTTTTCTCTTTCCTTTCCGACATGTTTTCCGGAACCCGAGATTATTGCACTAATTTATTATGATTCAGCCCTTTCAGCGTACATTGCATTCTCTAATCTTTTTCATTTTCGCCGTTTCGTTTTTTTTTTCCACATTGTATCTGATTTGGGTGTTTTTCAGATTTTCTATTCGATTGAGTGGCTGTTGTTTTATGAGAAAACAAAAAGGAATGATTTTTGCTGCAGCAATTTGGAGTATAAATTACATGTATATGCGATTCTGAATTTTTCTACTTATTTCCCCCTATTATGTATCACAGGGTGCTTCATAGTTTGCTTAAAGTGGGAAGAGCAAGTTTTTTAGTCATATTGTACTGTTCATCAGTGAGTAAAGATTGAAAATTTCTTCAAATTGAGGAAATATATTTGATTGGGTGTTTTTTCAAGTATGCATTGGAAATGTTGTGACAGAAGAAGGGTATCATCATGCTCTTGAATAACGAACAGAAGTAATGAGTTTGAAGAAAAAAAGGGAGATGTAAATTGAAAAATTGTTATTAAGGAATATGAAAGAAGGCAACGGGCAAGAGGAATTGCCATCATCACCATACAGGGTATTACAGCAAATATCTGAGGAAGCAGTAAGAGTGGCTGGTGAGGCACTGCAAAATGTTTACTCTAGTAGTAGTTCAAAATTTTCCACAACTGGGGTTGGGCATAGAAGAAGTCGTAGTGAAATAGTGACTTCTTCTGTTCAAAGAAGTGGCAGTAACTTCACGAAATGGAAGTCTCAAATGCAAAAGACTTTGCGAAATTGGGGTTCTACTTCACAGGAAGACAGCTCGTTTTTATCCTTCAATCCTGAGGTTTTGGCTAACCAAAAGAGACAGTGGTATCAGCTTCATTCCAAAACCTCGGTATGCTGCCTTCATTTTGGAATCTGAACTGCTTGTAGTTTTGTGTATGGCATTTTTTGAAAAGATTATTCTGAAACAAAGTATATTTCCTGCTTTTTTCTTGCCTGTGATTTAGCTTTTCGGACATCCTGTTTTTTTACCCTCAACTTCTTTTAAAAGTAAGTTGCTTTTTAAAACTCTTTGAGGCAACATGGAGAATAATGTGTTGAATTTTGGCATATACAGTTCTATGTTCCTTTTCCCCTGTAGTTCCTTTTTTTTTGGTCATCAAGTTCATAATTTTCAAAATTACAACAGGATTTGAGTATATTTAAACTCACATATTTGAGACTTTGTTTCTTAGTTTAGGGTGGAAAATCATGAGAGGGTAATATATAAATTACTCTTGCTTTGACCTGTAGTATTTAACATAGGAAGAGACTCCTGCGACCACCTCTATGTCCTTCATACAAATTAGAATGATTAAGAGAGAAGGGGTAAAGACTAAAATCATGTTGAGTTTATTAAACACGATAATGAAAATTTTAGACAAGAGATAGTGAGATAAAGAAGAGATGCACCATTTTGATATATCAACTCAAATCACGAGGATAACTTTACTAAATTTCCATATATTTTGATACACAAGTATGAAGTACCTATGACCAGCTTATATGCTCTGCACATATCACTTATGGGCATTCCCCTCTAGGGAGTTGTAATAGTTGGATTGAAACTAGCCTTCAGCTCTGACATATTAGATTGCTCATGAAATTCGGAGAATCATATTTTACAAACACACAAAAATTATGTGCAGGATTATAAGAAATATAAGGAGCTCGATTCGATTTTTGAGCACTTTGTTATCGTCGGTCTTCATCCAGATGCTAATCTTGAGGATGTCGAGGATGCATTTGCCAGGAGAAAGAAATGGGAAGTACAGTTAGAAACATCTGACATGGTGGATTTCAGAATGCTTTCAAATTGTGGCCCTTCAGTTCCATCTCTAGAACCTCAGGTTTGTGTACTTGCATAATTTTGCATATTTATGGTTTAGAAGTCAAATTCTGCTTATTAAACATGGGGCAGTTATGTGACAAGGGATAGCATAGTGGTAAGGACCCTCAAGCTTCAACCTTAAGGCTGTGGATTCAAGTCATCATGGGAATAAAGTAGTCACTTTTGGGCTCCTAGTTTTGGTTTGAGTTTTCTTTGGGGCGGGCGGGATGGCGGTGCGGCGCTACTAGTATCCCGAAAGATGCTTTAATGATTAGTATGTTCGGAAAATAGATAGTTTACTCATAATTAATAAAATAATTCAAATCCAACTTTATTTCACATCCCAAATTAATTCAGTACTAGAGACATCGGTGCGGTCCTTCAGCTTGTTAGTCATAGAGAAAACAATTGAATAAATGCTTTTTTCTCTCAAAACATGGTCAAACCTATTTTGTGGTACAAGTTTATTTTAGATATGATTTCAGATTGTTACCAAGCAAAATGTTCACGCTTATTGATTCCCCTTTTTCGAGCTTCTATTTGTGAGTTGCAATTCATATTTTATATTACTATAAGTTGGTATTTTGCTTAATAGTTTTAAGCCATGGGCTTGGGCATTGACATTCCAGGTATACTTTTTATTTTCTCAAATATTATATTGAAGATCAGATTCTTTTTTTTTTCTCTTTAAGTTGGCAAGATGCGTTTTTTCCTTTCATTGCTATTAGGTTAACAGTTGATGCTGTTATTCTGGTAAAAGTGGCACACTTTTCTTATGTGATTGACTACTACTTTTTGTTTCCAAGTGCATTGTCTTCTTATATCTAATCAGTGTCCATTGTATTTTCTTCTTATTATACTTTTCCTCCTCTTAGCTGTGGAATGTAACTCTAAGTAATCCTCAAGATGTTGTGTGTTATTGATCAAGACTGCTTGAGTTCCATCATGATGTATGATGGATGAAATTTATTGGTCGTACATAGTCACTGTGTGTATATATGTAAAATATCCATTTTTGGCTCCAATAATTTACTTATATCTAAGTTATATGGTATGATACATTTTCTTGCCTTAGCATTATCCTCCTTTTACTTTCCTCTCTTTCCCAGGTACTCTTTAAATATCCTCCTGGAAAGAAGCTCGCTATGCGTTTGAAGGATTTGGCAGCATTTTGCTTTCCTGGAGGTGTAAAGGTGTAACTTAAGGCATTCTACTTCCCAACATTATTCCTTATAGTCGAATTAGTTTTCTATCTTGCATGCATGTTCTCTTGTTTACTTGTATCAAATATATCAGTCAGTAATATTGTGACGGACAGTTGCAAATAGAAAATGCCTTGAGGTAGGGTGAAAAATAACTATAAGCATGCAGGGAACTTAGCATTACATCAATGAAATTGTTATCCTAAAAAGGGTCATAACCAATTAAAGATAATCACTAATATGGGAAGGAATGGTATATGTACAAGGAAGGAGATTCCTATATCTGGAGATTAGAAGATAAAATGAAAGTCTGAGGGTACCTATCTGCTGACGCTGTGTTACAAATTCTAGTGGAGAAGTATATTGAGTGCAGGGCTAAGTTGTTATTTCAGAGTAATGATCTGTATGGTGACAATTCAGCATTTACTTCACCTATATTTGTATGAGATCTACATTGTTTAGGTTCCAAAAAAAAGAGTTCTCTCTCATCATGTGTTTTCTTTGTAATACAGGCACATGTGATGGAAAGGACACCGTCATTTAGTGAATTAAATGAACTGGTCTACGGGCAGGTCCAGTACAACAATTTTTTAGGATCCTTCCTGAAATTATAATGCTTTTTGCACCATTTTATTTAATTAACCAGTAAACATGGAGTTCTCTTCGTAGAAATAACTTATTTTTCCTTTATCTCAGGAGCATTTAGGCAGAGATGATTCGTCGTTCGTATTTTCTCTCAAGGTAAGCTCAAATAATTTTCTAAATACATGACCTTTGGTTTGGGATTAACACTTAGTTGATTGATTGAGAACTCTGGTGTTGTGCTCTTCGGTGCTTAATAAGTACATTAATTCTTCATTTTCTTTCCTAATGACAATTTTATACTTTTGGTAGTGTCTTTATTGAGTACTTGACATATGTTTTCTTCTGTGCTGTACAATTTTCCCTTAGATCATTGTGGAACTTCTACTTTTGGGGTTTTCAATCAATGACACATAATTTTTTTCCCCCTTTCACATGTGATTAAACTCACCCTCCTGACAGAGCTCTTCAATTCACTTGCTCCCTATGCAAACGTTCATAGAAATCCACTATTGCCATTTTTATCTCCCCCTCCCCCTCAATGACTACCAACCCATTTCCAATGACTCTATGAAAGTTTCTCCGCCTATTAGCCACTGTTATCAGATGAAAGAATGAAGATTTCAACAAGAAGAAAAGACTTCTTTGTATTTCTTGATGATTTTACATCCCATGAGAATGAGTACTTATACAATAAGTCCTACGACTAAATAAGGAAAGAAAATATTACATAATCAATTACCATCAATATATATTAATCTACTCCTACAATTAAGCTAGGGAATCAATTTGTTAACTCTCCCCCTCAAGTTGGTTCAAAGATGTCCCAACATGCCAAACTTTCAAACTAGTGTATGGAAAGTTCATTTGTTGAGACCTTTGCTAAACACATCAGCTAATTGCTTTTCTGATGATACATGGAACAAACTTAAGACACCACTCATAACTTTTTCTTTGATGAAGTGTCGATCAATTTCAATATGCTTTGTTTGGTCATGCTGGACTGGATTATGAGTTATACTGATTGACTACTCTAAGTGAAGGGCACGTAACCTGTTTCCTCTACTGTTTGTATTTATTGCTCATCTTGTTTTCTTGGAGATGATTTTCTCTATTTGCTATATGTGGTGTACCTTAGGTTTTTTGCTAGCTTTTGATTTTTGCCTTCTTTTCCCTTGTGTTTTATGTTTGGTTGTCTATCTGCCTGTGAGTTCATATTAGTTCCTGTAAAATGTTGAAGTTACAGTATGTGCTTTTCATCAGGTGGCAGACAATGCTACCCTTTATGGTGTATGTTTACATGTACCAGAAATTGTTCAGAGACCACCAGCTATCTATGTTTCTTCATCACCCCCTTCCCAGTCATCAATTGGTCGCAGTCGGTTTTTGGTTTCTGCACCTCGCTGTTATTGTCTTTTGACTAGATTTCCTTTATTTGAATTGCACTATGAGATGTTGAACAGGTTAGCGCTGAATTTCTTTTCATCAGCTGTTCACTGGTATGGATAAAGATGAATATTGAATATTCTATGCCATTGACTATATTATATTCATTTGAATGCAGTGTAATTGCACAAGAGCGCCTAAATAGGATAACACATTTTGTTAGTGAAATAAATCTCACTGATTTTATCCCCTCTGCATCGAAAATGAATGATGCATCAAATGCAAGCGTTGATTCCTCTTATAGGGATGATGAAGCAGATTGGACATCTTCTGCAATACCAGTTGACAGTGCAATTGCTCTTACTGCTGCTGCAGCTGGGATAATCTCAGACGATGAGGTTCCCTCATCATCATCAAAGTGGGAAGTTTCTTCACCTGTAAGTGTCACTGCCAGTGAGGCATCAGATCATAGTCAAACAAGAGGATTTGGTAAGGATGGGGGAAGGAACATCCTTTACGTTGATGATTGTGGCTCTGAAGCTTCAGAAATTCGATCTGATACTACTGAAAGGGTTTATGGAATTCAAGACAATTACCGAACCCCTGAGAGTGGGCCTTTTGTCTTCTCAAAACTCCATTCATTGGAGCGCCTTGGAAGCTTTGAATCCTTATTTAGGTGGTCAAACTTTTAAATTCGTTTTCTTTCTTCTATTACAAGGATAGTTGAGACTTAAGAGCTTGTTTGGATTGGCTTATTTTAGATGTTTTTAAGCACTTTTGTAGTGTTTGGGTAAAATAAAGAAGTGCTTTTAAGTCAAAATAACAAAAATAAGCCCTAACTTATGGCTTATTGCTTATAAACCATAAGCTATAAGCCCATACAAACCAGACCTAAAATTCTGGTATTAGGTGCCCCTTATTTCTTTCCTGAATAGTCATATCTTTTATTTTTTTCCCCTTTCTTGTTGAATGGAGCATTATTGTATTCTTCTTGTTTCATCTGTGTCTGTTATCCAGCATATATAGACCATAAATACACATTTCTCCTCATATTGTACCACTCAATTTAAATTAGTCAATAAGCTGTTTTCTTTTGGCAGTTCAGCAAGAAGTATGGCATCCGAGGAGGAAGATGATGACTTATTTTTCAGCAATGACAAGGATGCCGGGTGTGAGATGATACTGGAGTGGGCTAGAGTCTGTAGTCTTCTTTTCCACCCACAGAAATTCATGTTAGTGTTTTACTCACCTATGAGTTCCCACCTCCTCTAATTACTTAATTGGTCTCTTTTGTAGGAGAATAAGAATGATTTGCTGCAAATAGTTTGTAGTTATCATTCCTTGTCTCTTCCACCACGAGGAAGTAAGATCACTTTTCAGCCACTCGAACATCTGCAGGCTATTCAATACGAGAGAATTTCAGTTTGTGAACTCGGAATTTGTGAGAAACATCTGGGTACAAGTATGAATAATCCAGATGATATTGCAAAGGTTAGATCATTTCTAATTCGTTTCTTGGAATTGAAATTCTTCCTTTCTAAATGATGGCAGTTATTATTTTCTTAGGTAAATTTCCATTTAGCCGCTGCTGAGGAAGCTGTTGGACTATCTATATGGACAGCCGCAACAATATGTCGTTCACTTTCAATTGAGACTGTAAGATTTTCCTGGCTCAATAGTTCTTAACTGTCGACTACTTGGCTTGCCAATTCCCAACATACTCCCATAACCATCTTCAAGCAAAGTGTTTCTATTTCTTTGATCTTATTTAACCTGGGTGGTTAAACAGGAAGTGGTGCAACCTTATTTTAAGCTGACCTGATACATCATTTACTAGGCCAACCAAATTCTGTTTCCATTAATTAACTTTAATCAGTTATCAAGCATCACAATCAGGTTTAGTTATGATTTTATTGAACTGTTATTTTTCTTAGGAGTGGATGGTTGAAAGTAAGTTTTTAGTGTTAACTCACGTATCATTTAGTTTTTAGCTAGTAGTATATTTTTCGTTCTACAGTTTAGTTACATTAGATGTTATAAGTATCATGTCATGTTTCAGTTGCAGTTGACTCAGATGTATGACCTTTGAGGCACAACTTCATCTTCTTTTCGGTTTATTACCAGTCTCTTTTTCGCATTAGTAACCACTACAAACAAGTTTTTGTTGAACCATGGAGAGTTGTTAATTATTATTCGATGAATATAATCCCCAATAAAGATTAAATGAAGTAATTGGTCCTGTTTTAGTTTCTAAGCTTTATCAATGAAAACACGAACATTCTCTGGGTCAAAATATGAGGTAGACACTTCTCTAAAAAATTGCCTACATAAATATATTTACTTGAGCAAACTATGCCTGTATACACAAAACTGCATGTGTACATACAACCGCACTATGTATTTATCTATTCATACAGGTATTATG
This sequence comes from Solanum verrucosum, assembly GCF_900185275.1. Taxonomy (NCBI): domain Eukaryota; kingdom Viridiplantae; phylum Streptophyta; class Magnoliopsida; order Solanales; family Solanaceae; genus Solanum; species Solanum verrucosum. Next base: position 5,068,750 of record NW_026020430.1, read on the forward strand.
TATGTAGATAGGTGTTTGTGTATTATGTCATATGCACATGGATTCCCATCTTCAATGTACCCAAAAGCGTACACAAGAACGCTTCATTTCCTTGAGGGAGGAAGTTGGAACCTTTGGAAATTGTTTGCTTGGATCTTAAACTGTTATTACGGGAAAAAAAGCACAAACAAGAAAAGAGAAAAAGGGAGTTGCCTCTTTTAACATCTCCATCTTTACAACAACAACATACCCAGTGAAATCCCACTAAGTGGGGAACATCTCCATCTTTAAATAAAGAATTCCATATCGTATAGATAGTTGCGCTAATGAGACGGAGAACTTTGGCTGAGGCAGTTTGATATATTCTACATGTTTGTGATACCATTTCAGTGTAATATCAATAAAAAACTTTATAATTTATCAAAACAGAAGTTCCATCTTTTGACAAGTTTGAGACACGATTAGGAGTTGTGCATGTCTATCATTGCCATGTAGTTAAATAACTAAAACAATCTGGTCACATCTAATCATCTGACCTGTGTGTGTCCTCTATGTGCTCAGCATGGATGCTTGGCCTCTTAGAAGTGTATGCACTTCATAAATTTCATTGCATTTGATTGTGAACTTCACATGACATTCATTATTCTGTTTGACAAGTAATTCCTCTTTCAGATATTGGCCTTAATCACTGGTGTGCTTCTCGAAAAACAAGTGGTTATTGTGTGCCCCAATTTGGTAATTTGTGATTTATCTTGGAATCCATATGCGTTTGGTATTTCTTGAGTTTCCTGAACATGCAAAATCTGTCCTACGTCAGGGCCTCATTCATTTTCTTATTTTGCAACAAGTACAGGGTGTTCTATCTGCTGTGGTGCTGTCTCTGATTCCCATTATTCGCCCATTTCAATGGCAGAGTTTATTCTTACCTGTACGTTCTGTATCATAGCTATTACTTCACAGTCTCGTATTTAATGTCGGTAATCTTCGTTGATATTTATTGTGATGTACCACCATTGAATCTTATTTTAAATGTTCAATAGATTAATGGGTGTTTGAATGAGTACCTGTACTTGTCATTTAATTTTCACTCTGTACAGGAATGTTGCTTGTTCACAACTATTTGTCTTCCCCTTGGTGATATTGAATGCTTGATTGCATGTTTGTCCTTACGTTATGGGATTCTAGTTGAATAAACTCTTTAGTTTATATGTATAAAAACCTGCCGGGACTTGTTGACAAGATTATGAGTTGCATTTCTTATTATGGGATTCTCCGAAGTATAAATGAATTAAGTAGTTGTGCAGGGAAATGCAAACTTTAGGATATGAAATATGGATTTTGATAGACTAGCTTTTAGAGAGGGAGCACTGTAGTCCTACTTGTGAAATGTTAAGCTAATCATTCATGAACTTATAGTAACCCATGCAATACAATGAGAAATTCATCCTCGTAGTACATCGATTTTAATTTCTTCTTAACATTATCTGAAATGGAATTAAGTTATGAATTCAAGGGGTAACGTGAAGAACCTGAAAATGAATTGAGAACTTAGGTATGAATCTGAATTTTCTTTAATAGGAAAGTGAATTTTATTGATAAGGAATACAAAGATAAGAGGATGAGTAATTGCCAAAATAAAAGTGGGAACTCCGTAATTAACAAAGCATTCCAACCGTGTTTCTTATTCGTTAATGAGATATGATGTCCTAAAGTTCAACAGCACATTGAAGATAGTAAGACGACTATATTCCTTAACCTTCAATCATAGAGTTGCCAGTTCCTCTGGTTTCTTATTTGTTAGAGCCTTGTACGAAGCTAAAATTTACTCTTAAATCATTAATGATCACGTAAGGAAAAGAGTTGTCTACCACTGTTTAGTCATGAGGTTGGATATTTTCACATGCCTCTTTTTCTTTCATGGATGATGTCTTTTGTGTATGTTTGCTCCAGCTCTATACTTTCACGAATTTTTTTTACTGTCTTAAATATGAAGAGAAATATATTGTCATAAAAAAATAAAATATGAAGAGAAATATATCAAATTCAAAATCTCTCTTGTATGAAACAAGGGACAAGTTTCCAAATTCTATTATGGTAGTAGGTTTCAGCCAGTCCATATGCTTGATTGTACAGAGTAAATCTACTAAAATTTTGTTCAAATATTGGTATTCAAAGAAAACCTCGTAAAAGATGTCGTTATCAGGTATGATAATTAGTTAATTACTAATATTGGAATTGTTAAGACTTTACTTCCATTTCTGATCATTGGAGAACATTGTATGTACATATCTGTGTGCGTGCGTGTGTGTGTGTGTCTTTACAAATCTGTACTCACATTCAATATGAAAGAAATGCATCTTGGACCTAACTCAACCCAAACGCTAGCTCATGAGGGGAGGATTGTCCAAGACCATATAAGGAGACCAAATTTTCCTAAGCCCACCAATGTGGGACTCAACACATTACTTGGAAGTTGGAACTCAAATGTGCAATATTCATATTTGTAGATGTATTAGGATAATTTAAATCTAATAGATCAAGTACACAATATCGCCAACAACTTATGGGTGAGGAGAATTTACCCCTTGAATTTCACACGGCCCTTCAATGATGTGAGCATAATAACTTTGATGCAAAACATGCATTGAACTGTAAACCATTTTTTAAAAATTGGTAACGTTGTATTCCTCGGCATTAAGGATATGCTGGAGATTGATAAACCATTTGTGATATAGAAAGCTGCTCATGGTACATTGATACTGAATTACACGAGAACTTAACTATGCAGCAATGTATGTGTTTAGCTATCTTATTTCATGATTTTAATGGTCATAATACTGAATGTTGTACTCCCCATATTTCTTCTTCTCCTCAAGTTACAATCATCAATTGACTTTGTTTTTTATCAGATTTTGCCTGGGAAGATGCTGGATTTTCTTGATGCTCCCGTACCTTTCATTGTGAGTTTCTTACATGTTTTCTCACGCTTCTACTTTGTGAAGTTCTGCTACAGTTCTATTGCAATCTTAAGATTGTCTAACTATAACTTATGCTATATATTCGGTTTATTGTACTAGATGAGTCAATTAAGTGCCTGAATCAGTCAAATGAATATGCCTGCTCTTTCTCTTCTGATTTTAGTATCTGTTTGACGTCTGCATTAATGTTCTTTCACATTTACGTGTTCACAAAGCACTGGATGTTAATTGACAGTTCCAGTGGGGATGCTTAAAGTGGGAAGTTTGAGAATAGTTTTGTGTTGCCTGCCTATTGTCCATGTAAGATAATGTAAAATCTTTTAAGTTTAGGTATGCTAGCTGATATCTCCTTCCAAATCATATGTGGTTGAAAAAAGGAAAAAATGTTCAGGCATCCCTTTATTATTTTTCAGTTGGATTAGGAACTATTCTCTCTTTAGAACTGAAGGGCTTGAAGACGGGAGCATTGAAATTTACTATGTTATGTCTTTGTTCCCTTTGCCAATAAGTGTTAAAAAGAATCTTTGATAGGACTATTTTTATAAGTAAGCTAAGCACTGGACGTGAGGTGGGGTGTTAAAAGAATGACAAAAAGTCCACATTGGTAGTTAATGAGATGGGAGCTAGATTTTGGGGTGTGAGTTAGGCCTAAGACCTAATTTCACATGGCATCAAAGCAGGGCCCATCTCACCCAATGTTGGGACCCCCAAAAATCAAAATTGCCCACGCACCAGATGCTAAGCACTGGGTGTGAGGTGGGGTGTTAAAGAATGACAAAAAGTCCCATATTGGTAGTTAATGAGATGGGTGGACTCCTTATAAGGCTTGAGAAATCCTCCTCCATTTGAGCTAGCTTTTGGGGTGTGGATTTCTGTTTTGTACTTGGAGGAGAAACTGCAAATCATATTCTCAATTCCACTGTCTTCTTTGTGACCAATGATTGACAGGTTGGGCTGCAGCACAAACCAACTGATTTGAAGATGAGAAGTGCTAATCTTGTCCGTGTTAATGTAACCAAAGATCAGGTTAGTTCATAATAGTTATAGTTCATGGAAGTATTTAGTTTATCTGGTAAGTAGATTCTGCAAATTTTCTCTCGAGAACTTTGCCCCTCCACGAAATGTTTCTTCTTTCTCCTTTTTATTAGTCTAGACCCTTACTATTATGGTTTCGTCTTTAGTTTAACAATTTCTAAATGATTATATTAAGTGAAGTTCATCAGTTGATCATTTCCATACTATTGGTGTCGGATACGAAGATACTTTGTATTTTTCTTACTTGTGCTTACCAAGAGCATATAAGTTATTCTCTATATTTCTGATGCTGTTTAATGTAATTCTTCTCAATATTGCTAAAACTTGGTTGTCTTAGCTTTCAAATTTTTCATCTTGTTATTTTTTTTTTGTTGGGGCTGCAGATAAAATCTTGTTACTTGCCTCTACTTCCTAGACGTAAGCAGCTTCTATCAGAACTGCGGCCAATCCATGCCAGATTGTCACGTGAAGAATCTGTTGCTCAACGGCGCCCTATATACAGATGCAATGAAGTACAGGTATCTGTCATTCAACTTTTTTTAATGTAGTGCTTTGCCTGAGATTTGAATACCCTGGAATTTTTTTCCTGTTATGTCACTGTGAAGTCATTAACTTTTTTTCCGATGGTCCAAATTTGAGTATACATTATAGTGTATCACTTTTTCCCGTGATTCTGCCTCATTTACATACTCCTTATTACATTAAAAGTGAAATAACATAATACACTCTAACCTGTTCACTCCTTCTTCAACTAGGTGTTAAGCTGCTAATAATCTACTGAAAGGATTCAAATGGCTTGGGAATGAGTTGTCTGTCTTCTGCCTGAATTATTAAAAAATGTAGTCAATGAAACACATGCTCTAAGTCTAGGACCAGTAGTAGATATTTACTTATGGTTCCCGGTAGTTCTTCAAGTTCAAAATATTTTGCAGAATGGCCGAGGACTTTTTGAAAAGCTAATGCAGTTGAAAAGATTTGAAAAGTTATCCATAAAACATAGTTTAAATCTGCTAAAAGAAATGTCACTTTTTCGAAACCTTATTTTGAATAAATGAAGCTTAACCAGCCAGTCACATATTTAGTTTTATCTTTTATCTTCACTTGCACCTTGACACTAAGTCTGAATTAAGATGTGGCAAGCAGTGGTAGAACCAACATTTTCACCAAGGGGGTTCAAAATATGAAGAATTAAACACACGAAGAAGCCAAAGGGGATTCAATAGCGCTACTATATATACATAAAAAATATTTTTTATCACATATAAACCAGTGAAATTTTCTGGCCCTTCCTGTCTTCTGCCCCTGGTGACAATGATGAGGAATTTGAAACCATATGAAGAGTGCAGTCTATTTCAAGCGAGGATAAGAAAGGGCAATGTAACTTTATTCACCCTCAAAAACTGTGTTATGATCAGGTCAAAAAATATAATGAGAATTTTTTTTTATATACGGGCTAGTTGATTGTAAAAATGGTGCTTGTGTGACAGCTGCCCTTTCTGAATTGTTTTAATTCTTCCCCTATGCTTTTCTCCTTTTATGTTTTTGTTGTTAAACTATGACTTATCTCCAGGCTGAAGCTGCAACACAATTCTTGACTGTTATGCGGCGCTATTTGGAGTCTCTTTGTTCAGATTTGAGGTCTCATACAATAACTAGTGTACAGTCAAACAGTGACCGGGTATGTCGGGTTTCCATTTGACCCCCACAATCTTTTGGTATGTTGATCTGGAAAAGAGTAGTCTGAGTCCATTAAGCTTCTCTTATTATTTTGTAGGTTTCAATACTGTTAAAAGATAGCTTTATTGATTCTTTTCCTGGTAGAGATCAACCTTTTGTGAAGGTAAATAAATTTCTCTGATATCTGTAAGTGGTAGTTATTTAATTGGCTTTTCAGTTACACTTGGCCTGCTTAATACCACATATCACTCCTTTTGAAGGCATTTTGATGTATTCTTAAGTGGCATTGAAAGCTTAATTCTGCTGAATAGCGCTGCCTAATTTATGTGGTTGGTTCTGTTTCCACTGACTAATTATTTTGAACAACAACAACATACCCAGTAAAATCCCACAAGTGGGGTCTGTGAATGGTACAGTGTACGCCGACCTTACCACTATCTCGTGGAGGTAGTTACCACTATCTCGTGGTGGTAGAGATGTTGTTTTTGAAAGATCCTCAGCTCAAATGATTTTGAACACGCAATCAAATTGGATTAACATGTCTCGTTCATAGTTAACATTTCATTTTCTCATGACTTGGGATGTCTCCTTTTTCATTTTTTTGGCGTTACATATGGGTTTTCTTTAAATTACCAATATGAGCTCATTTCTGCCCCCTTTAGCTATTTTGCCTTCCGGATGAGCTTCTACTCCTTAATCTTGACCAGGACCCCGTCAAGAACCTTCATGTATGGTGTTCAAAAGCATGACAGCAGAGCACCCAATATTTTATATGTAGTAAAGTGTGAGTATTAAGCTATTATATGGATGACTTTGGCTAGGCTAAATTTTTGCAAGAGACCAACATCACTTCAGTTGGGTGTATATTATAAGTTGATAAAAAATACTAGAAAATAACTTGGATAAGATGCCAGCTATCTCTGTGTAAAAACAAGAATATCTTTTTCCCCCATGCCTTGCATATCAAATTCCATACATGAGGAGTGACCTAATCTAGTTTCAGTTTGGTCCATATATATGATGTTTTTTTATTCGTAATAGCTATGAATAGTCAATGACCTAGCAAGTCCTATTTGAGTCGAGATTATTAGTTCATCAATGCGATGTCGCTGATGGCTGTACTTATCTATCCCTTTCTGCTCATCGACTCCCAACATTTCTTTCCTTTGATTTATTCTCTTCCTTGTTATGCAGCATTTTGTGGATACACAACTTTTCACTGTTTTGTCAGATGCTCGTCTTTCAAGCTATGAGAACGAGTAGTACATTTTGAAGAAAAGACGTGCTTGAACTATTAGTAATTTCAGACAAGAATTGCAAGAGGAGATGGGCACAGTACTGGACTAACTTCTGCTGTTGCATGTTATAGTATACCAAATGTTGTAGCATAGGAAGGCGCTGTGCTCAGGCGGCAAGGAGCAACTTTATTCAGGCATGATTATGATTACATTGACAGTTCTTTCCTCCAAATGTTGAATGTACCAATAGATACTATCATAGGAAAAGAACTGGCGGTCTGAATAGATCGATGAAGTGAGTTTTTCAATAGCATGATCGGAGAAGTGAGAAAATAGCCTAAAAAAGATCCCCACCTTTTTTGTGGGATTGGCAGTTTTAAGGCTGGTAACTTATATCACTTGAATATGCAATTGTAATTAGTGTCATGATTTTGTATGAATCCTTTTTAATACTATTTGTTATTCAAACTCAGATTCTTCTAATAGTCTACTAGTGGTTTCTCACTTACTTTCCTGTGTGATATTCGAACTTTTGAAATTTAATCATTCTCACTCTCCCTTTGCTTATCTAATCCCTCATTTTCTGGGAAAGATAGCATAATTTATCAGTGTATTTTAACATGTGATAGCAGATTACTGTATCTTGTTTTTTTAGGTTAGTTAATTATACATGTCATGAACAGTTACATATAGTTTTTTTGTTTCAAAAGGAGCCTCAAATGATGTGCCAATATTTTACGTAGAAGCTCGGCGTGACTCAATTCAATGCTCAAATGCAGTAACAATTTATAAAAGGCAACGGTGAAGTGGAGCGTGTGCCATGAAAAAAAAATGTCAACAATTGAAAATATTAAATGAACAAAATCTTCACGTTCTAAAAATTTCTTTCCAATATACTACAAATTTATTACCAACAAGGATGTAGTAGATTAGTAAGTATTCATTTATCTTTAATCAGTGGTCTTAGATTCAAGATATGATTTAGAGTGATTTATCTTCACCTTATGCACTCTATACGAATTTGACGAATCTTTACCCTATGTGTGAATTATTTTGTGCGAATTCAAATTTAGTAGTATTCATTTATCTTTAATCAGTGGTCTTAGATTCAAGATATGATTCCAAGTGCTTTATCTTCACCCTATGCACTCTATACGAATTCGACGAATCTTTACCATATGTGTACTAACTTGTGTGAATTTCAATTTAGTCGGAATCCAGACATACAACAGAAAACCAGTTTTTTTTTTTTTAAAAAAAGAAGTTGGGAATGTTTCTGGACTTTTTGAAATCTTGATCAGCACCTCGTGAAGAGGAGCTCTTAAATTTCACGAGTTTCTTCTTTTGTTTCACAAACATGTCTCAAAATTCTAATTTTGAATTCTGTTCAACCCCTTTAAATACCCCCATCAAATTATATCAACAAACATTCCATTATTCAACTTCAAATATAATTCAATGGAACTCAATTTCCAATTCTATTTTCTCTGTTTTCTACTCTGTTTTATTCCCCTGCTACAAGCTCAAAATTTGCAAACTTATATAGTACAATTACATCCACAACATGCATCAACAAGAACCCCTTTTAGTTCTAAACTTCAGTGTCACCTTTCATTTCTAGAAAATTTCATTTCCTCAGGCGAAAACTCGAATTCTCGCCTTTTGTACTCTTACCATTCTGCATTTGAAGGTTTTGCAGCTCTTCTATCTGAAAATGAGCTAAAGGCACTGAAGAAATCGAATAATGTGTTATCGATATATCCGGAGAGGAAGCTTGAGGTTCAAACAACTTATTCTTACAAGTTCTTAGGACTTAGTCCTACAAAGGAAGGTATGTTACATAGTTTGTAATGTATATAAAGTTGAGGAAACAATGAGTCATAAGGCTTTATTTATTAAAAGACTAGTCTGGAGTGTCACACGTAGGATTTAAACTTGTGAATTAAGGAAAATTCTTAAACCCCCTTTACAACTGCTCTGGAGTCATTTCTTATGTCAATGTGATTCAACAGTTCATATATAGCAAAAAGGATTTGTCTTTACCTTGTTTTCGAAGTAAAAATATTTCAACAAAGGGGATTCAACCGAACCCCATTGGTTCCCTTCAACTCTGCTAATAGATATTTTCTATGTATTTCATTTAATACTTGAATTTTTAAGCTTTAAATTTAAGGAACATGTTTGTCAATAGCCTTCTTTCATCTCTATAACTACTTGGTTAAGTCAATTTGCAATATATAGTGGACTTCTTGTTGTATCTTAGGGGAATTTGATTTCGTGCCTCGGAGCCTTTCTTCTTACTTACTTTTATACTGTCTTTGTATCTTTTTTTTTCTAATAAGGTACTTGGTTAAAGTCTGGATTTGGTCGAGGCGCGATCATTGGAGTTCTTGATACTGGAATTTGGCCAGAAAGTCCAAGTTTTGTTGATCATGGAATGTCTCCTATTCCAAAGAAATGGAAAGGTATCTGCCAAGAAGGAAAAAACTTCAATTCTTCAAGTTGCAATCGCAAGCTTATTGGTGCAAGGTTTTTCCAGATAGGACACATGATGGCATCAAAGACATCAAAATCAATAGATTTTATGGAGGATTATGTATCACCTCGAGATTCTCAAGGACATGGTACACATACAGCATCTACTGCAGGGGGAGCTCCCGTTCCAATGGCGAGTGTGCTTGGAAATGGAGCAGGAGAGGCTCGAGGGATGGCCCCTGGTGCTCATATCGCGATATACAAAGTTTGTTGGTCCAGTGGTTGTTATAGTTCTGATATACTTGCTGCAATGGATGTAGCTATTAGAGATGGAGTAGACATATTGTCTCTTTCAATTGGTGGTTTCCCTGTTCCACTTTATGAGGATACTATTGCTATTGGCAGTTTTCGAGCTATGGAACGTGGAATTTCAGTTATATGTGCTGCAGGAAATAATGGTCCAATTCTAAGTTCAGTAGCAAATGAGGCTCCTTGGATTGCCACTATTGGTGCTAGCACACTTGACAGGAAATTTCCAGCAATAATTCAGCTAGGTATGTCACATTTTGTTTCTTAAAATGATATTTCGCGTGTTTCCAGCCTAAATTATGTGTCCCTCATTCATATTTTCCAACAGGTAATGGCAAGTATGTGTATGGAGAATCCTTGTACCCGGGCAAACAAGTTCATAATTCTCAGAAAGTTCTTGAGATTGTTTATCTCAATGACGGTGATAATGGAAGTGAATTTTGCTTAAGAGGGTCTCTTCCAAGAGCAAAAGTCCGTGGAAAAATCGTTGTATGTGATCGTGGAGTTAATGGAAGAGCAGAGAAAGGTCAAGTTGTTAAAGAATCAGGTGGTGTTGCCATGATCCTAGCAAATACAGCAGTAAATATGGAGGAAGATTCTGTCGACGTACATGTCCTACCTGCAACATTGATTGGTTTCGACGAATCAATTCAGTTGCAAACCTATATGAACTCTACGCGAAAACCAACAGCTCGAATCATATTTGGAGGAACAGTTATAGGAAAATCTAGTGCACCTGCTGTAGCACAATTTTCTTCAAGGGGTCCAAGTTTTACTGATCCTTCAATTCTCAAACCTGATGTGATTGCTCCAGGTCAGTTTTTATTGAACCCACAATTATTTATTTAGATCATAGATAGCAATGTGACCAACAGGTTAGGGATTCGAGCCATGGAATCTGTCACTGATGCTTGAATCAGGGTATACTGCTTACATCACACTCTTTAAGGGAGAAGGCCTTCACCAGACCATGCGTGAACACGGGATGCTCTTTTTATATGCATGTGAAAAAAACTTTAATAAATAGTGTAATGTTATTTTTTGAACCTATATCTTCGTAGAACTCAGAATCTTGAATCCGCCTCTGCTCCAGGTGTCAACATAATCGCTGCTTGGCCACAAAATCTAGGCCCTAGTGGCCTGGCTGAGGATTCAAGAAGAGTAAACTTCACTGTCTTATCAGGAACTTCAATGGCTTGTCCTCATGTTAGTGGCATTGCTGCACTACTCCATTCAATTCATCCTAAATGGTCACCAGCTGCAATCAAATCCGCGCTAATGACAACTGCAGAGACAACAAACCACCAAGGAAAACCAATCATGGATGGTGACACACGAGCTGGACTTTTCGCCATAGGAGCTGGACATGTAAATCCTGGAAGATCCGATGATCCCGGATTGATATATGACATTAATGCAAATGACTATATCACTCACCTTTGCACTATTGGTTACAAAAACTCAGAAATCTTCAGCATTACTCACAAGAATGTTAGCTGCCACGACGTTTTACAGAAAAACAGGGGTTTTAGCCTCAATTACCCCTCTATTTCCGTACTCTTTAAGGCAGGAAAAACGAGAAAAATGATCACAAGGAGAGTGACAAATGTGGGGAGTCCTAATTCAATCTACTCAGTTGAAATTGTGGCACCAGAAGGAGTTAAAGTGAGAGTTAAACCGCGACGTCTGGTATTTAAACATGTTAATCAAAGTTTAAGTTACAGAGTTTGGTTTATATCAAGGAAGAGAATTGGGACTCAAAGGAGAAGCTTTGGAGAAGGACAATTGATGTGGATCAACTCCAGAGATAAATACCAGAAAGTTAGAAGTCCTATTTCAGTTGCATGGGCATCAAAGAAGTGAAGGCTGTGCCTATTTTCACGTACACGGAAAATAGGCAGGTTACGTGCTATAACTGTTAACACATACTACTGATAGTGTAAAAATTCTTTATACTATCAGCGTAGCGTAGACAGTACGTAAGTTAAATCTATTGTAGTAGCACCAAAGTTTCATTGTTCCGAACATTTAATTAGGATTCTATTACTATATTGTATCAGTACCAAAAGTTTCATCGTCTTAGTTCCAAAAATTTGATCAAGCTTTCAAGTTGCATTGTCTTAGTTTCAAATATGTTACTATAACTTGCTGATAAAAACGTAAATAATTATCAAATAGAGTATTGAACATTCAAAGAATTTAGGATAACCAAATAAACAATAAAAAAATGAAAACACAAAATTGTTCCTATTTAGTAATTTTACAAATGTCAATTGTTTTGAGAACTCATCGATTTTGCAATAAATTTATAGAAGATTTTGTCTATTTTAATAAAATATAGATCAGAATTTCCTTGCTTGTTCAAGTTTCATTCTTTCATTTTATTTTATTTTTAAAAAAGACCCAAAGTTTTGCCTCATAAAAGATCATAAAAGAATTTTCTCTTACCATATAAGAGGGAGTTAGTGTTGAATTTCCTCTTATTATATCCGTCGACGTATCTGCTTCAGCGTGTTTCGGAAAAAAAAAATTAAAATTTTTTTTGTTCTACTTTAATTTAATTAGTGTATAATTTTTTCAAAATTATGAAATCCTTTTTAGCTATGACTTTTAAAATCGATGTGCCTGCTTTAATGTGTTTCAAAAAAATTTTAAAAAATATTTCTTTTGTTATACTTTAATTTAATTAGTGCATAATTTTTTCGAAATTATGTAATCATTTTTAGCTATGCCTTTTAGTCTTAAATTCAAGATTTCACACTGAAGGAAGCATGTCTTCGTCGACGTGCCTGCTTCAATGTGTCTCGAATTTTTTTTTAAAAAAAATTACTTCTTTTGTTCTACTGTAATTTTTTTTGAAATTATGGAAATTGTTTTAGCTATGACTTATAGTTTTAAATTTATATTCTTTAATTATTGCTTTATTATTTTGAATGTCGGTAATATTTGTTCATATTTTGTAACTATTTTGAGTAAAAAATCAACTATTGATGACGAAAAATACTTTAATTATAGACATCTTAATGGACCTTTTCATAATAAATTTGCGCAAACAAAAAGTAATTAACTACTTAAATATTTAAAAATCATATTGAATTTAATCAACTTTCTAAATTCTACCTGTATCACATAAATTAAAATAAAAAATACTAAAATATTAAACATGTGCTAGCACAGGCACCTGTATCTAGTATACTAGAAAGCTCATACAACCCTTTTCTCTACGTAGAAGCTAGTAATACCTTGGTGGTAGGCTCTCAAATTTTTGAGTGCCCAAAAGAATTAATATTATTTTTTATGAATTTATTTTCATAATACCGAGAGTTTGTCAAAAATTAATAAATTACTAACAAAAAAAAGAGAAAGGAAGGAAGAATGTCCACATACTTTTTAATAGCAGAAGGCCAGAAATTGTTTTAGAACTTTGAGTTAAATTATTTAGAACTTTTTATTAGTAAATAAAGTCTTTTACAATATAATCAAGGTAATATATTATAAACACTTATTATGTATATTATTAAGTTGAACTAATTCTTGTTAATATAAATATTATATGCTTTGTCTCTCTTAAAAAAATTTAGTACTATAAACAACAAATATGAAATAGGCAACCAACTTTTTATTAACGCTTTGAGCTACTAATTTTAATGAGTCAGGTTAGTTGTCAACATTAAAGATTTAGATAAACATAATAAATTAATATGTTGTTAAAATCTTGATCCCCAAAGTTGAAAAAAAATGTTATATTGATATAATATTGAAATTCCAATAACAAGTTTTGATTTTCAATGAGAATAAGATCGAAAAGAAAACATATTTATGATAGAATTATTTGTGGGATGAATCACTACAAAATGAGAAGTGGGTTGGGTAAAAGTATCAAATCCATTTCGGTGAGTATTGTTCATAATTAAAGTATTATTGTGCTCATATTTTCTATTATATCAAACAGACTACATGATGCCAAATAAGAGGTTAGGTCAGAACTTCTTCTTGACCTTAGAAAAAATCAAAGAGAATCGTTATAAAATTTCATCCATAACTCTAAAAAATTGCAAATTTACATACAATTTTCAACATGTTTTCCAACCATATTTAGATTTATGATATCTAAAAAATAAAGTTAGATTAATATTTAGGTGCATACAAATCTTTATAATATTGTTTATTATTGTATATCAAGTTTTCTAAACAATTTTGTAAATAATAATAATATATATGAAGATTTGTATATTATTGTATTTCGAACCCATATAATTATTTTTGGGGTTGTGTTTTGCACTAAACATTTGCAATATAAATTTTGAGCTATACTGTTATAATATAAATTAAGAAATTCTACTCTTATAATTTTTTCCCAAAAGAAAAATAATATATGTACTTATATAGTTATATACACTATAAAAAGAGAAGTATTGAAAGTTTTTAAAACACCTACACTTGACGCAAATTGTTAATTCTATTTTCGAACTATTGATAGTTTTTAAAACACCCTTATAATTGACTAACTAAACTTATATACACCTCCGATCTACCACATGACATAACAATTGGCCTCAAACTCTTGTAGAAGCACGAAACTCTTAATAAAAAGTCGAAACAAGTGTTGAAAACACCTCTAAACTTGACGAGAATTTATGAGTGTATTTCACTCATATTACAAGATCAAGAGTGTATTTAAGTTCAGTTACTCAAGATAAAGATATATTTTTAAGACTGTCAAAAATTCGAGATGAAACTAATAATTTACCGTTAATTTAAAGACGTTCTCAATACTTGTCAGTTCTCTCTATTTACTGTAAATGATAATATCAAAGAAAAAAAAAAGTTAAATTGAGTAAAAGAAAATATAGAATGACACAAATGCCACTGATTCATCTTCACACACCCACTCCGACAAAATTGCTAACTCTCCCGTAGATCTATCATACGCTCCTCCATTATTCACTCTCTGTCTCTTCGATTCTTAGAATCTCTTAAACCTCCCGAATCCCTGTTTCCTTTTTTTCCCCAGTTCAATCCTCTGTAATAATTCTCCTATTTAATAAAGGAGATTCGGTACTCCTACTCCTATTGTATAATATATATAATATAAGTTACCTTTTCCTAAGAATTGGAACAGTAATTTGCCCTTTTTTTGTGAACCCTAAAGTTCCTGATCTAGGGTTTTTGAGTGTGTACAATAATGGCGAGCTCATACTCTACTCCAATCGGTCCCACTCAGGTTTTAAATTCATCGTTTTTCTGATTATATGCAGTTTAATTTTTGAGTTCCTTTTTGATTGATCTTAAATGGGTATTGTTTGTTACGTGTATTTTTGCAGGTGGGTTCCTACTTTGTTCAGCAATACTACCAGGTTCTTCAGCAGCAACCGGATTATGTTCATCAGTTTTACACTGATGCCAGCTCTATTGTTCGAGTTGATGGTGATTCAACCGAACATGCTTCTGCCCTTGTGGTTAGATTTTCCTCTAGAAATTTTGGAGTTTGGATTATGTTTCCAGATATGATCTAATGTAGTTATCTATGACAAAATTGAAACAGATAAAAGTAAATACCTACAGGCTATGTATTGGTTGAGTAATTGGATTATGAAGATACTAATATTTTAGGAAAACACTTGTTGTTGTGCTTTGTCCATTTGTTAAATTCTGAGACCATATATCAATAAATGTTGATCACTGAAAAAAATCAATCAACTAAGCATCAATTCCAAACTAGTTAGGATTGATTATATGGATTCTCTAACAACACTTAAAGGGAAGGCTGATGTAGGAAGGGTAGTGCTGCTGAGAAGGAGAGAACTTTCATAGATTGATAATTTTTTATGTCGAAAGCCAGGGGGGCTATGGAAAGCCCTCACTTTATTGATGGGACATTTTTATCCCTTTTCTCTCATCCTTCATCAGTTCTGGTTCAGGAAAACGTCAATGCACAGATCTTATTTGAATTATTGTTTGAGGTCATAACATTCCACCGGCACGACTTGTAAATTATTTGTCTTCGTAAGGCAAGTTACGAACTTTTGGAAGCTAGTGACTCTAGAAAGCCTTCACTTTATTGATGGGACATTTTTATCCCTTTTCTCTCATCCTTCATCAGTTCTGGTTCAGGAAAGCGTCAATGCACAGATCTTATTTGAATTATTGTTTGAGGTCATATCATTCCACCGGCACGACCTGTAAATAATTTGTCTTTGTAAGGTAAGTTACGACCTTTTGGAAGCTAGTGACTCTATAAAACTCAAAGCAAATACGGCTAATATGCGTAATCTTGTTTCCGGTTGTCTCTGCATTTGCCTGATTTCTCATTTGTCAATCAATAGATTCTCTACTCTATATAATTATTGATAACTCTTAACTGCACACAAGGCGTAGTGAAGAACGAAATGCATTGTGTAATTGCCAATGGTGAAATGATGCACTTCATCTGTAATACCGCCTTGATGTCTAGATCTTGCGTGCTTGAAGGCTTTTGTGTTTAAGTTAATACCTTTTTCAATCATTCAATGGTTGGCTACCAATGATAAACCCTGTAGAATGTAGGTTCCTCCATCTTCCCTGAGAGAAACAAGAAGAAAAGCAAATGAGAGATCCTAAATTTCAGCATCAATTAAATGAAGTGTTTAAACATTTAGATCTTATCTGATAGTCTTACCTTTTATCATAGGTGGCTGCAAATGGGTGAACCATTTTCATTGAATACCTCTAGAGAGTGCCACCAACTTACGTATTATTCATTATTGACATTGTGATATTGTCTAAATCGATCAATCAACTACACCCGATCCTGCACTAGTTGGCATCAGCTATCTGAAGCCTCTCTCCGTGACTCTATGGGAGTTCTCTTTCCAATACAAAATAATTTGTCTGTTAGGGCAAATTAGGGGTTCTCTAGATCCGTTCATTGACACACTCTAACTGGCATAACTGTGATTGAATAATAACATAATAACCTATAGTTCTCCTAATCGATATAGGACTGTCTAGAAACTTTTTTACACCATTCCTCTGCCTCAGAAGCTGGAATGTAACTGACAGGTGAATCTCCTGTTTTTTTTCCTAAGAATGATTGTAGATATTTTTACAGAGTTGTACTGTTCATCATCTGTTTGGTTGAACCCTTCAAGGATCCGACACAACAAGCCTAATGGGCTGCAATTGAATTATACATATTTCCTATTAGATTCTTGCTTACTAGAATTGTGAATCTGATTCTCTGATATGACAGAGAGCTGCTGTCCTATCTAATTTTATTGTTGAAAGTACCTAATTGTTGCTTATGAGTATTACTCTGTTCAGTTTCTAGTTAACCTTGTTTCCTTGTTTGGAAAGGTGCAACTTGTGTTTTTCTTGTTGTGTCTTATCATGTGTCTGTATTCACTGCAGCAAATCCATACTCTAATCATGTCAATGAGTTTCTCTGGAATTAAGATCAAGACGATAAATTCTCTTAAATCTTGGAATGGTGCTGTTCTTGTTGTGGCCTCTGGTTCTGTCAAGCTGAAGGATATCAATCGGTGGAGGAACTTTGTGCAAACATTCTTACTTGCACCTCAGGAGAAGGGTTACTTTGTTCTGAATGATGTCTTTCATTTTGTCAATGAGGAGCGGAGTGAACTAGTTCAAGCACCAGTAGGTTCACAGAACAATCTTGATGCTCAGCCAACTTCCTCTAATCTTCTTGCAGAGCCACCAGGTATTGTTACATCTGGTGTGTATAGAATGTTAAACATGCAAGACTTTTCAGTGACCTTAGTTTCCTATGTGCTCCTTTTTCTTTCCCTCTCCTGTACGAAGGGTGTGGTAGGGGAGAACTGCTTGTCCTCTACTGGTTTAGTGTGCACAACTTTCTCTCTCAGATATCTTGCAAGCTTTCTCAAAAGCATATTTGATACATGATGATTTAAGTGTATGACTCATCTCATTGTAACTATTTTAGCAGTCCATGACTATGCCTTAGAGGTGGAGGCGACTGAATATGTAAATTCAGTTAATATACAAGGAAATGATGCTGTTGAAGAGTACAGTTATCCAGAGCATGATCACGAGAACCTGTATGAGGCTGAGGCTGAGGTTGAGTATGAGTATGAGTATGAGTCTGAGTATGAGCATGATGAGGCAGATCCTGAGGAGACTCATTTGGGGGAAGAAACTGCTCAAGTAAGGTCATTTGAAGAAGAGACTTCTTTTCCAAGTAATGTGGTTGAGGTCGTGCCAGAGCCTGAGCCAGCTGCAGAAGAACCTGTTGGAGAGCCTTCAAAGCTTAGTTATGCTTCTATTGTAAGTACATCCATATTCTGTGCACCTTATGACTTGATGCACATTCGTTCCGTTATGCATGAGTAATAGATCTTGTCATGGTCATTTAACACTACTAGATAAGTGTATCAATATTAGATCTTAGGGCTTTAATACATTAGTTTGAACAACAACCTGTGGTCTCAGGTTCAAATTTGTGTTAGCCTAGTTACCTGGTACATGTTGCTGGTGGGAGGTGACATGCATCCGTGGTATTAGTTGAGGTGTGCACAAGCTGGATGACACAACGGCTATCCAAAAAAAATACATTAGTTTGAACAGCAATGTGTATTATATGCCCTCTGGATCAGTTTGAAGTATTGGTGCGTATATTGGGCACGCATCTTTAGATGAGAACCTTTTGCATAGACAACAGATGCAGAAAAGTAGATTCATCCACGTGTAGATTATACTTGGTGAAAGAAAAATGTAGTAGTAAAGACTAAAGAGTATTATTAGTAGAAGTATTTTGTTCAAACTTTTTCAATTGGGTTTTGATTTTTGGCCCTTGTCAGTTGCTAGAATTTAACTGTAGGCCTCGTATATGTAGGGTGTTTCCAATGGTCTTCTGTTCTTGATTTTTATTCATAAAGTGCTTGATCAGACATGGCTTTACTTGATCTTTCTTCCTGAACATTGTAGTTAATTGATTGATATGTATGGATAAGCGCCCCCCCTCCTATCCCAAGAAAAGAGAGAATTTTGAAAAATAAAAAAGGAACTCTGACTCTTCTTATTCAAAAACAAAAAGGAACTGACTCTATCCTCTCCTTCCACAAAACAACAATATACCCAGTGAAAATAATAAACTGACAGACTGTAGAAAAAAGAAACAGTTTCATTAACAAAACAAGTGAGATCACATGTCTTGTCCCATCGTCTTTTGTTCACTTGGGAAATGCTGCAATGTTGTCCGATTTTGGTTTATGATTTGGAAAATAACTCGTTGCAATTGATAGTTAAGAGCTCCAAAAGGACCTGCACCGTCAGTCCGTATCCAGCCATCTTATACCAAGAGTGCACCACCCGTCTCGGAGTGGCAACCTCCTGTTGAGCAGTCAATCTCCATGCCCCCAGCTGCGCCAGAAGCCGGCCTTGACCTGGCAGATGAAGGATTTTCTCAAGAAGGTAATACAAGTACACTGCATATTAGGACATCATTATTCTTAATAATTGCAACATCTGTGTTCCATCAGTGATAGAATGTACTTTAGCATTCTTAGCATTTTGCTTGATTTTGACTTTCCCAGGGGAATCAAAGTCTGTCTATGTGAGGAATTTGCCATCTACTGTATCTTCTCTCGATATTTTGCAAGAGTTTAAGAACTATGGGAAGATCAAGCAAGATGGAGTATTCTTAAGAAACCGCAAGGTTAGTATACTTGATGATCTCATCTTGTGCCTTGTTGTGTATGCATGCTAATGTTGGATTTCAATGGATTAACAGGATGTTGGCATTTGCTATGCCTTTGTTGAGTTTGAAGAAGTCCAAGGTGTCCAAAATGCAATCAAGGTTTGAACCTCACTAAATTTAAAACTATAATTGGTCAAATTGTTTTTTAAAACTCCCTCTGTCCCATTTTGTGTGGCACCCTTTTACTTGGCACGGTATTTTAGAAAAAAAGGGAAGACTTTTGAAACTTGTGGTGTAAAACAATCCTTAGATATTTGTGTGGCTATAAATCATTTCATTAAGGCTAAAAGGGGAATTTAGAAGTTATTTTATTTCTAATTATAGTAACGTGACATTCCTTTTGGGACGGACTAAAGAGGAAAGGTGCCACATAAAATGGGACAGGAGGAGTAAGCAATTTGGTCAAGTTAATAAATTGCTTGGATATGACTTATGTAGTTTTACCTTATCCCTTGATGTGACTCTTCATAATTAATCGCTTTATCTTTTATGTTGGCTTTTTGTTTAAGCATAAAATTACAGCATTTATACAATTGAAATGTTTTAGGTCATCTGTTAATTTCTATAATGTTCTTGTTTTTCATATATATGGATCTTGTTGTGAGCCATTAGTAGATGTGGCAAATCATGTGGGAGATTTTCACTTGAGACATATTAAAGCTGAAGTTTGTTGTCCCAAGTTATAACATCTTCATCTCATTGCATTTGACATGATTACTATCTGAAGAATCAAAGACACTCTTCTTTGCCTCGAACTGCCTTTTGTTATTTGTGAATCGATATATTTGTTCAAGATTAATTGCCATAAGTTCACATTCAGGGGTTGTCTTCATATGTCATGTGAACCCTCTTTATGTCTAGTAAATCATACAATTTGTTTTCTACTTGCATAGGCATCACCAATACAGTTGGCTGGAAGGCAAGTCTACATTGAGGAAAGGAGACCAACCAGCAGTAGCGTTTCTCGTGGAGGAAGTATGTGCCTAAAAACTGATTCCAATTTAAACGTCTTGATCTTATTCTTATGTTGGTTATCATCTGTGCTTTTCAAGTCCTTTTGATCTAATTAATGACTATTGTTCTTGAATATTTTGACATATTTCTTTGCCATGACACTTAACCTTCATTTGTTAGTCCATTTTTTCTGAAGTGAGCCTGGGTAGGAAATATTCCTCGCTTAATTTTACTTTTGGATTGGGAGGCCACTTATTGAATTCTAAAAATGATTGTTCAGTTTTCATTGAGTGGGAAGCATGTGAAGCATAAAATCTCATTTGCTTGACGTAAGTGTATCTATGTCAAGAGGCACCACGAGTGTGGCTTAGTAGTCAGTGAAGTGGGTGCAAACCTTGGAGAGCATGGATCGAATTCCAGCATAGACAGAAAACACTAGGTGATTTATTCTCATCTGCCTAAGCGTCGGTAGGTAGAGTTACTTTGCACTTGTGTTGAGCAGCTAATGGGATGTAGCAGGTAACTTGTGCGGACACTATTATAAAAAATAGTATATGTGCTAAGAGGGAAAACAAGGGTGTTATCGTATGGGGCATATGAGGTGAATGTCTGAAATATTTGGAAGACCCAGAAACCTAGCACTGAAGGATGGACATAATGGAGTAGAATTGGTGATGGAATATTGTGGATAATGTGTTTCAAGAAAGATGATCGCTTGGTGAAGAGTCAAATAGGATATACAGAGGTGGTCTCCATTGAATATCTTGATTAAGCCTCCAAAAATAACACAATTCTGTAAGCTTCTTCAAGTTGAAATACACTCGCTTACTCTCTTGGATGGTGGGAGAAAAACAATGCACTGAAGGGACAATTAGGATAGGAATTAAACAGAAAGGACCAAAAAATTGGCACGCGCTATAACTTTTGGATTCACTAGTGGTATTGTCCTTGGCCAAAGTCCAGTATGGGATATGGTGTATTTGGCCTGCACCAACCTTAGTAATCACATGCCTTGGCTCTTTTTGTGTCCATGCCCCTGTGCTCGGCTAAGTTGCAGGATACATATGTGGGATTCGGTCAACCACATCGAATACTTTGACCAAAGTCCGTGGAGAAATTTGGGGGGTGGGGGGGATTGAGATTTAGATTTCTCAAAATAAAAGATAAAATAAATTTATGACATGGAAAATGGCATACCTTCAATATTATAGTCCTTTTGTCTCCTTTTTAGTTTTTCCTCTTGGTCAATATTCGTTGTTTCACCTTTCAGGCCAAACAGAGAGAAACTAAGAACTGAAAACTTTCTTTTTCTTTTTGAGGGGAAGAACGAGAGAGCTTGAAAGAAGAAGTTGGGGTCTTGGGAAAGACGACCCAGACAACCTTTCAAAAATTTAGAAATATCTTTATTGCTCTGTTTTATAATTTTGAATTTTTTAGCTGAATCCTAACATTTTGATTTTGCTGAAACGGGTTGTATTCGCACCCATCGGGTATCCACATCTATGTCCCACCCATCAACTTAGGTGCTCGGTATGGATTTTTTTCGTATGGTATATTATAGGGTGCACATATCTTTTTCTTTCTCGTGATTGGTCAATTTGTTGACGGAAAATCGCCCTTCTGCATGTCTTTGTTGCTTCATGCGAAATTCTATTGTATGAGTACAGATAGCTGATAAAGGAGGTACTAACATAATTCTATCATTCGGTTGGAAAATTGTGTAGCGTCTGTTGCCATTTGTTTTTGCTTTATTTGACCTACTTTTCTCTAACAGTCTTCTCTGAATGCCTTGATCAGGATCGGGAAGGGGAAGAGGCAGAGGAGGTCGTCCCGCCGGGCGACCTTTTGGCAGGGGAAGCAATCCTGATGATAGAGTGAAAGAGTAATGGCTACCGTGGTATATGATGATACTAGAGTATCAAAGGCCAAACTCGCAAACTAAGTTGTGATTCTGCAGATGAGGATCAATAAGAAGCATGGTTACTAGATAGCTTTTATATTTTTGATGGTATTGTCTTCTTATGGAAGGGATTATATTGTTGCTGGTTCTCTTTCCCTCACCCCCACCCCCCGAGTGTTTTGAGAGAGATTTTCCCCATCTTTCTCCTGTAGTTAAAGGTGTGTTAGTATTCTGCTTTTACTTCCTTTTGGCCTGCAATTCTAGAGGCAGTACTTGTAACTTTGGAGAGTGATGCCAAGGGTGAGAATATAGTGATGTTTTGCACTCACCTTCTTAAAATCTTTTTGATCTGTCTGACCTCTATGCAGTGCGATCAACCTCAGCAACCCCAAGGCCTCGGGTGAGATACATCTCTCCTCTATCCTCTGCCATTTTTAACACTAGCTCAACTCCTATATCACACTGTTATTGTGCATAAAAGCACAGGCTGCTTTATCATCAATGTAATCCTTGCCTCGTCTTCTTCTTCCTCATTGTTGTCTTCACTTCGTAGGGCA
Organism: Solanum verrucosum; assembly: GCF_900185275.1. Lineage (NCBI taxonomy): Eukaryota > Viridiplantae > Streptophyta > Magnoliopsida > Solanales > Solanaceae > Solanum > Solanum verrucosum. The sequence continues at coordinate 5,091,567 of NW_026020430.1, forward strand.
TTGAGCTATCAAATGCCATTTGTCCTAGTCAAGCGCCTGGACAATTATAGAGCTTACAGACTGAGGGAGATAAGAGAGGATTAGAACCAAGTGAAATGCTGAGAGAAGAAATAATGATAGCATAAGCTGATTAAGTGAGAATAAGACACTTTAATGACACGTTAAGGGAAGTGGAGTAGATTGGTGTTAACATGAATTTATTGGAAAGACGAATTCTCGAAGACACCCGAATGTGTGGGTTAACAGTCAATAAAGTAAGTGATAATCATGAGAGATCAGGGTTTACTGTTAAGCAAGGTTTTGTAGAACGGGAAAATTTGAATCAAAAGTAGGAAAAGAAAGATGCGCTTGTGTGGAAGAATTAAGTTTGATGTAGATTTATGGAGGTGAATTAATTAGGAAACTAAAATATGTAAAGCCAAAATTACAACAGTTCTTTGCATCTCATTATTATAAATTTTGATGGATATACGAATTTCCATTTGACAGTTTTGGACTTCTGGTTGTATCTCTTTAGATCTTGCTGGTCCTGCTTCCTTGCCATGGTGTACCTTTTGTTCTTTTTTCTTTTGGTCCTCCGTCAGCTGTTTGGTATTTGGGGTTTGACTAATCTAAATTTGCGTCAAGAAGTTCCACTTTGGGGTTTAAAGGGCTTTCCACCAAAGATGGTATAGTTCCATGCTCGGAGTTTGAACTCGAAACTTTTGAAGGAGTGCCACCACAATTTTTGGTGATGAGGTGCACTTATTTATTAACGCGCGCTCTCTCTCTCTCTCTACTTTATCCTACGGCCAGTATGAACTAAACTTTTCAGTTTTTATGGCCTTTGGAGTTTTCTTCCAGAGCAAGGGAATAATAGATCATTTGCCATTTCAAAGAATAAAAACATTTTAAATATTTTTTCAACGCTTGACTATAAATAAAATTTAATTAATATTAACAAATTATGAACTTTAATCCTCTTCAAATGTTTTTTTCCTAACTTCATTAAGATATTGTCCATACGCGTCTAAATTTGACTTACTGGTGCCTCCATTATAGTTGAAAGATAGTATAATTCTTCAACTACATTTGTTATTTGTACCATACATAAATTCAACTGGTCATCCTCTCTTTACTTAGTTGTGAAGGCAAACAGGTATGAGAAAATCTTGAACGAGTTTCTGTTGTGGGAAAAGAAGAAAAAAGTTAAAAAAGAGTCACCAATTTAAAGGGGGGGAAAAATAATGAAAACAGGACCCCCCCCCCCCCCCCCCCCCCAAACATCTTCACTTTACTCTTGATAAATAAAGAGACAAAAATTACTTGTTTTTTTCCTAATATTTCCTTTTTATGAAGTCATCAATTTGGTCACTTTGGTGCAAAAAGCTATGGATGCTTACACGTTAATGGAAGCGGTGTCACGGAACACCATTAGTCGAAAAAATAATAATCAGATTTAGCTTGGACCCGACATCTTCAAGAGGTTGGCAAATCAAGCCCCAATGTATCCTAATTTTGCAATTTCTTAATCATGAGTCAATTTCTATCATTATAAAGAACATAAATCTATGTAGGGATTGAATCCACAATCTTATATGAGGTGACAGATAAGTAAACCAATGGACCATAGCTACTTTCATGTTTAATTATTGTTGTTATTATTTAATATTATTTTTAAAATGAAAAAAGATGTCAAGAAAAAATGTAATAATATGGCGAATTGTGTTTTATTCGAATAAGATATCGTTTAAGTTGATTTTGTCTTTCTTCGTTTCTTTAAATAAAACTAATCACTTGCAAAAAAAAATTGTGTACGCCCCTGACAAAAAACAATTGCACTATCCATAACTTTTTTCATAAAAGATTTCAGGAAAAAGAAAAGAAACACTACTACAATCAATGCCTAGTGCTTTAGTCTAACAGAGACAACAACTCTTTTTAAGTTTAATTTACCACAATTACTTCTACTTGCACTTCAAAAGTTTTAAAGAGAAAAAATAGGACCAAAACTTGGTTAAGAAGGAAAATAGTGGGAAATTGGAGCCATAATAAAGCACAAAAAGCAGAATTTCCTTTCCTTCATCACCACACCTCCTTCTTTACAGTATATATATATATATATATAAGGCCAATCATGCAACCTAACTTTACACTTTGTCTTTTCTACAAAGCCACCTCAAAATCTCTGCCCATTTTGTCATTCCTTTTAGCTATATGTGACCTACATACATTGCAATAACAAGTCTTATCAGAATAAACATACTATTAAGTATATCAAACATAAATCTTTCTACTAATGCACATCCAAGGTTATAGTATAGTGGTCAATGAAATAGGACGAAAGTCGTGTGAAGTCTCGGGGTTCAAAATGCAGCATAAAACATATTAGGTGATTTCTTCCACCCGTCTAAGCCTAGGTGGAAAAAACAAACTGAGTTCGTTTACAAGAAATTTGCTTGTTCTGATAGTAGGTCTAACCGATAACATGTAACCAGTAAAATAGTCAAGGTGTGCACAATTGGCTCGAACACCACCATTAATCATTATCAATAAAAACATAAAACTTTCTAGTATCAAGAACTACTATAATTCTGAACATTGAAGTTGAACTATTCTTGGGAACTCAAAGAACACTTGAAAACAATCAAAAGCAGTGGAATACTAACCTTATCCTCCATACTTAGAATAACCCTTTTTCTTGAATGCTGATCTTGTAAATAGCAAACAAGCAACTCCTAACCCCACGCCAACCAGTCCACCCAAGACTATAGCAATAGTCTTTTGAGTATTCTGTCTTGTTCCTACACCATCAAACACAACATATATTTCAAAGATTCAAAATTTGATTACGTCCTACTTCAAAAATGATCTCAGAAACCCATTAAAGAAAAATATATATATATGAATGCTACTTGGTAGCACTAGTCTTAACAGGAGAATGAACATCTATGCAGCCTTCCTTTTGCATTTTCAACTATCTTGTTCGGACTCGCCAAAAAAAATATGCGGGATGCGTGTTGATCCTTCAAAACTAGTTTATTCTTGGAGGATGGGACACTAGTACGACAACATTTTTGAAGAGTCCAAACAACATGCATTTTCTCACTATTTTTTACAATTCGTAACTTTATCACTACAACTTTAATCCCACAAAAAGGGCGGTCCGGTGTACTAAGCTCCCGCTATGCACCAGTACGGGAAAAAGCCGGACCACAAGGGTCGATTGTACGAAGCCTTATCATGCATTTCTGCAAGAGATTGTTCCTAATGCTCTAACCCGTGAGATCTTGGTAGCATGACAACAACTTTACCCGTTACGACTGTAATCCCAAACTAGTTAAGATTGACTATATGAATCATCTATTTCAATTTACCATTTGTACTTAATTCAGTCCATTATTATTTATTGATTGATAATATTAAAATTACCTGAGGGAGATAGTGATTTACTGGGCACACCATTGGGATAATAAGTGTAGCTAATGTAGCACTGTTGCAGATAAATTTGTGCAGAAATTGAATTCCCACATTCACTTTTAGCTCTGCCAGCACCATTTTTCACACAGTTCACACAGTCCCCACTTCCTAAATCACCTTCACACTGACCCAAAACATACACCGACTGATATCCACCTGCGTAAAACCCAGTATTCCCACTCGAAACCCCTTTAGCTATTTCTCCTAGAGCTGTATCAAGCCTATCACCAAACCCAGCTCCACTCGCCTGATTTTCCCCACATACCTTGAACAGCAACTCAGTAGCCCCAATCGTCTGAAACCCCACCATTTCATACCTCAAATAACACCCATTAAGCTGAATCCTAGCAGCAATAGATTGACCACACAGCTTCCTAGACATATCCGGGATTTTCTTAACACAATGGTTACAGACATCGCTTGAAAGATCGCCTCTGCATTGAAAAAGACCGGAAATTGCTGACTGGCCATTACCGGTGGTGGTTTTGTAGAACTTATTGGAAGAAGATTGAGAAATCAAGTTGTCAAAAAGGGTGTTTAGTGTTTGTGAGTAAATCCCAGATGGGTCTTGGAATTTCTGGTTAGCACAGCCTTTGTACACAAAGTTTGTGAGTTCATTTGATGATAATCCAAGAATGGGGAATGAAGAAGCTAGAAATAGGAAAAACATAGAGAATGTTTTGGGAATTTGAGATGGACCCATTTTCATGATTTGAATATTGGAATAACCATGAGATATGAGATACTTTCTTGGAAGAATTTTTGAAGTATGGTGGGTAGATTTGTTTTTTTTTTTTGGTTGTTTCTAGAGGTAGTATTTATTAGGCTAAGAACAAAGAAGAAAGTGAAAAAAATGGTGATTGTTTTTTTTGTATGAAAGGGAAATTTCACATAGCTTTCCTTTTTAAGTATTTTGTATTGGCTAAATAGTTGGCAATACGTTTAATGCTAATGAATTATGACAGGTAACATCATTTTTTCATAAATGAGTGTTCAGATGTGTATCTCGATTATTTTATAAAATACGTACTTTTGTTATTAGTGTTATGTTTCGATTTACTTTGCCTAGCAGCACAAAGTTTGTATGGCTCTCCCAAAGCTTTAATAGTGCTTTCTAATTATTTTATTAAACTTGAAAGGTTGCTACCAATATTTAAGTTGTTTTGTCTAGCATCATGATGCTTGTATTGCTTTCTCATAATATTATTTTGATGAATTAGATTGTTCCCAGTTTTAGTGGTTGTTGATATGAAGATTGTTTCTATTCTCAACAATATCTATGTTACAATAGATAGTTTTCTTATTCGACAAAATTAAAAGAAATTTTGGGATTGTTGATCACGATATGTAAAATCATTTTTAATGGGGTGATTAAACTTAAATGAAATCAATGTTATGATAGACAACTATTAAACTAATGCCAATTTTTAATTGGAGTGTTGTATAGTTTGTGGTAGTGCCAGTTGGCAAATGATGAGATTGTAGTACTGCCTAGGTAGGTGGACAGTGTCTGCTAATGAGCAGTGAGGGGGGAAAATGTGTTTGAAACTCTCCTGTATGCCTTCTGTTATATACTTTTGGTTGTATTATAAAAAAATAGTGATTTTATTATATTCCAAAATAAATAAAAATAATTTTTATATACAATTCTCAAAACTTGATTGACCATCTAAAGAATTCACTCTCAATATGTGCATTTCTTTTTTAATTTAGGCTTAATACATTGATAGTCTTTTGAACTTATTAATAAACTAGTAAAATTATCCGCGCTTTGCGCGAAAATTTAATATCATGGAATTTATAAAATAATACTTAAAATTTACCGGTTATTAAAACTAAAACACTATATTATCTTACATAGAAGATTACATAGTAACAAACATTAATAATATAAAGGAAAATGAAAATTATTACATCGTATCATTTATCCTTAATAACATAAGCATAAATTAATGACTGTAAAAATACATATTAGGATCTGTAACATAAACAATGTTGTCAGTGAGTCACTCAACAGGAGCAAAGTACACAAATATTTAATTGTGAAGAAGAAGAAGAAGAGGAGGTTCAGAATTTTCGTTGTTTTAAAATGAGAGGAAATCCCTTTATTTATTGACAATAAAGGGTAGTGTGAACAAATGTTTTTTATGCCTTATCGGAAAGGTTACAACTATTTGGAAAAGTTGCAACCCTTTGGAAAGGTCACAACTTTTCATAAAAGGCGCAATTTTACATAAAAGTCGCAACTCTTCATTAAAGTCGCAACTTTTCATTAAAGTCACAACTTTTCATGAAAGAGGTAGACTAGTTTTGGAAATAAATAAATTAAAAGGGAATTGAACATGATGCTTGTATTGCTTTATATATATATACTTATACATATGCTTATATATATATGCTTTTATATATATATATATATAAAAGATATGATATGATTTATCTAGACACTCAATCTACGATTTCAATTGAGCACCTGAAAATATGTTTAATCCCCCCACTCCGCCCCCCCCACCCACCCCCCACCCTCTCCCTCCTCTCCCTTCACATATGTCCTCAAATGCTTTTTATATAAATAAATAAACAACTTTAATTATTTAATGTTTAGGCAATATTTTGGTCATTCAGATTCGAACGTCTCAATGTTAAAGAAGAATAAATGAGGCCTAAGTATGTTAAAAATGACAAAATGCGAAACCAATAGTTTTGCTATTTCATATTCACATTATAAAAAAATTACCACGAAAAAAATATTCTCTAACTTCTAATTAAAGATGAAAGAACCTTATATTTTGATCATACCCTTCAATAATATGATATTTTCTTTATCCCCATTTATGTGGTAGCTTTTTCTTTTTAGTTTGTCTTAAAAAGAATGTTATCTTTCATTAATTAAAAACAACTTAACTTTAAAATCTCTCTATCTTCCCCAATGTCTAAAATTTATTTTAAATCACACTATTTTTTTTTTTTGTGAACGTGTCACATAAATTGAACTAATTCTTTCAGGTCCATTTGAAAAGGCCCAAATCCTTCCTAGCAGGCCCAAATTTATAATGCTCTTTCAGCCTCATTCTCCCCAATGCTCCTCCTCCTCTGCGACTGAAATTGTTCTTCTCAAGTTCTCTCTCACACTGCACAAAATTCATCTCTTTTTTCTCAAATTCTCAAAAGGAATCGATTTGTACGTTTCTCTTTTTTTTTTTCTCGCGCGGTTAATCTCACCATTCTTCTTTTCATTTCTTCTTTTCTATCTTTCTCTGATTTGACAAAAATCCCTTCATTTTTTGCAATGATTTTTATACGGTAGGTAAAACACTAATTTTCGTGTACTGAAATACAATGCCGTGCTTGATACCCACTTTATGTAAGAGAATTTCAACTTTGATATCATGTTTTTTTGTTTATATAAATTTTACGAGTTAACATTTGGTTTTGAAAATGGCTCGCTCGTAGTTATGGTGTACTAATTTGGGTGTTGCAGTAGAACTCAAAATTTTCTTTTGAAAATGTAGATGATTAGTTACAAAATCTCCATGGGTCATGGGTCCAGGTGGACCCGTTGCCGTGATTAGTTGCATGGCACCTGAAGTTTTAAGTAATTAGGAATGTTAGTTTGTTAAATTTATTTCTCAAGTTTATTGATTTTCATGTGTTAAATGTTTTTTAAGCAATCTTAAATGCTTTGAATTTATTATATGTTTTTGATTCAGTGACAAGCACTTAAGTATCATTGTTCTTGGTTGATATGACAAATTTAGGACCCTGAAGGTAAGAACATTTACTGTTTGCTGCGGTTCATCTGTATGACTGAGTTGTTGCAGTTCTTCCTTAAATCTTCATCTTTTTGTCCTTTGATAGTTTTACACACTCCCAACCCCCCAAAAAAAAAAACATTTTCAGGAGAAAAACGTTGAGTCTTTAAACAAGTGTGCCTTCACATATTGGTCTAGTTTTATCATTTGAATAAAGAAAGAAAGAAACAAGCTGGTCATGTGATATGCCTTTGACGGATTAAAAGAAGAAATAAAAAATCATGCGTATTGCTAGAAAATTTCATAGAGTTATTTGTGTCAATCTTGCAAAATCTAATAATTGGTTGCTGGTGGTGCAGTATATTTACAAAGTTCTGTGTAAGGCTTGGTTGAAGTGTGCCGAAGCCCTGAAGTTAAGTACAACACGAAGTGGAGGACGCATTGTTTAGCTGGCGCCTTAGAATGCCAAGCGTTAAGGTGTGTGTTTCAGTGCAATGATCAAATCTCCATGACGTTTTGTTACTTGGTCCAACGTTATGCAGAAAAGGTTTTGTTTTGTTAGTGTTTCTTGCTCATGGAATCTGTCTTGATGAGATAATAAATGTAGCTGGCAAAGTGCCAAATTTATTATTTTGGAGACGTTATGGGTGAATATTTTAGTGATTAGGAATAGGAAATTAGACATCTACTTTAAGAAAGTTAGTCACTTACCTAAATGAAAATTTTAAAGATGCATATTGCATTTGAATAAGGAATACAGTATGCCTTTTGGACTTGATTGTCATTGTTTTTACTGCATATATTTCACTTATAATACAGTTTATTAATGTCTTGGTTCATATAATTTCTGACACTTCCGAGTTGTACCGTTTCTACAGTTCTCACATATGATAACACTCTGTTTGAATATAGTCTGGTGGTTCTAGACATGACCCACTAGAATCAGAGATAGCCCGGGTTCAACTTCAGTGCGAAGCAATAACTCTAATTTAGTTGTGGCTCAATTTTATTCCATCATAAGTTTTCCTTGATGGTCTCACATTCAATTCAAGAAACACCTTTTGCCATTTCCAAGTGAGATTGAACATTGATTTCGATTTCCAGTTATTTTGATGTGGACCAGGGGAAGAAATACAGAAGTAACGGACAATTAACTTTCCGCTGTTAAAAAAATAATGCTATTTTGTACCTGGGCGAGGAGAACATGAAATAGGCTTGGAAAACTCATACTTTGCTCATCTTCTTCATTCTTTAGGGTGGTCCTTACATCACTCAGATAGGTCAAATATCCTCATTCTTATCGTACGAAATCAATAATCTTCAGTAGCAAAGGTTGATGGCACACAGTAGAGACAGGTTTTCTTTCTTTCAATTGGTTGCAACTAAGGGTTCTCAATCACCACATCAGTTGCAATGATTTGCACCTTTCTTTGGTTTTATCTTTTGTTATCATCTATTGTTTCACAATAACACACTTTGAATTGTTCATTTTGTGCAGTTCGATGAACAAGTCACATATTGCATTCCATAATCTAAGATTCTAAGTTTGGGATATAAAAACAATTTGTTCTAGATGTTCTCTTTGGATAAACAATGTTTCTTTTTTGGCAAAGCTTCTGCTATGCCCACTGTGATTCTCCCAAGTGATATATCAGCAAAATAAATATTCAGATGTTAAAGCTTATGAGGTTAATAATAGAATTCTAGGATTTTCCTCTTTTATTTATTCTGAGATGGGAGGGTGGTCTTTTGTTGGTTGACAGACTGGTTGATGCTACAATCAGAAAGTGTGTATTCCTTCTTTCCATTTTAACCTAATTGCAGCATTGAGGACTCAATGAACAGGTGTTTATTTCCCTTCCCGTGCTGTATGTATTACCTCCACTTTTATATCCCAGTCTCTGAGTCATGTTTCCTTGCGGACCTTTCAAAATAATACTCATTGTTGAGTCATAAACGTAAAACAAGAGAGTTTGGGTCTATGTAATTCAAATTCTACTATAATGACAAAGATAAACAAAAAATTGAAACACTATAAAGTAAATTAAGTCTGAGCAGTTATCCTCATCTTTCTGTTTGTACAACAGCCTAGATTATACTTTGAGTTTGAATGCCTTTGTTAGAATTGTTAATTTTCTGCTCACGTGTAGTCTGGTGATGTAGGTTCACTGATCGGTTTGGCAGTTGCTATTAAATCCACACACACAAAAAAAAACAATGCCGAGCAATCCAAAAGTTGCGAAAGCATTTCGTGCTATGAAAAATATTGGAATCTCCCAAGAAAAGGTGAAGCCAGTCTTAAAGAACCTTCTTAAATTGTACGACAAGAACTGGGAGCTTATTGAAGAAGAGAATTACAGAGCACTTGCAGATGCTATATTCGAGAAAGAGGAGGCAGAAGTTCAATCTATCCTCTTTTTTTTTATTCCTTTTCTAGACAAAGCAGTTTTATTTACTTGATACGAATTGAATTTTTTGTTGTTCGCTTCATTTTTGCAGCAAACAGAAAGTAAGAAGCCTGAGAATACTGAAGTACAAGTTCTATTTTGGTTCCCTGTGTTTTATATATGTATTCTATGTCGATGCTTATTGGTGTTTTTTCTCATTTCCCTTTACCTTATCTTGGTACCTTGTCATGTTTCTAGCAAGAGGAGGTTTTGGAGGAAGAAGCAGCGGATGAGGAGCCTGAAAGACCCTTAAAGAGATTGCGATCAAGACACCAAGAAGTTCATTCTAGTTCTATTTCAGCTGGGACTTCATTCAAGAAAGTGGAGGAGCAAGCTGAACTACCTGGAACTAATCCTCAGGGTTGCTCACAAGGCCCTCAGCTGAATAATAGAAATGCAGCAGCTGAGTCCCAGTCTGTCCCATGTCTGACATATGTTAGAAACAAAGGAAAACAACCTGTCTCACCTAATAGTGCTGACAGATTGGAAAATAATGCTAATTCTCGGAAGAATCGTCTCAAGGGGAAGGAAACTCAACCACCTCAAATCATATCCAAGGAGAAAGGTTTAGTCCTTGGGAAAGCTTCTCATGCTTCAATCCTCAAAAAGCCGAAGACTGAACCTGACATTGAAATGTTGGGTACTCATGATATCATCAAGCCTAAGGATGAACCATATACTGTTGCTATGCCACAGTTTGAGGTTCCTCTTGCTGTTATTCACCCTGGTATGTATTATCTGAAATAGAGGGGTATGGTCCTTATCATATCATAGTTTCTTCATACTAGTTAAATTTTCCGCAGCAAGTAGAGCTAGTGATTTTTCTCCGTTGAGGGGCTAGGATCAATACATGACATCTCTAGAATGGTTTAGTAATTTATGTTCTGGAATGGTGCCATTGTATTTGGCAAGTTGTCACTGTATCAGCTAATGTTTCAGCTCTGGAAGACCGCGCAGCTCTATTTAGGATAACTATCTGTTCCAAATTGTTTGGCACCATTTTTTTTATAATCAGTCTAAAAATTTGGACACCTTTCTATATTCTAAAAGTCCTAATACTTTTTTTTTGAAACTTGGTAACTTTGTATTATAACACAATAGTACATGGGCAGTACTAAACCTTATATACAGATGAACTCCAAAAACTCCACTATTCTAAATCTAAATTGAATCTAAAACATCAATTATAGAGACAGTGTCATTTGAGTATAATTGATTGCACCAAAAACATAACAACAAAATGCAGTTGAGTTTAACTTTCTGCATACTATTCTCTACGCTCTCAAATCTAAAAGTCCTAATACTTACCTTCCTACTTTGCTCTTAATGCTCGTAGCTACTTGGGTACTTTTGTACTTCATACATATTAAGCTTTTGTGTCAAAGGTCCTATATTTCTTAAACTCCATTCAGTCAAATTGTACCAAACAAATTGAAACAGAGGGATATAGCCTTATATTTGTCTGAAGTGGATGTCTCTAGGGATGTTTCCTAGTAACATCTTAGCTACAGTTCCCCTTTCTAAAGGTCATTGTTTGGATTTTGTAGAGCCATCAAATGACAAAGGTTCTTCAAATGGTAATGCCTCAAGAAAGCAGCCAGACACTTCTGAAACCTCAGCAGCAAAACTGAGAGGCGGAAGAAAAGCAGATAAGGACATTCCAACTTCTTCAAATGGACTGGTAACAAGTCATGAACTAGTAAAACCTCAGAATGTGTGTTATTCGAACATAGATATTGCCTCCTCAACTTTTGGAGAGGTTAAAGTCTCTATAAATTGTGACGCGGCTCTTGGTAGATCAGACTTCCATTTGCCTAGTCTAGAGGCTGTTGTGAAGTTGGTGGAGGATAAATGTCTAAAACCATTCAAAGCCCTGGACCCTAACTTTTCTATGCCGAAGCTGATGAAAGACATGTGTGAGTGCTTTTTGGAACTGGGAACTCAGTACAATCATGAATTGCAAGAGACTGCAAAGGTGGATGCAGAAAATGATATTGGTTATAGAAGCATGGCCCCAGTTTCTCCAAATGGATCTATAAATTTAGAACTTGATTCTGGGGAGGATCAACCAGAGAAATCACAGCTACCTCTTCCTTGTAATGGTCACACCAATAATACCCAAACTGATCAAACAACATCAGCAGGGAATTGTGGTAGTGTTCCAGAGATTGATCAGAATATTCTTGAACATCTTATGTCTGAGAGTCCAGTGGCTCTGTGCGGATCTAAAAATTTAGAACTTGATGCAGGGGAGGCTCAACCCGAGAAACCACAGCTCCCTCCTTGTAATAGTCACAACAACAGTGCCTCAACTGATCAAATAGCATCTGTGGAGAACTGTGGTAGTGCTCCAGAGATTGATCAGAATATTCTTGAACATGTTACTTCTCAAAGTCCAGGACCTCTGTGTGAATCAACTCAAGATGAAACAGGTTCGTGTGTTGTTACAGATATAACCAGGGGGCAAGAGGAGGTTATGATTTCATTGGTGAATGAAGTTAATGAAAAAATTCCTCCATCCTTTAACTACATAGCTCATAATGTGGTTTTCCAGAATGCATATCTGAACTTCTCTCTGGCTCGTATTGGAGATGACAACAGTTGTTCAACTTGCTCCGGTGATTGTTTGTCACTGTCCACACCTTGTGCATGCGCATATGAAACTGGTGGTGATTTTGCATATACAAAAGAAGGTCTTGTTAAAGAGGAGCTTCTTAAAGAGAGTATTTCTATGAATCGTGATCCCAAGAAACACTGCCAATTCTTTTGCAAAGAATGCCCATTGGAAAGATCGAAAAATGAGGATATTATCGAACCTTGTAAAGGTCATCTAGTGAGGAACTTCATCAAAGAGTGTTGGTGGAAATGTCGCTGTGATAAACAGTGTGGGAACCGTGTGGTACAGCGAGGTATTAGCCGGAAGTTACAGGTAAGAATTTGTCATTGCGGTTGCAATGGCCTTTGGTAATGTGGCTGATGCAGTAGTAACTCTTGCATTACTTTTGAGGCTCACTTTTACTTTATTTGCTTTCTTTTTGAGCTTCTTAGGAATCACTTTCTTTTCTTAGCGTTTACTTCTAAAATAATTCTTGGTATCTAGTATTAACTTCATCTAGCTTTTTTGTTGGTTTTACTTATTTCAGGTGTTTATGACTCCTGATGGGAAAGGGTGGGGATTGCGTACCCTTGAGGATCTTCCAAGAGGTGCTTTTATTTGCGAGTATGTTGGGGAAGTTCTTACCAACGCGGAACTCTTTGATCGCGTTTCACAGAGCCCCAATAGAGAGGAACATTCTTATCCCGTGCTGCTTGATGCTGACTGGGGTTCAGAGGGTGTCTTAAAGGATGAAGATGCGCTTTGTTTGGATGCAACATTTTTTGGGAATGTAGCCAGGTTTATCAATCACAGGTATGTCTACTTAGTAGGGTCTCATGTTTTAACTGTCTTTTTGCTGATTTTCTCCCCCAACCTCTTCTTCCTTTTGGGTGTCAGTTTTGCACCAATTTGTATTTATTTACTTGTATTCTTAGGAGCTATAATACTTTGACTAGTGGTTCAGCTTTCAGGTGGTACATACTTAAATTACTCTGAATCTTTTATGCATTTTAACTTCTCAACTCCTATGAAGAGCTTTTTTCTTTTCTTGGTTATTTGATGATTCATATAGCAAGTGGGGCAAAACCACTACTTGAATATCTCGTGTTCAGTAGGCATAAAACATTCACATCATTTGTGATAAATTCTACTTGTATTTTCTTTTTCATATTCCTGCATCTAGTCACCTTTAGCTACTTTGTTTCTAAAGCACTCCTTACATATTTGTGTGACGAGAAATTTGCATGATATTACAATGTCAGGATCCACTTTGTTTCAATTCCCTTGTTGTAAAGTAAAAAAAGAAATTGAGGGAGAAGTGAAAGAAAAGAATAGCCAAAAGAAAGCTATGCATTATATATTAGATATTTGCATCACGTGTAAATATGTTATTAACCTGTGTCAGTTTAATTTATTTTATTGTTATTCTGGTCCAGATGTTTTGATTCAAATATGGTTGAAATACCAGTTGAAATAGAGACTCCAGATCACCACTACTATCATGTAAGGAACATTGTGCTTCTGAATCTTCACTTCACTTTGTCCTCAATATTCAGTATTCCTACTTCCTAGCTCTTTATTCTAACGTTTGTTTGGGATATCTCATGTGTTTCTTCATGCAGCTTGCTTTTTTCACTACAAGAAAGGTTAAAGCATTGGAAGAGCTCACTTGGGTGAGTAGGCTTGATCTGGTTCACACATGCTCATTGTATTGTGGTGCCCTCTATTTTTTGCTTTAAAGATATTTGTCTATTCACTACTATCTATATATCAATTCTCTCTCTTTATACACGCACACATATACAAAGAGAGAGAGAGAGATGCATAGAAGTTCAATTTGTATCTGGACATGGTTGTTTCTGGAGAATTAATGCTGCTAATTTCACAAAAATAAAAATGCAATCTCGTGCAAGTTCAATGGATTTCAGCTACATTCTTATGTTGCCCTCATGGGCTGGATTTGAGTGATGAGGTTCTCCATTGTGGGCAGCTTACGTACCTAAATAACAAGTTGTCGGGAAGAACTTGCCATGGTTTGTATCAGAAATAACAAAATGACTTAGCCAGAACTATGCCTCCCCCCCACCCCCACCCAACCCCGAAAGTGAAGAATGAAAATCCATATTTTCTTATTAAGAAATATGGATGCTTCTCAACTCCAAGTACTTGTAGTCTAAATAATGTGATTTATCCATATGGTGCATCTTGATATAAATAAAATCACCAAAGAATATAGAAAACAAGGGATATCTGTCAGTTAGGTATTTGGAAATTATTAGATTAGTTGTAAAGGATCTTCCTTCTTAACTTTGAAAAATACAGTTTCGTCCATTAGTAGTACTACAACAAGTACACCTCAATCCCAAACTAATTGGGGTTTGCTATATGAATCTTCTATATTCGTTCTGCTCTATTTGGACCTTTTATTCTGATATACCTTCATTACTAAACTGTTAATTTGAGTGTTGGGGCTGAAAGTTGATTATTTGAATTAGTTTCTCGGATATTGTCTTTCTGTTTTATATCTTTTTTATTTTAAGAAAGTCCTTAATTACTCAACTCTTAAACAAGCCAACTAATATGAAAGATGGTCAATCGTAATGCTCCTAGAGAAAAAAATAAGCACTTTTTTATCAACATGTTCAATGGATCATACCAATTCAATGAAGTTCAACAGAGAGAAGATGGTAGTCAAGAGGTTGACTCTGTCAAACTCTGCTGATGTGACATGAAAGATGAACAAGTAATGGTGTCTCAACATTTATAACATATCTAGTTTTTAGAAGGATGATTATGCCTTCATTCCACGAAGCTTCTTTTAGATATTTGACAGTATATTTTTTGGACAAACATTGTATTGGTTCTTGCAGGATTATGGTATTGATTTCGATGACCACGAACATCCAGTGAAAGCATTTAAATGCCAGTGTGGTAGCAAGTCCTGCCGAAATATGAAACGTCCAAGAAGTAAGTGTTATTCCAGAGCATAAGGTTATATTGTTGTTGTAACAGTTAGGATTTGTAAATCAAAGTTTCCATCTTGCTTTGCTAGTAAAAGTTGTTAGCTGCTGCATGGATTTGAACATAACTTGGCTGAATTTTCAAAAAAAATATATGCTATTATATACTCCAATTATTGTTCTCGAATATAACAAGAAAAAGAACTTTTAGCATTGAAGATTTTCAAATAGGATATTGGTAGTCTTTGCTGGAATTGGTGTAATGACATGTCCAAAGCATGACTGATCATTTAATTCTGACACCATATTTATTTGGCATCTTCATAATTGACTATAACTCAACCAAAAGGTATGATGTTTGATGAAAAAAGTCTGTATAATTTTAGGGAAAACTGTTTGTAAGATGGAACAATGACGACAATGTAGGGTGGATAGGTAATGTTTTGCATTTTACATATGATGAACCCTTTAGCACCCCCTGTAGTGTCCCCTGATTCTTCAATAAAGACTTTGCTTTTGTATCACACACTCTATTTATCTTCAATTAGGCACCCAAGGATGCTGCTAATGGTCAATGAAGTGGGTGTAAACTTTGGAGATTAGGGTCCATTCTTGCAGAGACAAATCTTAAGTTATTTTTTCCCCGTTGTCTAAGCCTTGGTGGAGTTACCTGGTATCTAAACCAGTGGGAGATAGTTGGAATTGTTGAAGTGTGCACTAGCTTGCCTGGACATCATTGTTATCAAAAAATATTTATCTTCAATCAGCCTAAACTATTATTTTCAATATTCGACCAACTAAGTGGCCATGCATGATAATCATAGTCGAGTTTCATGCTGTTAATCACTCAAGTGTCATGCTATCCTGTAGGAACCAGAGCAAGGAGAGGATGGTAATTATTTCCAAACAACTTGTGGCTGATTTCTGGCCTTGGGTGATCAAGAAAGGTGCTATGACTGGAAGTTTGAAGACTCTGATTATCTAGAATTTTTGTAGGGTTCTGGTGAACTTGTGTACACTGCAGAAGGGCCCACATAGTTGTATTTGCAGATCCTATGGCGAATATAAGCTTTAGATTTGTTCCCTTGTTGTATATAAGAATCTTTTGGTAACATTTGACTAGCTGCTGGAGGAATTGGCTTATGTTCCCCCCCGCATGGATACCATAGCATAATGTGGTCTAGACCATGCATTTAGCTTGAAGACTCGGTTCTTAGTTTTTTGCCCTCTCATTCTTATGCCTACATTATTGCAGCTTGTCTTGTTCTTTCCATTTTGAACTACTATTTCTGCATCTCCCCAATCAAATCCACCTACATTAGGGTTACTCGTTGGTGGTCGATCAAATATGATAGATTCAACCTTGGAAACAAGTTTTGGTCCTGGAGTCACTTTGTCCGTGTTATTTGTCTTTATATATTGAAATTAATCATGTTACATTTTCATTCTGCTCTCCAACAAAACTTCCATACAAAATGGCAACACAAGAACTTCGCTGGGGTTCATCATCCAAAGAAAAGGGCAACTTACCTTTATGCAAAGAAAATCAACCTGATTCTTGAATTATCAACACTTCTGCTACTGGAAAACAAAATACCCCTTTCGTAGAAAAGACATGTATCAACAATTTTGATTTCACGAATGAACAATTCCTCAGTATCTTATTCAGTTTGTACATAACATTTTCTTGTGCATCAATAGAAAAGAATTGTATCCATATTTTCGTAGGATTGCCGATTGATATAGGAGTTACATGCCTCCAAGGCATGTAGTATGTTGACAACAAGTACACTCAACTCTATACATACAATTGTACATTCAAATAAGTATATACACAACACAAAAAGACAACAAAAAGTTGTGGACTAGACGATGCCAGAATGTGTAATGTCCTTGCATTTGAATTCAAGAAACAGAGTGTTGCACAACTTTTGTCTCCAATGACAAGGAGTCTCTATTATGAGGTTTAGAGAGCACTTCATCCTCACAACCACTAGGCATAATGGGATTAATTCCGCCTGGATTCAATGGGAACAGAATCTTGTAGTAACCTTCCATTATTTGCCCCATATTGCAAGTTTCTGCAACCTTTGGTATCTGTTCAACAGTAAAACACTTTCTTAAGCATACATGTGACTTGTCATTGTTAGTTCAAATGATCAAATACTATCTTTTTGATAAATAGTTTTATTGCAAAACAATGACAATGTTTGGAGCAGTTTGCGAGCAACAATTTCAACGGATACCTACTATTACTCTCCAGCATAGGTACTGAGACTGAATAACTTTGCATACAAGGGATTAAGCCACTTTGGTTTATCTAAAGTTTGCTTAAGCCAAATAGTTCAAGGGATTAAGACTTCAGTAGCAAAAATATCACCAAACCATCCAACTGTTTTTTTTTTTTTTTTTTTTGAGAATGGTAAAGTTGTATTCATCAGCAATGAGGGTATGCTGGCAACCAAACAAAAAAAAATTCCAAGGCGAAGTAGTCATGATTACAAATAGCCTAGGAAATCTACTAACTGATTTACATCATCTATACCCTCTTCTTTACACCAAAAATATAGAGTATTAATGCAGTTTTCTTTAACTTTCTGCATTGGGTTAGTAATATTCTTAAAGCACCTATTGTTTCTTTCCTTCCAAATTGACCACCATATGCAAGATGGAACTAGATTCCACCATTTTTTCTGTGTTTTACTTCCCCCTCTTCTCATCCAACAGTTTAATAGGTCAGCAGTATGCTCAGGCACCACCCAAGGATCTTGAATAATGCTTTGAAACAGATACCATATCTGGGCAGTCACTCTACAGTGAAGGAACAAATGATTGTTTGTTTCCTCCTTCTCATGGCAAAAGAAGCACCTAGAAACAATCTGAAATCCTCTTTTTTTCAGTCTCTCCTGAGTCAGACATGCTCTTCTGCACACTAACCATGTGAAACACTTTATCTTGGTTGGGGTGTTGGATTTCCAGATTTGTTTCCAAGGTCCAGCAATCTCCCCCGGCTGTGTTGCCAGGTCTCTTTTGTACATTCTTCCAACAGAAAATTCCCCATCCCTATCATGTTTCCATCTGATTGCATCAGGATTAGTGTTGAGTCCCGGAAAATCTTCCAACCTCTGCAGTAAATTGGCTACTCTATCCACCTCCCAGTCATTTAAGAGCCTCCTAAGGGTTATATTCCACCCTTGTTGAGACCACATCTCATCAATAGATGCTCCAGGGTTGTCACAAAAAGAGTACAAATCTGCAAAGTCCTCCATGAGGGAGTTCTGTCCTATCCACTTGTCTTTCCAAAAAAGGATCCTAGTCCCCTCACCCACCTTGTAGCATATGTTCCTCGCTAGTTTTGGCCACAAATTTCTGATAGACCTCCAAACTGAGACCCCATAGGTGCTGGTCACAGTGTTGGATGTCCATGAATCAGTTTGTCCATACTTGCTAACAATAACATCCTTCCACAGAGCTTGCCCCTCTTTACCAAACCTCCATAGCCATTTTAACAGTAAACACCTATTTTGCAGACCTAGATTCTTAATGCCAAGACCTCCTGATTTCTTGCTTAGTTGGGCAGTTCCAAACCATCCAACTGTTTACCACAAACATATGGTATTTATGTAGATTGTTAGAATAGAAATAAGTTTTCCTACTTAGAATAGAAATAAGAATAGGAATAGGAATAGGAATAAGAATAGGAATCCTAGTTGGAAAAGGATTCCAATGTAGTGTCTATAAATAGGGTCTCAATATAACTATTTAGATACACAATTCAATAATATTTTTCGTATATATTTCTCACATGGTATCAGAGCATTGGTGAGAACAAACAAGTCACCGTATGTCTATGTCAATTTCCGGTGACTGTTGGGTCTGATTTTGTTATACTTTTTTCTTTCTGTGGGTGTTGTGCGAAAACCAACACCACCACGAGGCTCGGAAAGCCCCCGCGACCAAACCCCAGCCAAAACCACCGGAAAACACCACCTCACGCGCTCTCACGCGCCTATCGGAGGTGGCAGTTTCCGGCTTGTGTGTCGCAATCTAGTACTCTTGGAACATGGGTCATGGACTCTGGGGCTTCTGATCATATCTCTGGTAATAAATCACTTTTATCCGATATTGTTTATTCACAATCTCTTCCAGCTATTACTTTAGCCAATGGGATCCAAACCAAACCAAAAGGGGTTGGAAAAGCCAAACCCCTATCTTCTGTCACCCTAGACTCTGTTCTTTATGTCCCTGGTTCTCCTTTTAATCTAGCATCTGTTAGTCGTTTGACGAAAGCCCTACATTGTAGCATAACTTTTTTCGATGATTTTTTTCTCATGCAGGACCGCAGTACGGGACAGATGATTGGAACAGGACATGAATCACAAGGCCTTTACTATCTTACCTCTTCAAATTCCTTAGCAGCATGCTCCATTACAGATTCCCCAGATTTAATTCACAAACGTTTGGGACATCCGAGTCTATCCAAACTGCAAAAGATGGTGCCTAGTTTATCTAGTTTATCCACATTAGATTGTGAGTCGTGTCAACTTGGGAAACACACTCGTGCTACGTTTTCTCGTAGTACTGAGGGTCGTTCAGAGTCTATTTTTTCATTAGTTCATTCTGATATTTGGGGTCCTAGTAGAGTCAGTTCCACCTTAGGATTTCGTTATTTTGTTAGTTTCATTGATGATTATTCAAAATGTACTTGGGTTTTCTTAATGAAAGATCGTTCTGAGTTATTTTCTATTTTCAAAAGTTTCTTTGCTGAAATACAAAATCAGTTTGGTGTTTCTATTCGTACTTTTCGTAGTGATAA
Organism: Solanum verrucosum; assembly: GCF_900185275.1. Lineage (NCBI taxonomy): Eukaryota > Viridiplantae > Streptophyta > Magnoliopsida > Solanales > Solanaceae > Solanum > Solanum verrucosum. The sequence goes on from NW_026020430.1 coordinate 5,111,597, forward strand.
TGCCTTAGAATACTTATCCTCCCAATTTCGGGAGTTTATGACTCACCAAGGCATTATTCACCAGACTACTTGTCCATACACCCCTCAACAAAATGGTGTAGCTGAAAGAAAAAATCGGCATCTTATTGAGACCGCTCGTACTCTTCTCCTTGAATCCAATGTTCCATTGCGTTTTTGGGGAGATGCAGTTCTTACGTCTTGTTATTTGATAAATAGAATGCCCTCTTCTTCTATTCAGAATCAGGTTCCCCATTCCATACTGTTTCCTCAGTCACATCTCTATCCTATCCCTCCTCGTGTCTTTGGGAGCACATGCTTCGTTCATAACTTAGCCCCAGGAAAAGATAAATTAGCTCCTCGTGCCCTCAAATGTGTCTTTCTTGGTTACTCTCGAGTCCAAAAAGGGTATCGTTGTTATTCACATGATCTTCATCGATACCTTATGTCTGCTAATGTTACATTTTTTGAGTCTCAGCCTTACTATACATCTTCTGATCATCCTAATGTCTCTATGGTCTTACCCATACCTCAGGTTTTACCTGTGCCAACCTTTTGGAATCTACGGTTACTTCTACATCTCCAGTTGTAGTGCCACCACTACTAACTTATCATCGCCGTCCACGTCCAACCCTAGTCCCAGATGATTCATGTCATGCGCCAGACCCTGCTCCTACTGCGAACTTGCCTCCTCCTAGCCAACCGCTTGCACTTAAAAAAGGTATACGATCCACTCGAAATACTAACCCACATTATACCTTCTTAAGTTATCATCGTCTATCATCACCCCATTATGCATTTGTGTCGTCTTTGTCCTCTATTTCCATTCCTAAGACTACAGGTGAAACACTTTCTCATTCTGGATGGAGGCAGGCTATGGTTGATGAGATGTCTGCTTTACATAAGAGTGGTACTTGGGAGCTTGTCTCCCTTCCTGCAGGTAAATCTACTGTTGGTTGTCGTTGGGTTTATGCAGTCAAAATTGGTCCAGACGGTCAGGTTGATCGACTTAAGGCTCGCCTTGTTGCCAAAGGGTATACTCAGATATTTGGGCTAGATTATAGTGACACTTTCGCTCCTGTGGCTAAAATTGCATCTGTTCGTCTTTTTCTATCTATGGCTGCCGTTCGTCATTGGCCTCTTCATCAGTTGGACATTAAGAATGCTTTTCTGCATGGTGATCTTGAGGAAGAAGTCTATATGGAGCAACCACCTGGTTTTGTTGCTCAGGGGGAGTCTAGTAGCCTTGTATGTCGATTGCGCAGGTCACTCTATGGTCTAAAACAGTCTCCTCGAGCTTGGTTCGGGAAGTTCAGCACAGTAATTCAGGAGTTTGGCATGACTCGTAGTGGAGCTGATCACTCTGTGTTTTATCGGCATTCTGCACCAAGTCGATGTATCTATTTGGTTGTTTACGTTGATGATATTGTTATCACCGGTAATGATCAAGATGGTATCACCGATTTGAAGCAACATCTCTTTAAGCACTTCCAAACTAAAGACCTTGGCAGATTGAAGTATTTTCTAGGTATTGAGGTTGCTCAGTCTAGATCAGGTATTGTTATTTCTCAGCGCAAGTATGCCTTAAACATTCTTGAGGAGACAGGGATGATGGGATGTAGACCTGTTGACACTCCTATGGATCCGAATGTTAAACTTCTTCCAGGACAGGGGGAGCCACTTAGTAATCCTGAAAGGTATAGACGACTTGTTGGAAAGTTGAATTATCTCACAGTGACTAGACCTGACATCTCTTTTCCTGTGAGTGTTGTAAGTCAGTTTATGACTTCCCCTTGTGATAGTCATTGGGAAGCAGTTGTTCGTATTCTGCGATATATAAAGTCAGCTCCCGGTAAAGGACTACTCTTTGAGGATCAAGGCCATGAGCATATCATTGGATATACAGACGCTGATTGGGCAGGATCACCCTCTGACAGACGTTCGACATCCGGATATTGTGTTTTAGTAGGAGGTAATTTGGTGTCGTGGAAGAGCAAGAAACAGAATGTGGTTGCTCGATCTAGTGCAGAATCAGAATATCGAGCAATGGCGACAGCAACTTGTGAGCTAGTTTGGATCAAACAGTTGCTGGGAGAACTAAAATTTGGCAAAGTTGATAAGATGGAACTTGTGTGTGATAATCAAGCGGCTCTTCATATCGCATCAAATCCAGTGTTTCATGAAAGGACTAAGCACATTGAGATTGACTGTCACTTTGTCAGAGAAAAGATACTCTCGGGAGATATTGTTACGAAATTTGTGAAGTCAAATGATCAGCTTGCAGATATCTTCACCAAGTCCCTCACATGTCCTCGTATTAATTACATCTGTAACAAGCTAGGTACATATGATTTGTATGCACCAGCTTGAGGGGGAGTGTTAGAATAGAAATAAGTTTTCCTACTTAGAATAGAAATAAGAATAGGAATAGGAATAGGAATAAGAATAGGAATCCTAGTTGGAAAAGGATTCCAATGTAGTGTCTATAAATAGGGTCTCAATGTAACTATTTAGATACACAATTCAATAATATTTTTCGTATATATTTCTCACATAGATAAAATGTAAAATTTTACTATAAATGGAATACTCCAATTTGTTTAGTCTCTTTCTCTGTCCTATTCTGCTAGTTGATCGAGACACCGCGTTCAAATGGCCCTTTTTCCTATCGGACATATGCAAGAATGGAATTTAAGTACCTGATAAATGTCTCTGAGATATCCATGGAGGATGGTGAATTCAATGAGCTTCTTCTTGGTACATTTGAAGAGGACATTATAGACCACATCAAACCGAATCAAAGTAGTGAACAAACACACATCTGCAAGTGTCAAAACATCCCCACACAAATACCTTGATCCCCCCAAATGATCCTCCAACATTTCCAGTGTTCTAAACAACCCCTCTGCTGCTTTATCGTATGCTTCTTGACTTTGTGCAAATCCACACCTACCAGAACATAAGAAAGGCGCACAAATTACTTTTTGTTCTTCTGAACTTGTACATCAAATTGTGAGTAATAGCCCTGAGATTCCTAATATCGTGCTAAGAATAGATAGGATTTTTAGAAGTAAACGGCATTGCTTTGATAAGAAAAACTATACAGCACAACCGAGTATACTCAACACTCAATGTGAGTTCATTCAACCAATCTTGGTAGGCAAAGTCAGTCAGGTACTTGTACTGAGTAGAATATTACTCGATATAGATTAATCAAAGTGCATGTAAACTGACTAAAAACAACTTTTTATCTCTCTCTATGTCAAACCACATGACGTTCACTCGTCCTAGACTTCCCAAAATGTGATACCATTTCATTTTTACACCAATTCTATAGTTTGTAATAACACAAAATCATTAATTAACATTTAGTAGCTATTATGTTTACAATATTTTTTTACTGTCAAAATAAAATCTTAAAATCTATCCCTATTCGCACCATCACATAAAATGAAACGAAATGACTAACTACGAGGAAAAAAGAAGATCGAAGTATACTCCATTTTCCAAAACTACACACTAAAAACTTCTTATCCATTACATCTCTATTTTGGCCACTATCATTAACATAATATGTAAGCAAGTACATAGACACTATCGCAAAAATTGAAACGGATCAAGAAATTGGGAAAAATAGTCCAAGTATACTCCTTTCTACAGAATTACACACAAAACAAAAGGGAATTTACCTGTACACGCCATTGTTAACGTTTGGATAAATTATATCGTTCCATTTTCGAATGTCATCTTTCAATGCAGGTGGTGAAAGATCCAATTCAGGATTCCCTGCAATTTCATTCAAACCCGAATTGAAAATCTCAATAATATCATAACTCTCATTACAAAGCACTTCCTTCTTCTCCATGTCCCACAACATTGGAACAGTTGATCGACCACTATAACCAGCTCGTCTCAGCTTATAAACTTCTCTCAAGGTTTTACACCCATTAGCTTTATCCAAACTCGGAACAAGCTTATCCTTATCCGGGTCGGAAAAAAAAGGGAATTCCCAAGACCCATCAATACCCGGAGAAGCAATTGAAACGGGTACAGAATCTTCAAGACCCTTAAGAGCTCGAACAATAAGAGTTCTGTGTGCCCACGGACATGGAAGGCCCACATAAAGGTGGAGGTCTTTCGGGGAGACTTTCAATTTGGGATTGGAGTATAACCGAAATTGAGAAGTGGGTCGGGTATAGGATCCGGTTGGGTCTGATGGAGCGAGTTGGGACATCATGAGCTGCCACGCCGCGGACCAGGTTGAACGGACGGTGGAGATGAGGAGTTGTGGGGGGAGTGATGGACCCCATAGAAGCTTAGTGATGGTGTTTATGAGGTTAGTGTTTGAGTTTTGGTTAAGTGACATTCTTGGAGTTGAGCTGCATAGCTTAGTATGAAGAATTTTAGGATATTTGAGTTTGTGAGTTTTTGATTTCGATGGAGGAAATGGAATGGAGATAAAGGAGGAGACATGAGTAGAATACATTTTTTTTGTTTTTGTATTAGCAGAAAGTTTTAGGAAATTCGGAGGGGGTGAAGACTGAAGACTGAAGAGGAGTATTGGGCTGGGCTGACTATGTTGCATTACCTCAAAACATACTCATGAATTTTCAATTTTTATAAGGGAAAATTACGGGTATAAGCAAACATATATTAGTTAATTACTTAATATAGCTATAGTTTGTTTTAATTATAATTCGTGATCAACTTTTAGCTATAATTACGTGGTTCAACTTTTTACTTTTGTATAATTCGAAATTTGTATAACTTTTTGTATAATTTAGAATTTGTATAATATAATTTGTATAACTATTTACACTTCTGATGTTTGTAACTGTATAAATTTATTATTTTGAGTTTATACAAAAATAACTGAATTATACAAATGTACTCGCGGATAATACAAACCTGCGAGTCATATAAATCCGCAAATTATACAAACACTATTTGCGAAAGTTCCTCTTTTTATAAATTAAAATTTCAAAACATTTACTCTGGAGCTAAAAAAAAGAAAAAAGAAGAAGATGTTAATGTCACAAACAATAGTGTAGCATAAATAACTTACACAGTTATAGTAAACATCTTACAAAAGTAACAACTTAAAGTACTACTCTATGGATCATTTACACGTTAAAAATTAGCGTTTAATATAGTGTAAACGATATATATGGTTATAGTGATACAATTTACTTCATAATAGTATATTATTGTCAATATTATATATTGATCAATACATTTTTCTTTTGTTTATGTAATATAAAATAATAGTAAATGGCATGTAAATTTTCACTTTATTCAAAGTAATTAAGATTTCATTTTTATCAGTTTTATAAGTAATTGTTTTCTAATCATGGATAGTAAATAGTCGAAGAAAGAAAAATCAAAATGTTCTTACATTGGGCCAAACGGGCCTGAATTTCAATAAACTAGTGGGCCTAACAAGCTTGAGACTGCAATGGACCAGAGCCCAGTAAGTTAAGCTGCATATAAAACCCTAACGCATTCGGCTGCCATTCCTCTCATTATTAGGGTTTTGGAGGTAGAGAGTGAGCAGCTGAGCAAGACCGGCGACAATGTCGAAGAGAGGTATCGCAACGATCGTTTTACTATTATAGCTTCACTTAGTCTTAATTTACTTATCTAATTTTATGATTCGATTTCTGAAAATGTATATTAAGGTCGCGGAGGTTCCGCGGGGAACAAGTTCAGGATGTCGCTGGGTTTACCCGTGGCAGCCACCGTCAATTGTGCTGATAACACCGGAGCAAAGAACTTGTACATCATTTCGGTGAAGGGTATCAAGGGAAGGCTTAACAGGTTGCCATCAGCCTGTGTGGGTGACATGGTCATGGCTACCGTGAAGAAGGGTAAGCCCGATCTCAGGAAGAAGGTCATGCCTGCCGTCATTGTTCGTCAGCGCAAGCCATGGCGCCGAAAGGACGGTGTCTTCATGTACTTTGAAGGTATATTTGCAAATCATTGATTGATTTTTGTTGTATCACTAGAATTTGTATTCTGTTACCTAGTTATGCATCTTTCAATTAAAAAAGACAAATTATAGTTGCTCTTTTTAAATGATACTCTACTATGGTGTTTTTTGCTATGCGTTTTTGTTGAGAATATTTACCTTGATAATCATGTTTTAGAGATCATTTTAGAGTGTTGAGATAAGCATTAAGCTATTTTACTCATGTGTATCATACAAGGAGAAGGATTCTTTAGGAGCATAGTGTTTTGTAATGTATTTCCGAGTGTTGAACCATCAGAACGTCTTGGTGGTATTTGAAGCAAATGATGTATAGTAAGAGTTTGTACATTTGCTAGGAAATAACTTCTGCCCATTGTGAGTAAATCATTGATTACTTTTTGCTGGAAAATATACTCTATAGACAGATCATTAACAAATGAAAAACAGAGTCTTGAGTATGACTTATGAACCTTTAGGGCTTGTTTGGTAGGATGTATTATAGAATCTAATACATGTTCTAGACACGGTATTATTCAATCCTTTGGTAGGATTTTGAGCCTATGTATAACTAATACCTATTCAGTTTTATAGGGTGTATAACTATTACATAAAACCCATGGATTTAGCAAAACCTGGGTAAAGATTAAACTGTCCATGGTACGTCAAACCAAACAGCAGATAGGAAGTAGTTGCATCATAACTAATCTCATCATCCCAGCATTACTAGTACACCTTATTCAATTCTATTCTTCTACACTCTACCGAATGGCCCCATGATGGATTAATACTTTTTGGCTCTCGTGTATTATACTGTGCTGAGCTACTTGTAATTGTTGAAGAAACTCCTGTTTTTGAGGTTCTTTAGCGAAGTCACGTTAGGAATATGTAGGAGTATCTTACAACATACATCAAAAAAAATAAAAACTTGTTATCTGATCCTTTGATTTTTGTTCTTATACAGATAATGCTGGTGTAATTGTGAACCCCAAGGGAGAAATGAAAGGTAACATATATTTACTTACCTTCCTAGACCAGATTACCTTGAATAACTTTCTTTTTGTTTAGTCACTAGCTTTACTTGAATGCCTTTAGCTATTTCTATTTATGTGCTTGAGCCATTTGTCTCTCACTCCACAAGTCCTTTGGTTATCTTTACATAGTTTGCTAGTTGATGGGGTTCGGGGTGGTAAGTTATGTATGTCAATTAGTTTCTACTAGAAACAGATTTAGCAAGCTGTTGATGTTTATGCTTATCGTGTGCTCTATTTGTCTTGTAGGATCTGCAATCACAGGGCCAATTGGGAAAGAGTGTGCTGATCTTTGGCCAAGGATTGCAAGTGCTGCCAATGCTATCGTGTAGAAGAGTTCCCTTGAGTAGTTTGAAGTTCTTGTTTTTGACAGTTAAATTTATGTTTTTGGATACCAGATTGTTTTCTTATTAAGAAATTAGTTTTACCGGTGTGAGAATTTTATATCTAGAATACATATCTATCGCACGTTTCTTCTATATTGTGATTTTGCCTTTCCAGACAAATGCTATAATCCTTTTTTAATCTTAAATTTTGGACTTATATAAAATCCTATTCAGCCTGAGCTAATAAACTTAGTTTTCATTGTAATACATGTATTTAAGCATTCCATTGTTCAAAATGTTACCTCAGGTAGTTAGTTTGATTGGTGTACTAAATTCACTATGCATTTTTTCATTTTTTTCTTTTTGGTTAGAGAGAATGAGAGTATATGACAAATTCTGAGAGCAAGGTAATCGTCCCACAAGTATTTTTTTATTCCTCGTCTGATCTTTGGCTAATTAATCTGGATCTGCATTGAAAGTAAAGATAAGTTGAGATCATTCGAGTATCATCTTATTGCAGTTAATTAGGCAATAAGTTCAAAAATTGATTTGACTAATTATTTTTTTTGAATAAGGGACACAAATATGAACTTTACTCTACTTGTTCTCCTTGAAGATATTGTTTCTTCGTTGCAATATATGTTTCGCATATTTGCTTACCGAATGTAGTTTAACTACTCTTCGGAGAAATTAAACTAAAATGATGTTTTAAAGAGAGAAGTATATATTCAGAAACTAAAAATTATTATCCATTCATTTTTGTAAGCCTCTCAATTCATAAAAAGAACCACTAATACAAGAACATTCAATGTATTTTATTATTAACGCATTTGAAGTCTTTTAAATACAGCCTCTCAATTCATAAAAAGAACCACTAATACAAGAACATTAAATGTATTTTATTATTAGCGCTTTTGAAGTCTTTTAAATACAATCTCATAAGAAGATAGGCGTAACCTTTGAGTATGCGTACATATATTTCTTTATTTGTTTTGTATGTTAAAAAATCATATATTTATAATACTGTACCAATGTTTTAATGTAAATTCCATTTATTTCGGAGAATACACTATAACAGGGATAGAAAAGGGGAAAATACAAGTTGGTCAGAAAAAGTAAGCTAAGACTTTTATTTTATTTTTTGGTTTCAGACTTTTATTAGGGTTTCAATTTTATTATATTTCGATCGCAGTAGAGAGGATCTGACAGAAAATGGTGAGAGGAATGCTGCGTAAACTTGCCAATCAGTCTCTTTCAGTCGCCGGAAAATGGCAGCAGCAACAGCTCCGCCGCCTCAACATCCACGAGTATCAGGTCGCCCCTCCCCTCCTATATCAGTGAAATGAGATGTTTCTGAATCTGTAAATCAAATCGCGTCAATGTTAAACTAGTTGATCCTGCTTAGTTTGTGCACATCTCATTCTAATTCGCAATAGTTTTGATCTTCTGTTACAGTTTTTGGATTCGAGATACTGTAGGATAAAAGAATGGTAAAACTTGTTGCGTTAATGGATCATTTCTAGCTGAGATCTCTCCCGTACCTTGATGGTTGAGGAGAAGCTTGTAAAAATTTGAATTAGTGGATATCGTGTAATATTGCGCTCAATATCGTTTTTAGAGGCGAATAAGGAGATTTAGTACATACATATTTTCTTATAATTGTTCAAAGGTAACCAACGAGTCCACTAGAACACCAATTGTTGCCGCAGTTCTTATAATGCAGTGCGTGAAACTTTCTCATATCAAATAATGCTCCACATTTTTCATGATATATTGTTTTGAAGTTTTGCTTGTTATGATAGTAGGGAGCTGAGTTGATGGGAAAATATGGAATCAATGTACCGAAAGGTGTTGCTGTTGCTTCCCTTGATGAAGTGAAAAAAGCAATTCAAGACGTGTTCCCTAACCAAAGCGAGGTAGTTCGAGGAAGTAGTATGCTTTGTATAAGTCTGATATCTTTGCTACAGCTAATGACAGGGGAAATGTTTTCTGCTTTGCTCTTTTGGTGATTCAGGTCGTTGTTAAGTCACAAGTCCTTGCTGGTGGACGTGGCCTTGGAACGTTCAAAAATGGATTTCAGGGTGGAGTTCATATTGTCAAGGCTGATCAGGCTGAAGAGATTGCCAGTACTGAACATTCTCCTCTACTTGATTTTTCTAAAATATTACTCTGTGGTTACAGGGCAGACCTATGCTGTTATCTGCTTTTGTGGAAAAGATCCTTTGTTGCCAATGAATTTTTTCTTTAATGGGAATAAAATGAAGTGTTTTCTGTGTGAATTGTAGGTGTATCATTAGGTTTCATCAACTGTCAGAAGAGATATATAGCTTAGTGTTTCTTACTTGAAATGAAAGCACAATTGTTCTTGACTTGATAAGATCTTTTCCCAAGAACCAGCTAGGGATGCTACTCTGGAGATCTAAGAGGTTTTAACACAGGACATAATGCTATTTTTCTTTTAGTTGCCAGTTGTATGGTTTAAAACTTTTCTGGTGGCATCTTGTGCTTCAGGTTTTCGTCTATCCTTACATTTGAAACTGATTTGTGGGCATCATTGGTTGAAATGCAAACTAGTTAAGCGACGGACCTTCAAATTGTTCCTTAAAGGGGAGATGGGGTGGCCAGTGAGGGCCTTAAGGCCATTTGTTTTCTATCTTAAAGTCTTATGCTGGACTTTTGAGATGGACAATATCAAAATTGTTTTGCAGGAACTGTTAGTAAGCCTCAACATTTTTTATTTTTCTTGGTAACAACTGTAAAATATTACCATAACCACCAAAGAACAGATACAAATAAAAGAGCACTTATTTCTGAAACAGAGAATAGGCCTCCCACAAACCATAACAACTAATTACATAACAAATGCTGAATAAAGTGCCTACATGTATTTGCTTTCTTTGAACTACTAAGTAAGTGTAATCTTTCACTGATTTCCTTCTTTATCTGTATTGCTGCCTCCTCCGTATGTACACATATGTTAATAAGCCTCGACATTTTTGTTCTTACTAGAATATGCTTTTTTTGAGTGTATAGTTTTCTCATTGCCCCTCATGTTTTCTTTGTTTCTTAAATTGTCTCATGCTTTTTCTTTATGGATTTGTGTATATTTTTTTAATGAACAACATTGTCAAATGCTTTTGGTTTCAGGTAAAATGCTTGGACAGATACTTGTTACTAAGCAAACTGGAGCTCAAGGAAAAGTTGTCAGCAAGGTTTGGATTTTATTATTTACATCTGTATTCTTCATCCATACATCAATATTTAATAGCTATTTAGATTTATCAACCAAAAGATTTAGATGTAAAGAGAAAGTTGTTTACCTCAAATATTATTTTCATGAGTTGTTATCCCCATCTTTTTTAAGTATGGAGTGGTTGATAAAAGCCTGCTTGTGAGGCGCTTTAGCCCTGAAGCTCAGTGCATTGGTTGTATGCTTTGCCTCGCTTAGGTGGTGCTTTAGTGCTACAAAGGTGATAATGTGCACCTCAGTGTGAGCAGGCTATGCTTCAAGTAGGGTAGTGCTAAATGCTATTGATGGATATAAATGGTAGATGATTATATCAATTTATTGATTGTGTAAAAAAGGTTATAGATGAATAGTTAGTGTGTAGGAACCGAGTTCACTAATCTGTATTTGCAATATAAACATCTTTGAATTTGTAGCACAAAACTCAATTCGATTTTTTAATTGACACTTTATTTCATGTATTTAGTGTAATTGCTGCTGCCATTTAATTTCTTGGTCTGTATAGTTTCTTTTTTTGCAGTTAGAGGTGTAAAAACTTGATTTTCTTTCCTCATTAGCACCTTTTTGGACTTAAAAACATGCCTAGTTGCGTTTTGCACAAGAAGACCAACAAACTCTTGCCGCCTTTCTGCTAGTTTTGCCTTTGACAAAATGGTGATAGTGTGAAGTCAACATCCATAGTTAAAACCGTTATAAGCATCTAATTGATTTCATTGGTTGGTGATGATAATCACAAGTCCAAACGGTTCATTTAATGTTTTCAGAAACTCAGAATTACTAATTCTACCATCAGCATCTTATTCTCAAAAAAAATATTCTACTATCAGCACCTAGTAGGATCTGCAGATTTTCTGATGCTCTTTTATCTAATTGATTGCAGGTTTACCTATGTGAAAAGATGTCCTTGGTTAATGAAATGTACTTTTCAATTATACTTGATCGTGCAACTGCTGGCCCTGTAAGTTCCATGACTTGTCGTTTCTTAAACTTGCTGGGTCCTTTGTGTCCACTTTATTGTTTTTAACGTATATTCAGAATTTATATCCCAGTCCAATGACTGTTACCCATCAATAAAACAAATAAATCCCTGTTCAATGTCGAGCCAACTTTCACTTCTTACTATTATATTTTCTACACCACTGGGTACCTCCTCATGAGATTAAGGGGAAAAGAGAGAATTTAGCGTGAATAGAAGAGAATAATGAAGGAATTTCTCTGTCTACCTAAGTTGCTTCTTCGTTTTCACTGTTCTCTTAAGTAATAATTCATTTTTTATTCTGACTGCATGGGTATCTTTCTGAATGTACAGAATAAGTAATAAGAGCATCTGCCTGCATCGTTGATTCTATTGAATGAAACCCAATTTAGAAACATGTGCTGCAGTGTGTAGCTTCTGTCCTATGAGTGGATAGGTCAATGCTGCTTGAGACTGATGCATGCTAACATCAGTCATGCTTGTGTTCTAATTAGTGCTTTTTTTTCAATGAAGTATGATTGTTAATGAGAGAACCCAAGTGCTTTCATAATTCTTTATGTCCTAAGAAGGTCAGTCAAAAAGTTTGAAGTACTAGAACTTCCTTCAACTTTCAAGAGTAATTCTAATATAGATATTTGAAAGTTCAGGAAACAATATTATTCAATTTGAGTCCCCCATTAATTAAATGTTTGGGGGCGGGGGATATTGAACCCCTTAAACCTTAGCTGGCAATCTTTTGTTTTTAAGTTTTGCTGTTAAATCCTAGTACAAAATTTTCTTTGTACTTAATTAGTTATCTTGATCATTTAGAGGATGTTCACTATCATATTCAAATGTTTTGTTGATCTATGGTATGAAGCTGCTTACTGTTGCCTTTTCTATTGCAGCTCATTATTGCTTGTCGAAAGGGTGGAACCAGCATAGAAGACCTAGCAGAAAAATTTCCCGACATGATTATAAAGGTTACTTTTCTTTCAATTTCATCCAAGATTTAGCAATTTTGTTTTGTTGCTATTGTTGTCAACTAATAAAAGTTCTCGGCATCTGTATTTTCCAGGTTCCAATTGATGTTTTCAAAGGAATCAGTGATGAAGATGCCGCAAAGGTTGTTGATGGATTGGCTCCAAAAGTAGCTGACAGAAATGATTCAATTGAACAAGTGAAAAAGTTGTACAACCTTTTCTGTGAAACTGACTGCACAATGTTAGAGGTAAAGCATTTTGATCATTTGTTTAGAAGCACCTTCTGGAGACTTAGCAAATTGTTCCACAGATTAAGAATTTGTAGCAAGCATGCCATTAAGAAAAATAATCTCCCTATTTATATCTAATTCTAAACATTTGTCTGGGCAGATCAACCCCCTTGCAGAAACATCTGACAACAAGCTGGTAGCTGCAGATGCAAAGCTCAATTTTGACGATAATGCTGCTTACCGTCAAAAAGAAATCTTTTCCCTTCGCGATTCATCACAAGAAGATCCTCGTGAGGTAACTCCTTGTGATGTCTTTGTTTGAATGTTACTGAAAGCGCTGACTTTTCATCTTTGATGCAACTATATACAAGTTCTCATTTTTATTTGGTTTACTCTGGTCAACTCCTCAGGTTGCTGCTGCAAAAGCTGATTTGAATTATATTGGCTTGGATGGAGAAATTGGTTGCATGGTAAATGGTGCTGGATTGGCAATGGCTACCATGGATATTATTAAGCTTCATGGGGGAACTCCAGCCAATTTTCTAGATGTTGGTGGAAATGCTACTGAAGGCCAGGTATATGTGGTTTCTTGATAATGCAATGTGAAGAACAGTTGTCTAATGCTCATTTGCATGTTTGCCAGCTATATTTTGTAATAATTGAACAAGAGTATTATTATGTTGAAGTCTATTATTTGGCTTAATGAGTGGTAAATGTTGAAAACTTCAGAATCCACAAATGGTTGAATTTCTTTCTTGTACTTTGGAGTAGGTTGTCGAGGCCTTCAAAATTTTGACTGCAGATGAGAAGGTGAAAGCTATTTTGGTGAACATCTTTGGAGGAATAATGAAGTGTGATGTGATAGCCAGTGGTATTGTTAATGCTGCCAAACAGGTTAGTTTTGTGTTTTTTGTGATCATGCGTCTTGGTTGGTTTGTCCAACAGTGTTGTCTATTTTAGGATCAATTTTGTGTCTGTTTTGTCCCATTTAGCCACACATCAATATTTACACCTGACCTCTGTTTCCTTGAGGCTGCAATTAAGCTCCATGCATAATGTGCTGATTCTTGTGGGCTTGTGATTTAAGGTTCAACTGAAAGTGCCTGTGATTGTTCGTCTGGAAGGAACCAACGTCGAACAAGGGAAGAGAATTCTTAAGGTAAATCTTCAACTTTGGCGTCTGGGCATGAACTTTGCCTTGCCCTAACAGTTGCCAATTTTGCTGTGCATAGGAAAAGTCAGTTTCAAGTAGTAAATCACCTTCTTGCCTGGTTTGTCATGTGCAGGAAAGTGGCATGAAACTGATTACCGCTGAGGATTTAGATGACGCAGCTGAAAAGGCAGTCAAGGCCTTAGCTTAGTTGAAAGAACAAAAAAGAGAACAAAATTTGTTATAATTCTAATTTGTGTATGCCTTTTGATTGGCTCCCTTTTTTTGTGGATAATCTGAATGTGCAATTCTTGATTTTACAATAAAACAATGAACTACACTTTTTTGTCAAACACTTTGAGCAAGCTTGATGCTTCTTTTTAATTATTATTCATTTATAACAGTGGTATGATTAGCCATTTTGTACGCACCTCGGCTAATGCAGGTGGGCGATGGCCATCTCATTTAAGAAAGCTTGTTGTTTCGGCTATAACCTAACCTTCTGATTGATGTTTCCCTACTTAGTGTAATCCATGTTGGGTTTGAGAAGGATGCGTGAAACTATGTTTATATAGACTTATTAGTGGAAGAATATAAGATTTTGGATGTTTTTAATTAAAAAAAGATACTTCGAGGTCATTTTGTTCAGACTAAGTTATCTCAGATTTTATAAATTTATCTCATTCATGAACCAAATGACCCCTTATTAGTTACTCCTGTTTCAATAAAGACATTTTGCTGAATTCGACATATCTTAGTTTAAGATCACTGAATTTCTGTGTCAAAATAAATTGACATGGAGGCAGTTACTACCTAGAGAATTCATATATTTTCCTTTCCTCGTATTCAGAAAGAGATTTTACACTAAAAATAAAATTCTGTATAATGAACAAGGTATGTTAAGGTTAAATTTTACATAAAATTCTATAAACGAAACTTTTCGAGATTTCCAAACATGTATGGAATTTACTAAACTATCAAAAAAAAGAAAAGATAAAATGCATTTGAATACATTTTTATTGTTATTTTTTCTTGTTTTTGTTATGAAATGATGCTTTCATTGTTTCTCGAACTCTGTACTGCACCTTCAGATGCTGGTGGTGCAGCTGTACTAGAAGAAGTGCCTTTAGACTTGGACGATCGGGATCCGGGGACGGTACCGCCGGGGTCGGCTTCCTTGGACTTCTTTCGCCGTGATTTTTTGGGGATATCCGGCAGGTCTCTAGCCGGAGACTCCGAGCCACCGGCTGAATCTAGCGGGATCCGGCCGTGTTTGGAACCGTCAGCAGAGTCCTTCCTGTGGTGTCGCCGGGAACCCCTGGATTTCTTTGGAGAATCAGTCCCTCCGTTTTCCTTAGAAGAAGAATGACGCCTGGTTGACTTTGTTTGTTCTGGTTGATCTCCGACGGCAGAAGAATCTGCATTTCTGGACCTTCGGTTTGAATCTGAAATGGCATTGCATTGCATTCATTGCGGGTATAAAAAAAATTTAAAATAGGATCATACAATTCATGCACAGTACTTTGTCCTTGATTTCTTTGTATGTTTACCTCTTTTGTGTTCTGAACCATCTGTTATGGGTCAGGTTTAATTTATTTATTAACCAAGGAAGAACTTTTAGCATGAAATTACAAGAATAGGGAAACTTGAGATCATTTTTTACAGTGCTTTGATCTTCTTGGTTAAATTTCTCCCCTCATATACTTATAGTCCATTTTTTACATTAGAAAAATGAATCATTCAGGTTCGAAAAGTGACCAAACAAACCTTCAGAAACCCATTTAATTTCAGGATTATCTGCTGCTGGAGGAACCAAAGGTGCTGACTGAAATTGTCCTGGTCCATTGAATTCTTTCATCTACCATAATAACAAACATACAGCCACAATGAGGAAAAAAGAAAAAGATCAATTAAAATCATTAAGATAAAATAACATGAAGAAAAGGAAAAAAAAAGAGAAGAGTTTATTACCCAGGTTGGATTATTATCTGTTGATGGTCCATCCCATCCTATATGAGCAACATGCTTTACATCTGTGGGAAAACCAATCTGTATTTCTTTTTCTTTCTCCTCATCTGCATCAACATACATATAATTAAACCTAAATGTTTTTGTATGTAGAGTGGTGATGGTGTGAAAATAAATCTGATGTACAAAGTTGCTTGGCCCGGTTAATTCAAAAGGTTAAACTAAGGAAGAATATCTATAGACAGTTTAACTTATCTTAAACGTAGAAACTTGAATTTTCATAGCCAACTAGAAAAATAAAAAGTGATCCCTATGATAAAATCTTTGTATTTGATTACGCTTTATTCATTAAAATATTTTCATAATGATCGTTAGCCTACCCGTAACCCTCTTTAAACGCCCACAAAAAAAAACAATGAAAATTGTGATAGAATAAATGATCGTTCCCTCACCAAATATTTGAGAAATGTAACGAAGGCCTTTAAGAAGGCCTTTCACCTTGGTGGCCATCTTCAACTTTTTTTTAGGTCTAGATTTGCAAACCTTTCTTCAGTAGAAAGGAAGAAAATAAATGAAACTCATAAATAAATGAGAATATATTTGGTATTAATATTCAAACTTTGGACACAGAAACTCCAAAGATACAAAAATAATTTCAACAAATGGACTCAAACCCTCAAAACTTTTAGGTTCGACTCCTCTCTAATTATCACAAAACAAAATGCTGTTAAAGCATTCCTTTCGTCCATTTAATGGCAATGAATTGCGGGACAATACTAACCAGACATATGTCATAAATTTAGGGATGGGAATTAACTGTTGTTAATTATATTTAAGGAAACTCCTTCGCAAATAATTACATCTGCAAAGCTATTCCTATCCGCTTATAATAATCAATCACATAGCTAAAGTAAATAACAATAAATCAACTTAATGGAAATATTTTTCTTTGGGCATATAAATTGCTAGGACATCAAACTTGTAACTAACACGAACTAATATAATTATATAATATTACTTGCTGAAGAATACATTCACTTAAAACATTTAAATTCACAAGAGGTTATCATGATGTATAATGAAATAAAATATTGAGTCAAACATTAGTCTCCAGAATTACTTATTGCCCTCAAACCCAGTCCGTCCCCTTTCATTATAAGTTACAAACCAGTAAACAAAATAATTCATTGTCTAATACAGCTACCCATCGTACAACAGGACAAAAGCAGGAAGTATGGTTGTTTCAGAAGTTTCTCACAGTGTCGATGAATCTCAAAAGAGTACCAAAACTTCCTTTCAGCTTAAGATGCTTTCAGTTCATCCATTCCTACGCTGGCCTGCAATAGCAACAATGATAAACAATTTTTTAACTTCTGCCGTTAATATTCCTGGAATTTAAATGCAAGAAAACATGATACTAGTGGTCCTTCAGCTATTCCTCTAGTTTCAACTAATCCTTCACCACTGAAATCTCGCAAACAGCCAATAAACTTAAAAGGTGTGTTCGAGGTACCCCAAATACCAGTTTAATCAGTCATGCAGTAGAAGTGAAGACTCATTTGACAAGCAAATCTCTGAAGAACATCTACAAATTCAAGGTGTTGGAAAGGGGACCTAGTTCTTTTTTTCCTTTTGTTCTTTGGGTGGTGGTTGGGACAGAACAACTACAATAGTGCAACCCCAGATAAAATCCAAACATCTATTTGATGGATATATTCTTTATAAGATATCTTACCAAGAACTTGTGGTTCTCTTCAAGAAGCGGTGAGAAAGTAGTACAGAATTTTTCAATGTCACTATTAATATCACCGGTCCCACATATTACATCCATAAATTTCTGCCTATCTGGAGCGAGCTTCATTGCCATCTGTGATTACAATCCACAGTGAAGGAGTTAAGAGAGAGAAAAATGGACTTCAAAAATAGCAATGCCAGATGCCTGGCTGGTTAGTCCTACCTTCAGTATAAATTTTAACAAGGGAGCAAAAGGCAACAAAATTAAAGTACACTGCAACTACCTCTCAATTACAAAATAAGAATACTGCTTAAGTTGACGAGAAAAAGCACAAAAAAAGACATTGAATAAGTAATAGAGGAAAATGGGGGTGGGTTGGAGGGGTGGGGATGGCAGAAATAACATGAAGTTTTATCCCCTATATATCAATGAAATGGAGATCAAACATTGTTTGTTTCTACAAGGTAATGATAAAGAACCAAATTCAAACATTCTTGTCAGCAGCAGCATATCAAGTCACAGGACTTAGACTAACATTCATGTTATAGGAGGCAAAAATGAAACTAAATGAACATTTGACTGTCTGAGACATTATCTCAACAGAAGGAAATACTACACCAGAATATGGGTACCTGGAAAACCAAAACAAGCCAACAAGGATTTTCTTATTGAAAAATCACTAACAGCACACACATTCCAGGACTAAACTAGGAAGGATCTCATACTTTGCATGATGGGAAGAATGGGGAAAGATGCAACTATTCCGGATCAATAACTTTAGAAGCAAAATTTTCAGGGTATATGAAACAGTTACCGAAAAAGTTGAACTCGCTATCCATCCATGACACTTTTTCAATGTCTTGCTGTAGGAATCAGAGCAAGCTTGTGACATCGCCCAGTCCTGATGCTCCAGTAAATTTCTAAACAGTGCCACCAGAAAATCCATAGCCCTAAAGACATAATGACAGAATCTTCAAATTATAATTCAGTTGACCAGAATTAAAATGCATCGTAGAGTAACATGCTTTTGGGAAATGCATGCTGCTGAGTGATTGTGGTATGAGTGAGATCGGGGCATGGGGAAAGACATCGCCTAGAAGATTAATGGTTACCGCAAAAGAGATAAAGTAAGAAGAGATGGAGAATAATTTCCAACCTTGTCAACCAAAGAAGACCATTTGTGCAACTGGAAGAGCCTTTTGCTGTCTTTGCTTCAATCTCTTCTTGCACCATGCTGTACAAGTTTGTATATTTTGTTGGGTTCGACAAGTACTTGTTTTCTAACCTCTGTAGCATCAATATTTAATAATAGATTTAGCAAGGAAGCATCCACAAAATTTTCAAAATTGAAAGATCAGACTGTGTTTGCTAGCTGTATGCAGCAACATAAATCAAAAGAAAACATCTACATGGTTCAGGGAACGAAGTGCCTAAGAATATCTAGCTCCATAACATAGGAAATACTCAACCAAGGTCAGAATAATTCTGTTGCCTGGCTGAATAAACTCAATTTTCTCAAGATAATTACTCTACAAACTGTGATAAAAACCCATTTATTTGGATATTCTAGATTACTGGAAACAATTGTTTAACAGGGCTTTTGAGCTCATTCAGGAAAGGTAATTGGTAGAAAGGGCCAGAAGAGAATATTATCCTGCACCCATGAAATTAAATAAGTAATGAATCAATTAACGGGAGAGAATGAAATGATAAATCAAATAATTAATGAGGACAAATGAGAGGAAGAAAAGGGACTTTAATAGAACAAATGTTGTGAAATTCCAAAATCAAAGCATTATTACTGAGTGATAGAAAGGTAGAATTTAAGCAATAGAAAATAAGCAAGCAAAAACCTGAAAAATTTCAGATAAAAGGCAAAGATGGGAGACTGACCGTTATATTTCCACCAATGTCAGACTTGACCAGTGCCATGGCAGCTCCAAACTTTTCTAGATTGGGAAAAAACAAAAAAGATAATCAGTTTACAGTTAACATGGATCCAGCTTGCTTTTGAGATGTCCAAGATAACTTACTAAAGAGGTAAGGAACATTCACTTAGAAGCTTTATGCACATAAGTGAAAATATTTTGACAAATTACTAGTACATCCGTAAGAAAAGAGCCCTTTGCATAAATTTCTATTTGCAAGACTAAATAGCAACTTTTGTAGCTAGGACTCTTTAAAAAATGTTGCCGCACCCGTGTTGGATTCTTCCAAAATACACTATTTTTGGAGTATCCGACACACACCATCGATATTTTTGAAGTTTAAACTTTAGATAGCCACTCACATTTAAGAGAAAAAATGAAGTTTCAAGGCATGTGTTTGCTTAAAAATTCTGGAAAAAACTTGTTTGCATTTTCAACCATACACCAAAAAATAAATCTTCTGTTTTCGTAAAAGTTGTTCTTCAAAATTCACATTTTTTCGCAAAAACTGAAAATCTAATCTATATTGAACCAAACACATAGAATTTAACAATTCAGCCTCTTCTCTGAACTTCACTTTGAAAGTTTTAAATTAGTTTCTTTTAAATGTTGTAAGTATTAGATTATTTTTTGTCTTTTAAGTGGCATCCACCCAAGAGGGTTGCTACCCACAGGACACACTACGACATTTTTGGAGATTCCGAGCTACATAGGTTTTAAATGTCAAAATTAACCAATATCATAACTCAATTTGATTAGGAAAATTAAGATCAAGCATTAGATCGACCAGAAAAAAAGGGAGTAGCTAGAGTGTTTGCACCTTGAGACAGCACTACTAAGAAGCTTAAGCGAAATTCTTGATAGAAATAAAATAACAGCATAATTTTATTTTTAAAAGTTTTTGACCACTCAAAAAGTAGTCAAAGAAACGGGGATCCCTAAGTTATAGATCCCAAGCTAAAACACAAGATATAGTACCTATAATAGGTAAGATGTGTTTGCAGACATCTAAGAAAGGTCTGGTAAGCATTACTCCTTCCTCAGACTTGACATGCTTGATTCCTTCTAAAGCAGGGGCAAAGACAGTGCCTTCCATTCTTGTGCTTTACTGCAGTGTATAGCATCATAAAAGTTAAAATCATTTCAGAAGTACATTTAAATGGCAATGAAAACCTTAATCCACTAACTTAACAACTCTAGTAGAAAGCGTTGCAAATAATGAAGCTCAAAGACAGAGAGACATAAAATCTGTCTTATTGGTGAAAGTAAAGATGCTTAATATCAACATATAGTCAAGAGTATCTGCAGAAGTTATTACAAACTACACACTTATGTGTCAAGCAAACCAATCGGGAAAATGACCAATATGTTGAGATATCTGGATTTCATATGATAAAGGCAACACTGAATGCAATGAATAGTATGTTGCCGTAAAGAACAACCACAATGTACAAAGAATCAAATGCTGATGATCAACTTTTTACTCCAATTCAACGATCAGGATTATGCTGATGTATATTTTCTAAATATATTTAACTATAGATATATAGGCCAAGCTGAAAATAGTTGATGCACATATTAATTAACAAATCAAACAAAAAAGGGCTAAGATCACGTAGATCCTTATCATCAACTTGATTATCCATTAAACAAAGATATCTGACTATTCAATCCACCATCTGCAGAATCATAAACTACAAATGTACTCCGAAAAAAGGATCAAACCGCTAGTTTGCTTACTGTTAATAGTTCATGGAGGCGGATCCAATATCAGAAAAGCAGTGAACACAAACAAGTATGAGCCAGTAGATATCTACACATGCATCCATTTCTTATATGCTGGATCAACCTTTCTACACGCAATCAAACTAAATTTCTAAGCAAATTCTCGTCCAATTCAAGGAAAACAGTTTTTTCAGTAAAAAAATCAAACGAGATTTGCTTACAGAAATGCTAGATCTTCAAAAAAATTGAATGATACAAGTAAATCGAAGGAATTGAACAAAAGATCGCGTATAATCGAGAACTGATATTTGATACTTACAAAAAGATATACCTTATCAATGTGCTCTCTCTATATTTTTGAGCTTTCGAAGAACGCTACTGCCAAGTGTGAGGAACAAATGAAGAAGCTTTGATATTTACATACACGCTAAGGACTGATCGATTCGGCGGTTACGAAACGCAAGGCACGGTGTCGTTTTTGCCTGCGCGAATTTTGCCAAGTTTGGACTATGGAGTACGAGAGTCCATTTGTTTATTTTTTGGAATTTTAATTGGGATATCAAAGTTTTAGATTTTTAAAATAGTTACATACTTGGATGTACTATAAATAATAAGTTATATTTTTTTTACAGGTGATATGTCGAAAGAATTATTAAAGAGAAAATTATTATTTGACAATTCGTGAAAGGAAATTTAGGTTATGCATATAATTTGTTTTAAAATTTAAATATCTATTTTAAATAAATTATTTTTCAAATCAAAAAAATGAAGAAATTGGAATCAATAGAGAGTGTAAATAAGATGAGGAGAAAAAGGGGAACAAAACTAAAACAACTAAGAATAAAAATTTCAAGATCAAAGTTCTTGTGGATTTTAAAGTTCTTCTTTTTTTTCCCTAAAAAGTTCAGACTTTAAAAAAAAATCTTAAAAAAAATAAAATTGTTTTTTATGTATTTTATAAGGTGTATATAAACTTTTGAGTAATTGAGAGTTGATTCAGATTAATGTTGACACAAAAAAAATAAAATTGATAAGATTATACACACAATTTGGTGATTCATAAGAATTTATGAACAATTTATAAAAATCCATATGATCGTGAGAACTTGTGATCGAAAAAATGCGTACCCTTCTATTAAAAAATTTGTGGTGCTATGTTGGGACTTGAAAATAATTTATTCTAAGAACTCGATGATCGTGACGAATTAGAGCAAATTATGTCTTTGTGCATCCATCATAAACTTCTTGTATATTGTTAGAATTTGTGAACAATAAAAATTTCGATATAATTTATACTAGATTCTTGGTGAGCCGTTGTGACTTGTAGCAAATTTTGTCTATTCATCTAAATTTCGGACAATCCATCAAGACTTTGTGCTAAAGTACTGTGGCAGACTCAAAATTTTCATTAAGAGGTGTCAATGGTTGTAGTACAAAAAATTATAATGAGTCCAGTAGGGCTTGAACACACAATTTGATGGAAATCTTGCAACCCCTTAACCAATAGGCTAAACTTTCGATTTGTTTCAAGAGGTGTCAATACTCATATAATTGTATATATATTTATTAAACTAAAATTTGACCTCTATATACGATGTAATTTTTTGACAAAAGAGTGTCGCTTGACACCCCTTGACCAAGGTTGGGTCCGCCCCTGCTAAAGTACTGACAGACAAGCTCCAAGTTATGACTCATAATTATATTTTTGTTGAATGTTTTTTAAAAAAAATAAGGTTAATACCTAAATTGTAAGTATCATGTTGTTGTTGCTATTCTTTCTTCTATATTAATTTGGTTATAATACGTTTTTACTTGAACCGATAATTTATCAAAATAACATTTTGTAACACCCCAATTTTTCCAAAACGTCTAAATTAACTCGTACCTTCGTGGAAAGACAAAGAGGGTGAGTAATAAATTAAAAAGGATGTGGTATGTCATATTTTAAGTGTTCAAGGGTTTTATCTCAAGTTTTGAAGTTAAGTAAGTGGCAAAATAAAAGTTGGCGAAAGTTATCGTAAGTTCCTTTTTAAAGATTTCTTTGAAATTTGGGTCAAATGTATTGGATGTTTTCTCCCAATATATAAAGAGTTAGAAGGCCTATTACCCATTAAATCGAAGGCCTACGAGTCTAGTTTGCAACGCACAAAACCCCGTATTAAACGGACATCCGAGTAAAAAGTTATGAGTGTTTTACTAGGGACTGCCAAGGCAGAATCCAGGTCGGATCTGGGTCGGGTAAAGAAATATGGTATGTCGGCTATATAACGTTTTTAGCCATGGAATCAGTTCATTTCAGTTCCAAAACCAGAAAAAAGCTTAGGAGAGGGTTCATATGGAGTCCTAGCATGATGAAGGTTAGTTTTGATGATTTCTACCATTAAACGTTGCCCCGTGCCTAGAAACGTAATCCCTACACGTAGCAATCATTTTTCCCTTCTATTTGCTACGTTTGGAGCTGGTTTTTGAAGATATAAATTTGTAACTATTGGTGTTTCTTCAAGGTTTTAACTTGGTTAACTAAGGTAATCATCTCGGGACTCTTTTATGATTGTTTTAATGAATTTCTACGGACGTTTCGACAAATTGGGGCAATATGGCAAATCTGCCGATATAAGGTTAATTATAAATTGTTTATAGGTGCGTACCAGTTGTGTATATATAGTGTTTGCGAAGCTTAGGACATAAGGAACAACTTTCGTGAAGGAACTACGGCCTTTCGAGCGTTCATTGGAAAGGTATGTTAAGGCTATTCCCTACTTACGACATGTTTCCTTAAAGTTTAGAAGTAATGTATTTGGGTTGTTATCCTTGATATATTGTTGGCTTCTCGAGTTGATATAATCCTCCCCTGTCGGGATTCTTATTCAGTTAATAGCGTCCCTATGTTGGACACGATTTAAGAGGCTATTTGTATAGGTTGTTTATAACTAAATTGCTCGCTTTTAGCGGTTGAATTGTTATTATTGTCGTTGGGGCTATTGTGGTTAGCTGCAAGAATGTGATTTATGCCTAGAAGGGCTATGTTCTGCCTACAGGGCTATATGGATGCCTAACAGGGCTATGAGTTGCCTACAGGGCTATATTAACGCCTAAGAAGGCTATGTTCTTCCTACAGGGCCATGTTGTTGCCTAAAAGGGCTATGAGTTGTCTATAAGCTACGTTGATGCCTAAAGGAGCTATGTGCTACCTAAGGGGCTATATTAATGCCTAAGAGGGCTATGTGATTGCCTACGGGGCTAGGGGACTACTGATAGGGGTATATAGGCTGATTGGCACCTTCCGGGCTTATGGGGTCCTGAGTTGGTGGTCTTGTGTGCTGTTTGTACCTGCCGAGCTTTTGGGGGCTTGGTTAGGTTGTTGTTTTATTATTTTTGATAAGTTTAGATTTAAGAGCAGGTCAGTACACTTATCTTAGCCTTGATTTATTTATTGGATTATTCCAGTATATCAGGATACCTCATCATAGTCTATTGCCTTTCATACTCTGTACATTATTTTGTACTGACGCCCCACGGCCTTGGGGGCGCTGCATTCATGCATGCAGGTCCTGACAGACGACTGAGTAGACCTCCTCAGCAGCAGGATTGACTTTTATCCAGTTGGCTAGCCCCTTTCCTCCGGAGCTGCCAGAGTTGGGAGGTTTGTTACATTTTGTTGTATATATCTTTATGGGTAGGCTGGGGCCCTGTCCCACCAATCTTTACTACTTTTAGAGGCTTGCAGACTAGTGTGCGGGGTTTATAGCTACGTTATGGCCATACTGGCCTATGTTGTTGGTTTGCGGAAGCTTGTGAGCTGTTTGATGTATTGTATTGATATATACCTGCTTTTAGTTTTGGTATAGATATCATGGTGGCCTCGACGGCCCAATTAGGACTTTTGTGCTAGTTGACTATTTATTTATATGATCTCCTGAGTGTAGCTATTTCTGTTATAGATTAGTTGACAGGGGCCTTGCCGGTCGATGACTTAGTTTTAAGCCGAGATGTACTTGTTTGATTTCTTGATTGTGTGTGGCTGTCATGCGCTAGTAGCAAATGGTTCAACTGGGTCGGCTCAGGCCTGAGTTTTGGCATTAGGAGCTAGTTGCGCCTCTCGAGTTTGGGGCGTGACATATTTCTACTTTTATAAGTCAGAAATAAATCGTGTACATGCTATTCTTCTCAAACTTGTCATATGAAATGCATTAGATACTGTATCTTGTTGTGGAAGGTCATAATTTAAAGGGAAAATTGTACATAATGACAAACTATTAATTCAAATTAAATAGTATAACCACACTTTGATTTAATTGTGTCATGTAGCAAACTGTTTGCCAGTCGCCTCTCTCCCTCAAACTCTCGCTCGCCACTCTCCCTCTCTCGCTCGCTCCCTCTGTGCTCGCCTCTCTCTCTTTATACAACAGAATTGTATAAATTGCGTTTCTGTTTGTATAAAGCGAGAGAAAATTGTATATACACATGCAGATACATATATATTCATCCTATACACTTATAATTATACAATAAAAATATTCCCCTGCCCAATTCTCTTTTGCTTTTCTCTCTTTCTCGTTTTATACAACATAATTGTATAAATTGTGTTTCTGTTTGTATAAAGCGAGAGAAAATTGTATATACACATGCAAATACATATATATTCGTCCTATACACTTATAATTATACAATAAAAATATTCCCCTGCCCAGTTCTCTTTTGCCTCTTTCTCTTTCTCGTTTTATACAACATAATTGTATAAATTGTGTTTCTGTTTGTATAAAGCGAGAGAAAATTGTATATACGCATGCAAATTCATATATATTTGTCTTATACACTTATAATTATACAATAAAAATATTCACCTGCCAACAAGAGGCTAATAACAATTTATACAAATGGCCTGCCAGCGAAATTATACAAATCTGAAGAGGAGCCAACGAATTATACAATTGCTTCTTTTTGTATATACGTATAGCGAAATAGACATAGCTTTCAATTGTATATGTATAGCGAATTATACATATTCATGTTTACTATGGAGCGCAATTATGCAAACTTTGCTATAGCATACAAATATGATTTTTTTGTTTGTATATGTGAAAATTGCTCTAATTTAAATAGCGGTGCAGAATGATCATATCTGTGCAAATCTCGGTCCCAAACCATATTACCTCATAGTGGGCCTAAGCCCATATAAAATTAAAGCCGCGAGTCCAGATCCAGACAGAATAACCTTACACTATATCATCTCCTCGAAAACCCTAGCACTCACTTGACAATCCACACCAGTAACCCTCACTCTTCGCGCCTGATAGCAGCTCCATCAGATCGCCGAAAATGGTAAGTTTTCACGCAGTTTACGCATTTTCGAGCTCTGAGATTTAATGTTGAGATTTGAAGAAATGTGTTGGATTGTTTTCTGCAGCCGTTCAAGAGGTTCGTAGAGATCGGAAGAGTTGCCCTCGTCAACTACGGGAAGGATTACGGGAAGCTTGTTGTTATCGTCGATGTCATTGACCAAAATAGGGTACGTGTTCTTCGCTTTTTTGCTTTCCTGAGCAGCTTTTATACTCTTTCAATTTGTTTATAATTGAGCAACTCCGATTATAGGACGTTCCAAACGCTTTGCATTATTCTCCTGATAGTATCATTTTACAATTACTTTATACACCTCAATCCATGCTATTTATGATCGGATTTATGGATGTTTACCGTTCATGTGGTTCCTAAAATTGTATTAGATCATCGTTTAACTCGTTGGTTTCATTGTTAGTATGTTATTTTCTGGTTAATCGAATTTATATGTTGAGTGCCGTTTTGCCTTTGGAACTGCTTTGCCATGTCTTTTGGCAAGGAAGATCGTTTTTCTTAGTTTATGAAGGATACTTTCAAGGCCTATGATGGAATTTGATAACATGCCTACATTGTCTGATCATATAAGTTTGATTGAGCAACATGAACTGAGGCCTTGTTTTAAGGATTGACAAATAATAGTTCTTATGTATTTACAGTGGTAAAATTTTGAATTGGCAGCTATGAAAATCATTTGCAATTATTAAATAATTGCTCGTTTGGAAATCTGTTTTTAAAACTATCCCATTTTCCATGGGCTATAATCATCTATACAAATTTTCTCTGTAAAGCCTGGAGATTTATTTAGTCTGTCTCTATTTGTCCTGGAATCGTCAAATATACTATTTTTTTTTGGTTGATACAGAAACGTTTGCAAAATGGACTACATTATTGCATCAAAGGATACATTAAGCTCCCCTAGGATCTGTTGTGCATTCTGTTAAGACCTTTACCAATTAGTAATACAGAAGGCAATAAATTAGAGTCTCTGGTGCGCTTTGTCAATAGCGTATTCAGCGCTGTACGTTGCCAAGAATGAAATGGGGCAGAGATTCTAGCACAAGGACTATCTTGCAATTGTCCTTGTGCATTCAGATGCCTCTTCATTTTTTGAGAACTTCAAACTTGGGTCATACAAGAAGTAACTAATATCTTTTTTCTAACATATCAAACAAAATAATGTCTTTTATAATATTTTAACAAGTTCTCTCATGGGTTGAGCTAATAAATAGGCCAGCTGGCGGGATCATGTTTTCATGGGCTAATCTTGCCACTCCTAGATAGTGGCTAGTTGTTTGATTGACTTATAAATTACTTGTACAAGATGGAGAAATTAAAAACTGCTTGGATGAAATACCTATCCATCTCTATAATTGACAGGCTCTTGTTGATTCCCCGGACATGGTGAGGAGCCAGATGAACTTTAAGAGACTTTCACTCACAGATATCAAAATCGACATTAGTAGAATCCCAAAGAAGAAGACCCTCATTGCTGCTATGGAGGCTGCTGGTGAGTACAGTGCTTAGAATTTTTTCTTTTCCCTCTCGAAGATGTAGATTAGTAATTACTTTAGCAGCTTCCTATGCATTCTACTTGGTTGAAAGTTTTATGAAGTTCAATCACTCTTTTGATTTGTGCTCCCAGACGTGAAAAACAAATGGGAGAGCAGTTCCTGGGGAAGGAAGTTGATAGTTCAGAAGAGGAGGGCCTCACTTAATGATTTTGACAGGTTCAAGCTTATGCTGGCAAAGATAAAGGTGTGATTATGTTTAATATTAAAGTTAGCTTCATTTTTTGCTGGACACTCTTGGTTAAAGCTTAGAGCAAGGAGATTGTTTACCTGAAAAAGTGGAGAAAGTCTTTTTTTTGTTAGATTGAAAAGGCAAAATGTTACGCTATCCTTGTGCTTCAACTTTATTATGGACAATTTTTCCTTCCAAACTAGACTTTACACTGTTAAGGTCCTGAAAATGTAGATGGTTTGGATCCAGTCAAACATTGAGATTTCTGTGGTATTTGTCTTCTGTCACAAGCTGATACAATTATATTGATTTTGCAGAGGGCTGGAGTCGTGAGACAGGAGCTTGCTAAGCTCAAGAAGGAAGTTGCTTGAAAACTTTTTGATTAGTCAAATTTGAATATTAGATTTTCAAAAGGTATACTTGTTTAGCTTTGAGATTTTGTTGCATTATGGGAAGAAAAACATATTTTTGTTTTTACTTCCAACGTCTTTCTATAGTTTTTCTGATCTATGATGATGAATGATCTTTTCCAAGAATTACCTGCTCCGTCATTTAATGTAATGGTTTTATCATTTTGTTGTGTGCAATCAATTAACTATGACTCTCAGTTGTAAGTTGGCAAAGGTCGAAGTATTGGTTTCTAGTTGTGGAACCCTATATTTCCTGAGTTTTGAAGGCTGCTAAGGTTGTCCTTCGGGCTTCATTCAAGGTTGATTTTTTGGTCATAAACATGTAGGGTTAACTCAATATCATTCCTTCTGGTTTGGTACTATTGGTAGATCATTTTAAGTACTTGAGCTCCTAACTCAATGGAAGAGAAGTACTTGAGCTCCTAACAAAGATGTGACAGTGTATGAAGTAGGTCTAGACTTTGGAGTTGGAAATATGTAGCCAGAAAAGGCAATGCAAGTAAGAAAAATCATGTCTAATCATGGTGAATTGTCATTTCATTAATAGAAGATCCACCGAAGAAATGGGAGAAAATGAAGTAGAAAATTCAATTAACATGAGACACTGAATTATCTTTCTCTCGGAGTTAAAAGATTGATAAAACTTGAGAAAAGGTTCGCTGGACTACAAAGTCATTGATTTTCACTGGTTCCATATGTAGTTTCTTCATGTGAAGAAACAGACTGAAAAGGAAATCAAAACAAATAAATTAAAATGGAGGGAGAACTAAAACAGAATCCCACAATCAAATATTCTAAAGTCGAGTTAAAAAGATGCATTCAGATTGACCCTAATAGAATTCCTTTCACTAGGCATTCCAGCAGGCATAAGACAAAGGTTACATCAATTTCGTACAACAATATATTTATTCATATATATAGATATATATAAAAAAAAAACTCTCGCACTTAACATTTCTTTGGATGAGTCTAAATGCACTACTATGGTGGCCAGCATCTCTAATCTAGAAACAAAAACAAGGAATATGATAAGTTGGATAAGCTTCAATTGTCACATATAGAAGGTACAGCACATTAACTAATTTACAGCACTTGGAGACATCCTCCGTAAATAGGATTGAGTGTTCAATCAATCAGGAAATTCTCTCTTTACAAGTGCATTCTCTTACTTTCTGATTGAAAGAAATTCAAAGCTCCGAAGAGGGTTATCATGGTTGCCCTTTGTGAGTGAAGTTCGCGAGAATGATGATGGTTTTGTTTCAATTCCCTGCTGAATTCTCTGTGTGGTAGATAGACGGCCAGTGCTTGACACTAATCTGCTTGAGCGACTATCCGTGGGTTCAGCAGAAGAGGTCGGTTTGCTGCTTGACATGACAGCTCTTTTAGAAGAGCTTCCATTTCTCGAGCTACGGCCTCTCTCTGAATCAGCTTGCTGCAAAATAGAGAATAAGCTTTACTAGTTTAGCACACAACGGCTTTTTACCTAGTAGCTCAATGAGACAAAATTCAGAATAAATATATCTAGAATTCAGATTTGTACCACATAAAATACGTATAGCTAAACAGTACATAAATTTTCTTATGCTACTTCTAGTTAAGGCTGGGCACCGGACCGGAATGGGATGGTTTGACCGGGTTGTTGACCGGTACCGGGATGAACCGGACCGAAACTACCGGGATGGAGGCTCAGTTCCGTCCCGTCCCACTAAATACCGGAATAGAATCGGGACGGACTGGAATGGACCGGAACGGAACGGGATGGGATAAACGGGACAGCACATATAGTTATTTCAAAAAATAATTATTTTTTTAAAGTTATTTTGAATTACGAAAATACGAATGTTTTTTTTATTTTTCTAAGTTATATTAGTTTATAGTATTTAAGTTTTAAAATTTATAATAATTTTACTTAAGTTTATTTTAAAGATTTTTTTTTTTAATTTTTACGTATATAAATTTGTAAGTTTAAGTTTAATAAAGTTTTTTTTTTTAGTTTTTGAGCTTATGTAGTTATGTTATAAGTTTTAAAGATTTGAATCTTTTGAAGTATACTTATAACTTATAAGATTTGAATCTTTTGAAGTATACTTATAACTTAAGTTTGTAATTTTAAAAAATTAAATAAACAAAAAAGAAATGCTAATAAAAGTAAATAATGACAAAAATATTATTTTTTATTTTAATTAAAAATGATTTACCGGTACCGGACCGGAACGGAACCGGAATGAACCGGTACCGGTATACCGGTACCAAATCATGATACCATTCCGTTCCGTGTACCGGTTCAATGTATCCCATCCCGTCCCGAACCCATTCCGGTGCCCTACCTTACTTCTAGTTAATATACGAATAGTATATAAACTGTTAGTTCACTAAATATCCAGTTAGTGCCTTAGCCAATAGCAAGTAAATAGATTACAACACAAATTGTCCGAGCCAATTGAAAGGAATTGTCTGTTATTTCTCTTTTTTTTTTTTAGAGAAAAAGGAGAGATCAATACCACATCTTTGGATGAAGGAATATCCTCTGAAGTCCTCTGTCTGGAGTGTTCCCCATGCCTACCAGCTGCAGAAGTATTCCTTCTGGAAAATGCTTCAACAGCACCAGTAAATCTATCCCGAATATCTTGCCCCACTAGATTAAAGAATAAACACACAAGCGTCAACCAGTGATAATTGTCAAAAGCTGCAATTTCACTAATAAGCAGACACACAAGTAGATGCTGGCACACAAATTACCCTTACCACATCTGGAAATTAGAAGGTCAAGAGCGGATACTCATAATCCAGGAATTTAAATGCACACATTTTACAAATTATCTGTTACTGAAAATAAAACTCATAGATAAGACATGATTTTGACGTGTCTTGCTTGAAGAAATTACTAAATGCCAAAAGAAACTAATCACCCCAGCCAAATAATCCCTATAATGAGCTACTAAAAATAGACATCACGCCTTATTTGAGAATACATACAACTTTTTTTGGAGAATATATGCATCTTCAACTTCAAAAATAATACCTGACGCCCTTCCTTGCCTTTCTGCAGATGGCCCAGCATTTAGTCCGGCATTCCCACTAGGATTCTGGAAGAAATACAACGCATTACACTTCTGTTCATAAGAAAGTTAAGCAGCGATTTTCAATGATAACATCCAAAATAAAGTTTTCAAATACTAACTCGTCCTCGAGAACTGGCACCAATCTGAGGATACTTCAAAATTGTCCAATCAAATACATAGTCGAATTGACAACCTGCACCAATGAAAGGTTAAGATAGCATCATGAAAGACAATCAAAGACTAAAAATGGGATAGTTAACAACAACTGGGGAAATTTTTCGGACCAAAAAAAAAGTAGGCATCAAAGATATTTTTAAAAAAGAAGAGAAATTACCTTCACGAATAAACAAGTCTCTGAAAAGCCTCTTCAAATATGAATAGTCAGGTTTATCTTCAAATCTTAATGATCGACAGTAGTGGAAGTATGATATGAACTCAGATGGATAAGATTTGCACAGCACCTGTTGTGGACAAAAAAAGGAGTCTTCTCTGAATTACCTCATGCACTGACAAATCAGAGGCAAGATGGCCCAAACTAAGGCTAGACTTTATCAATAATCATAATAAGTACATTTGACATCCATACTTGACGCAAACCAGGGTAAAGTTTAGTGTTACTGTCATACTTCAACAAAATATTGAGATGAGGTGACTGCCCTGTACATGAACTCATCATTCACAAAAGGTAATGTAGGTTGTACCAAAATGTATTCATTTTTTTTTTTTGAGGAACAGGTAACTGTATGTACCAAAATGTATTCATATTAGGTAATAAGTACCTCTATTGGTGTTAACATCTTTTTCTCACTGATTTTGTCATATTTCTGCTTCTTAGTACCACCTTTAAGTCCCTGCCATGGAAGGCTGAGCCAAAAAGAAGATGTCCCAAGTCAGGAAACAGAAAAACACCCAGAATTTACAATAAGAAACAGAACAAAGTCAGAAATATGACTTGAAAACAAAACAAAGGGCATAAAATCCAACCTTCCTCTAAGAAAATACATAAGCACATAACCAAGAGATTCCAAATCATCTCTTCTGCTTTGCTCTGCAATAAAAATGAAAAAGGGCAACAATGATCAGTTGTAAAAGGTACTGAAACTAACTATGCCCCAAGTAGTTCAAGAATCTAAACAAGATACACCTACCAACTCCAAGATGTGTGTTGACACTCGCATACCGAGCAGTTCCAGTCAGATTCTTGTTTTCCCTGGGGAAGAAAATAATAAAGAAGACCATATAGAGGCAGTCAAAATACAAATTTATCAGAACTGAGGAGAAAAGATTTAAAGAATGAAATAAAAATTTGACCAGCGCACTTTTTGAAACTACACTTTCCTTGCATCCTCTTTAAAAAAACACCTTACTTTACCTATCCCCCCAAAAAAGTAAAATGACCAGCACAGAGTCATCATTGTTTCATCCTTTTTCTTTTACTGTTCTTTCATGGACTATGAATGAAGTCACGAGGAGGATAAAAGGAAATGCTATTCATTTTCATAATGAAGCAGATTTTGGTGCTTTAAAGAAAAAGAATCTATCAATACAGTCATGTCAAGCAAATTGATATAATTTTTCACTGGGGAAAAAACGAAGGTCACCAGAAATTGTGATCATGCCTCTTTCTCATCACTCTCACACTTAAACGTAGAACAGAGCTCTAGAAGAAAAAAAACAGAAGAAAAGAAAAAGTGCAAAAATCAGACACCCAACATACAAAATTCTTGATGATGAAGACTTTCTATGGATATGGAAAAGATTCAAAATTCTGCTCTCTTTTTTTCCTTTAATAAAGCTATTCACGAGCATATCGATGTATGTGTATACATATATTTATCAAGGACCAGACCATGTCAAGATTGTTGTTACCTGTATGGTATATGCTTGTGAGTCTGGAGATCCCTATACTTTTTGGCAAGCCCAAAGTCAATTGCATAAACCTGTCATCAGTATTTAGACACCATTGCATCAGCTACCAACACTTTATTTTCCTTGAAGCTCTTACTTCAACACTGGTATTCGGTAAGCATAAAACATCCAATTACAGACCTAGAGAACCATAGTAGTGGATCAAATAGATAACTTAACCTTAGAAAGCTTAAAGAGAAAAGAAACATTAACTTTAACACCAACACCATATCAGAACATCAGAAGCTCAATTAAGTCATTCCTACACACCCTCAAGACATCACTCAATCTTTTCAGCAACAATACATGAGGTAATCCTACACTTATACTGTAGAACCCATTCATGAAGAAAGCTGGACACGAATTGTAGACTTTGTAAGCTGCAACAAGCATCGCTGTATGACATGATTACACCTAATAGAATACAAGCCAGTAGTTGGGATATCAACCACCAACATGCAGTCTCTTAACTTGAACAGAAGTTGCATTTCCAATTCAAGCATAGAGATAGCATGCACAGTTAAAGGAAGCAACTTAGCCAGAATTCAACAAAAAAGAAATCACACTTCAAAAATTGTTTCCACAACCAAATATCAGTAATAGACTTTAGCCAACCTGAAATCTGAACTCAGTAAACCACCAATGATCCCAAACTATGTAATTCTTTTCTATTATATGGTAAAGATAATAATGATCCCCAACTCATAAGGAAGAAAAGAACTGCTGGAAAACAGACATCAATAAGCGACTATTGGCCAGAGCCATGACGGAATACTTAGAAGTTCATTTTGATAATGCCAAAAATAAGTTTGTACAAGCAGGGCATGAACGCGTACCTGATTTGCCTTGCGACCTAAGCCCATTAAGAAGTTGTCTGGCTTTATGTCACGGTGAAGAAATCCTCTGGAGTGCATGTATTCAACTCTATTAATCTAAGAATGGCATAGGACAAGTTATTATTACCTCATGTAAATAGGCAAACATGTAAGAATGTTACTCTTTGGAAAGAAATGGCTTGTTGATACGTACGAGTTGATCTGCTAGCATTAACACTGTTTTCAAAGTAAACAACCTGTTGCAATAGTTGAAAAGGTCTTCCAAACTTGGTCCAAGAAGGTCAATGACCATTATATTGTACTCACCCTCCACTCCAAACCATTTGAGGTTAGGAATCCCGGCTTCATTCAGAATGGAAAAGATAAGGAGATTAATTCACTATTCATAAGAGTGTCACTGGCAAATCTACTTGCTACATAACATGAACGACAAAAACATTATTTTTCGATAGTTAAAAATAGATGTTACAAGAATTTTGTATTTTGGTGTAGGGAAAGCATGATAGATGCCTTGTTTCAATGCTTTGAGTTTTTGGAATTACTAGGGATGAAACTGTAACAGCTATGCTGTAAGGATAGGGAGGTTTTTCCGTTTTTGCAGTACTTCATTGGTACTTTTTTTTAATGATAGTGGTGTTCAGATCAGTTTGTGTGAATCTTGGTTATTCCACCCGACACCTGCTACCTCCTACCAACACATGACTGAGTAACTTTGTTCATCAAGGCTTAGGCAGATGGAAAACGATCACCTTGTGGTTTTCTCTTCTTTTTTTTCTATTATTGCCTTGTTGGGTTTTGAAACTAAGATCCCATGGTTCTCCTCCCACTTTATTGGCCACTACGCCACACTCTAGGGTGCAACTTCCATGGTACTTAATTAATGAATTCTACCTACCATATAAAGGAAAATTCAAACAAGCCCATAGAAAATACGTTTCCTTTTCCATTAATATAATAACTTGCCATGTGAAATAGAAGTTGCATAAGAATGAATAGCAAAATCTCCAAATAAACAACTAGATAAATCTATTAATTTGAAAATTAAAACAAGGGGCAGCAAGTGCAAGGTTCTGTAAAGCAGACCAGACTTATGCTTTAGTGGCACTCCACTGTTCTTCTCTCTTTGTTTCGTTTTAAGAACTTTTTTTTGGGTTGTTTTTAAGAGTTGCTATCCAAGAATAAAAATCACATTTGCAACATATGTTGTAATTTGTAAAGAGATGATATGTAATATCAGGGGGTGGAAGTGAGACTTACTTCCTCCTTGGAGTAGCATATAAATTTTCGATTCATAGTGCAGTTGAGGATGCCTCGTCTTGACAGATTCCTGAAAGTTAAAACAACAAGAGAAAAAAACCCTGAAAACGGTCCTATCACACAAGTCTTGAAACCCATAACCCACAGGAGATTAAAACACATACTTGCGAAATAACCAAGCCAAACATATCCAAAAAACTAGTTTTGCATTCCATAAGCAGCATGATACCAAAAGAATGTAGAAGCTCATGGAACGAGAAAACATGACTGCTATGGAATTCATATTCACATTTCATATTCTTTTTTTATCAACAAGAAATCATCTATATCCAACCCTTTGGGCCAACCACAGCCTTCGAAACTCGGGGACATTGGGCCCGCCACTCTACCCTTTTCCACAGCTTATTTTCTTTTTTTCGGTGGTAACACTTTGATAAAAGAAATAAATTTAAGTAGTTTTTTATAACTACATAGTGCAGTTCTACTTAGACTAGGAACCTCTTCTGGAAAATGAAGTATTACAAGTTAGATGCTACTTCAATATCTTAGATGGACATTCATCCTGTGTTCCAACTTCCACCAACTTACAAATGCTTCTACTATACACCTTAAATTTCCAGAATAGATATTCATGCTAAAAGAAGTTTCACCATTTTTTGTTGTTCCTCAGCAGAGTAGAACAAGCAATAGATAGAAAATTCATACAGAACAAGAGTTACTTGAAATCCCATCAGATTAACTCAACACAATAATGTCCCAAAACTCTTGTGATATTAAAAATATCGGCAATATGTCATGATAGCAAGAGAACAAAGAACAATAGAAGCAAATGATCTGTTTAAGCCATTAATTATGATCAAACTAGTTACCTGTGTAGGGATAAGTGTGATATTAGAGAACCCCAATTGCCTTAAAAGGTAAGTATTGGACTGAAACAGACTGAATAAAGCGGAATAGACATACAAGATTCACATAACTGATCCTAACTGATTCGGGATAAGGTAAACTAGATTGATTTAATGTCACAACAACAATAAAATGCATTAGTCATTACATGGAAAAATGAATCCAACCACGGGAACTCCCTCTATGCAATAAAAAAGCAGCAAAAAAAGATTGATAATTGCTGGTTAGAGATGGGCTCATACCAGCTTAATAGCAACTTCTTCTCCATTCTGTAAATTCACACCTGAATCAACAAAGACATAAGCAGGTAAAAAATTACTAATAATACAAATGCAAAATGAGGCTAATCCTGAATCATATAATATCAAAGAGAATCAATGAACAAAAGTAATAACAGAACATACCTAAATAAAGCTCACCAAAAGACCCACTTCCAATCTTCCTTCCCAGCTTAAACTTCCCACCCACAACATGATCCATGGTGATTCAATCACCCTCTTCAAATTCACCAAAAACAATACTTTCACAGCAATAATCACCTTTTTTCGGCAAGAACAATACTTTCACACCAAAATATCGTTAAACAATTCAATTTTCAATCCAAACCCCACAATGAGGCAAAACCCAACAACAACAACAACAAAAATCCTAAAAATTATGCAGCAACAACTGTCTT
This sequence comes from Solanum verrucosum, assembly GCF_900185275.1. NCBI lineage: Eukaryota > Viridiplantae > Streptophyta > Magnoliopsida > Solanales > Solanaceae > Solanum > Solanum verrucosum. The sequence goes on from NW_026020430.1 coordinate 5,148,969, forward strand.
ATTCAGCTACATCCTTCAACAAAAAAAAAAAAACTCGGGTCAATCTTCAAATACCCATAAAGAATTAGAACCCTAAATCACAAATTAAGTCATCGATCCACATTGATCAATTAAAACAAAAAAAGGTAATCAACGTAGGATAAAAGTAGAAACAAAAACCGTGTAGATTTTCTTCTGTATATAAATAGAAAACTTTCGGTTTGTTTTGACAGAGGAATCAGAAAAAAGGGGACAAAGAAGCAAAGATCGAGGGGCAAAGTGAGAAATAGAAAGGAAAAAAAAGGTGTTTTTAGAAAAAGAAAGCAAATGATTTTGATGCTGTGTGCTGTGAACAAAGCTATGAAGAGAGATGAATATACGTGTGGGTGGGTTGTGTGGGGTGGGGAATTTGGGGGAAAAAAGGACAAGGACAAGAAAGATAAAGGAAAACATTAAATTTTTCGTGGTGAATTAATGAGAAATTTATATTATTTATAAAATATTTTTTTATTATTATTTATATGTCGTTTCTATTAAAATAGGTATTTTTTTCAATTTGTCATTTCACTAAATCAATATAAATGAACTATTTTTCATGTTTATCTTTTAGAGTTATTTGCATGTTATGTATTTAATCAACATAAGAAAACTAGTTAAATGATTCATGTTCATTTTGGTTAAATCAAAATATACTAATTCATGTTCTTGAAAATTTTAATTTCAAGAAAATATAAAATAAATGTACAATGATAAACTTACATATTTTCTTAAGGAGCACGAAACCTAAAATGATGACAGCTAAATAAGAGCAAATGAAGTATAATACAGTGAATAAGAAAAGTCGTTGAATATTTTTTAATGTAAAATAATAATTTTTACTAGGGTAGGTTTTTGTTTCTCTCGGAACATAAAATAGGAAGAAAAAAATTATTACTTTTCCTTGTTCTTAATCTATCTGATGATGTTTGATACATAGAGAATCTAATGAAAAAGAAAAAAAATGAGTAGTGTAATCTAAAATAAGTTATGCAAATTTTGATGGACGTGAATTATCTTATTATGGGTGAAAGAGAAAGGTTAAAATATTATTACTAAACATAGAAAAAAAATCTCCTTTAAAATCTATCAAAAAAATAAAAAATATGGATAACTAGTTAATTCGAGTTCATAAACAATCATTTGTTTAATTTATTAAAAGTAGGTGATATGTATTGTTTGAAATTAAAGTTTAAAGTTAATTTTATAAATAAATAGTTGTGTGTTTAAATTCGTGTGCAATTAATTCATGCTATATATAAATTATATTGAAATATAGGAAATATATATCCACACTCAGCAGAGTTCAATACTAAAGCTACGTGTTTGGATTTGCATTTGGCTTATGACTTATAAGTCAAAAGCCATAAGTTAGGATTTCTAACTTATGGTTTTTGGCTTATTTTTGTTATTTTGGCTTTAAAATAAGTGTTTATAAGCAACTCAAACACTTCAAAACTGCTTAAAAGCTATTTTGACTTAAAAGCACCTAAAATAAGTCAATTCAAACGGGCACTATAATTGCTTACAAATTAAATATAAAAAATTAATTTTAAAATTTTGAATGTATAAAAAATGAAGATTTTCTTGTAAGAAAAAAATTAAAAATATTTTTATAAAAAGCTATAAACTAGAGAATAAATTACAAGTTTGTTTTTAATTTTATCACCATTTTTTTTATTGAGATCTGGGATTTTATTTATTTATTTTATAAAGGGACAAAGACAAAAATACCTCTGAACTATCGTAAATTGTATGCAGATACCCTCCGTCATACTTTTGAGACATTGGTGCTCCTGCCGTCCAAAAACTAGAGTATATATACCCTTCACTCTAACGGAAGACTAAATAGGGACACGTGGTGCAATCTTATCCGTCAGATTGGCGGATAAGATTATGACACGTATATGTCCGTTAGTATAAAGGGTATATATGTTCGAGTTTTTGGACGGTAGGGACACTAATGTCCCAAAAGTGTGACGAAGGGTATCTGCATACCATTTATAATAGTTCAAAGTTATATTTTTTCATTTTCCCTTTTATAAATGATCGAGAGATCTTAATTCTTGATTATATTATATTTGGCCCCACATCAAGCTGTAAGCTTTTTTTAAAAATGGAGACAGGGACGGGAGGAACAGAAAAGTATATTGTAGGTGTAGAAAGGAATTAGGAAAACATGGAAAGAACAGCTGACCAACCATTTTTATTAATACATTGACTCAATGAAGGATGACCCCTACCCATTCTCACAACTCATAACTTATGATGGTTAATTCTAATCTGCGTCCCACGTGCATGAATTAAAAAAGAAGAAGATATTTTTCGATTCTGAATGCTCCATTTTGAAATTCTTTATTAGAATAAAAGAAACTCGGCACAAATCATGTTCATGCTAATAAATATACACAACTAGATGAGATATCTGCTAAAGTTTTTAGTTGCATTAGTTAATTGTCATTGAATTTCAGGTAGCTATAGGTTTTAAACACATTTACAAAGAGTGTTAATTGCTGCGAAAAACACATATTTAGCAACAATTAAGCTATTGTCATTAATTAATTGCCGCTAAAAATCATTTTTGATATAATGTGCACAGGGATTTGTTGATGTTTGGTAGTTGGCCTCCGCTACAAAATGGTTATGAGACTTCAAGCGTTACTGATTAGTAGGAGCAACACGATTGTTGGATCGCCATTGTACGTTGAGTGTTGCTGGGAATTGTTATCTTGCAGTTGGTAGGATTACCACTAGTTTGTGTTGTTTATTGGTTTATTGTAGGGCAAGATTCATCGACTGGAATCCGATTTTATAAGTCTGATATTGTATGGTGATAGCTGCAATGCCTCGAGAAAATTAAAGTTCATGGTGGAGAAGCTTTTCATAGAGTTGTTTGTATGTAATAGTGGATTCACGAGCACGTATGGCTGCTGAAATTTCACGGAACTCATGTTCTAGACCATTGAGAATCTTGACAATGAGTTCAGCATTTGTGATGGGGGCATCAGCAGTAGAGAACTACTGTAACGATTTTTTGTAAATATTCGGTGACTGGTTGGGGAGTCTTTGCAAGTTGAAAGCAGAGACTGAAAATTCTGGTTTGGGACTTGTTCGCATATGCAGTGTGCATGCAGTTGCAAGGACAATAGAGGCCATGAGTGTATTTTGAATGAGTTGGTCTTGACGAAATCAAAGAGTAAATGAAGAATTGACACTGGAGACCGTGCATGTTGACTGTTGTGATAGTGTGAGATGGAGCATGATGAGTAGACCCATCTAGATGACCATAGAGATCATGACGGTCCACGAGCATGGAAAATATGTGCATTCCATAAAATTTTGACTGCCATTTAATTTTATTGACAATTGTGAAGCAGGATTGAACTGAACAATCGTGTTATTATCAATGTTAACAACACTATATAGTAAAAAATTGCCTATTTGTGGAGGGTGGGTGGGAGAAACAAAATAATAATCGTACTCATTCTCTTGTTTGCTTATATATATATATAAATAATATACAAAATGAGTCTAACAATAATCTAAGCTAACTCCACAATAATGGGGGAGATAATGCTAATTACCTAATCCTTATAACAACCTGCTAAAGACCTAGTAAAACAGTACAAATTAGCAGTAAATTAATACTGTCGTAATTAATAACCACCAGTAACTAATGACTAGCTAATTGATACAGCATTAACTAATGCATTGATAATTATTCAAAATTTTATTTTAACATTTGTTACAAAAGGGACATGATGCTACACAGTATATATTTACATGTATTACAATAAATCTTACACCACTTTTGTAATTGAGAGAATCTCGATGAATATATATATATATAGGTTGTTGGCAATGAGAACTTATATATATTCAATTATTTGGTATCGAAATATAGTTATTGTTCCGTTACAACAACTCTCTCAGATCTCAATCAATGGATAGATTAATCATGTGATCCCTCATTTTTTTCAGATTATATGCTCCAAGTGACATCTGGAAATTAATATAATGCATGGTCCGATCATCTTAAAAAAATTCTTTATTTTTTTAACTTCGTTAAATAAAACAAATTAAAACGGAGAGACCAGTACTTTTTGAATTTTTTAAGGAAAATGTGACATCCCGTAGAAAAATATCTTATTGTGTAGCACAAGCTTCATTTTATATGGATTAATTAATGGAGCCCATGCACCCAATAATTAATGAATAAAACAAGAGTTTATGCATGGCAAATTGCGGCAGCTACTATTAACTTGTTGATCACTCCTTTTAATTATTTTGTGATCCGCCATGACAGAAATAATTTAAGGGGCCGTATGGCCATTTGATATGAAATTATGAGATAGAAGTTGGAAAAAAATTTTAATATGCGATTTAGATTTTTTATGTGGTACGTTTTTTCATAAAAATAAAAAATTCATAAATCGTAAAACTATTACAATTGTCCTAATTTTATACAATCTTATCAAATAAATAAAATTTCATAATACACTATCACAAAGATATTCTTAAAAAATACATGATTTATTGATCAAACTTTAATTCAATAATTAAAAAAAGCAATATGTAAGTTGTGGTGTACTAGTCTTTAATAGTCTCCCCATATAGTAGGGACAATTTTTTCACGTTGAACTTGCATTTATTGTTCATATGACTAAGAAGACGAACCAACATTGTTACTTTGAGTCATTTGTTGGTCAATTTGGTTGCTAAATAAATTTGATAAAAAATTAATGAATTTGATGAATATAAATGGTAAAGTAGAAATTGATTTGAAGTCAGAGGCGTATCTAAGGGGGGTCACCCTGTTCACGTGAACCCATGGTCCCCTCCCAAGATCATTTATAGTAGTGTTATAATTTTAAAAAATATTGAAATATAGATGCGTGAACCCACAATTCAAGTATCAGATAATGCAATTATGAATGGGTGCACCTCTCTCCGCAAGATTAGAAAGTTGAATTTTAGACTGGGTGCACCTCTCTCCGCGAGGTTAGAAAGTTGAATTTTATATTTATCTTGTTTTATTTTTCTTTCTAAAATTAGATAACACTTCTCTAAGTGGTAATTGGCATATAAGAATTAATTTTAGACCTATAATTTTAAAATTTTAACGGTTTTCAATAGTAAAAATCTAAATGTCGAACCGATCAAATTTATATCATAAATCAACATTTATATAACAGTGCACCCATCATCTCAAAATCCTGGATACACCTATGTTTGAAGTAATAATAAATTTTATGTTAGTGAGAATAATCAATATATGAGATGTAAATGGTTTAAAAAGTAATGATATGAATTATAAATTTTATTTACTTATGAAATAAATGGTTAGTAGATATAAATGTGGGTTGTTTTTACAAAATATACACTTTTGGATCAATTTTTGTATTTGAAAAATCCCAAATCATGATTTGAAATTTTCAAATCATGATTTTTAGAGAATGTGGAATTTCATTTCATGAGATGAAATCAGCTTGATATCGCATGTCTAAACGGTGATTTCATCTTATAATTTCATATCGCATATCCAAACGCCTACTCAGAAAAAAAATAAGTTTTTATTATATATATCTACGGTTGAATTTCTTCAATATACAACATAAGTTATAAAGTCTTAGATTTACAACTAGATCAAAATATACATACATTATGAAATTGTAAAAATAGATCGACACTCCTTATACAAAGTATTACGTAGACTCCTTCCAATTGTTGTTGTAGGGAAGCTGTGGCAGCTAGTTCATCAGCTTCTTTGGAAAAAATCAAAAATATTTTGAATTATACAACCATAAATGTTTTTAAACACCATATAATAATGGATGAATAGTCAAACCAAATAATCCACGTAATGCATTATGCATGTACTCGATCTCCTCTCTCTTCAAGCTGTATTATATATGTAAAAGGAATAATATTAATGTTGTAGTATATAATTTGTACGTGTTGAATATATTATGTAACCATATATCTCATTATTACTCTAATAGAGATATAATTATTATCTTGTTTATTTAATTATGTTCTTCAACACACTTTATCATTTTCAATTTGACTTATTTATTTATTTTTATATTGTGACTCCCTTTATATGAATTAATATTGACTCTTAGTGGCTGTCAGACTCGAATGTTAGACTTTTTTTTACTTGAATACCATATTAAAACGTGTGATATCATCTTATCTAAAAGATTAAACTATTACAGACACACATTTATTTACACTTGATAATGTCTGTGGACAAGAGCGGAAGTAAACTAATACAAAAAAATATTTTGGTCCAAATTGCAAAAAAAAAAAAACACTTAAAATTCCAAATTGCCATGTTCAAGCAAAACTTCAACTTCATCTCAAATGATTTCGTATCATTATTTTATCTCAAATGGCCAAAAGGACCATTAGTATATAAACACAAATAATTAAATTCTTCAATTAATAATGGATCAATAATGATTCTATTTTGATTATTTTTTCTCTTATTTGTGGTACCTAGCAGACGCCAGTTGTGATAGACAGAAAATTAAGATTGAGTCATTTGTATAAATATTGATGAGCCATTTGAAATAAATTGATTATATGATTTTAAGATCTATCGTGGAAAATAGCTGGATTAAATAGCAAGGTCATGTGTTTTATCATAATGAAGTTGGTAGATATAAATTATTTGAAATGATAGATTTTCTATAATGCAATAAATACACGAAAGAGTTTAAGCTTTATATATTGAAGATTATAAATTTATAATGCATATTTATATATTCAATTAACTTAAACCATAATTAAAGATAACCGTAAAGAAAGGAAAAAAGTCAAAGAAAAAAGAAGATAATTTATTAATATTAGCATCATTTGGTAATCTAGAATTAATTCTAAATTATTTGTTAATTTAATAGCAGAGTTAAGATTTTGAATCCATGAGTATTAGATTCCAGAAAAGAAAATTTACTAAATTATTTATATATACTAAATGAATTTCCAAACACAACTATCAAATTTGAATTAAAGTTGCGGAAACTCTAAAGAAACTTATAGCTCCGCTATTATATATGAGTCATTTGTATAACAGTGGGAGTATATATATATGAGTTACTTTCATAACGAGAGGTATATCAAATCATTTTTTCTTAAATTAATAATATAAAGAATTTATTACAAATTAATATCTGTATCTTAAATCAAAAATGAAAAAGTAAGATTTATTTATTTTTCATATTGAGACAAAACCAACCTTTTATTTTTCCTTTACTACTTTCAAAGCATGTGATGAAATAAAACAAAACTACAATTATAATCTTAATGGGAGCACAATTTATCCCAACAACAAAACATTATAAATAATCACTTAATTATTATTATTATTAAAGTCATTTTTCTCCATCTTCTTTTTTCCCTTTTCCTTATTATTAAAGTCACTACATATTGATGCAAAGTGAAATTTTCAGGTCCATTTTTTTGAATCTTTTAACAAAGACAAGTATGATTAGGGTCCACTAATGTCATCTTCTAATCTTAATTTTGTGTACATACAATCTTAATTATTTATGATGTGGGATCATTCCATGTAATGATACTTTATAGTTTGTCGTTATTTTTGTAATTATTGATGCTACCTTAACCAACAAGATATTCTTTCATTTAAAATGAAAAATTATGTTTGAGAAAATTCTCCCAAAATTTGAGTCATTAATGCACTTAAATTGCTTTTTCCTTGGTAAATGCTAAAATTTAAACCATTTTACTTATTTTCACTTCAGTTTATTACCTTTTTCGTCCCATATTAGTTGTCTATCGTCCTTAAAAAATCATAAATAAAAAGGGATAGTTTACTAGTTTTAATTCTTTAATAAATTCTTAACAAACTTATTTACACTTTCAAAAAGAAATAATTGTAAGGATAAAATGATTTATTTATTGATTGATTTTGTAAATTGACATAGTAATTTTAAAAAAATAAAAAATTATGATAACGTGGACAATCAATATGAAATGGAGGAACTACATTACTATATTTTAGATTAAAGGAGGCATCCTCTCGATTGATTTACGCAAGTGTTCTTTTCTTTTTTTAGGTTATTATCTAACTTTTTGAAGTTGTTCAAATATAGCTTTGAACATTATCCTTTTGAATGTTATTAGATTCGAATGTAATATTTTTTTATTGATCAAACTAATTAACAAAATATATAATTATCATCTAATGTTTGTAATAACTTATAAAATTTTAGATCTTTATTTAATAGTTTAATTTATTCAAAATAATTTTTTTAGATCGTGATTTAAAATATATATAAATTACAAACAATAAACATATGATTATTTATTAAATAATTATTTTTAAAAAATGGAAAATATGTGATTAGTACATCTATGGGCTAATCTATTATTTTCCATCATGTTTGGGGTTACGTGGATGGCATATATTATACTATGATCATTAATTTCTCCAAGCAAAATATTCTAAAAATATTAATATTAGTTTCAGAAGTGCACGGAACACTTGCAATGATTTTGGATGACAAATCTATCAAATCACGTTAAAAATAACTATTGATAATGATTCATAATAATAAATAAAAGGGATCCTTAAATAAAACTATACAGTAACTCCAAAAATAAGAAAAATAATCTGAATTTGAATTTTGAGTGTTTGTAAATGGTTGGATTGTAACAGCTTGTATGAGTTGTTAAACTCTCACACGATTAGAACTTGTTCCTATTTTTGGAAAATTTATCTTAAATTAGCTTAGAATTTGTAGTGGCGTATCTAGGAGTTTCTCGGGTTCAAGTAAATTCATACTATCCTTTTAAAATCATATAGTAGATTTATATTTTTTTAGAAATATCTAAATATAGATGTGTCAGGTACGAATCTACGCTCAAAGTATCATATAATGTGATGATGATTGGATATACCTCTCTAAGTGATACTAGAAATTTAAACCTTACTATAATTAGATAATATATATTTAAGTGGTTATTGGTATCCATTTTGACTTTTAAAATTAATTTTTATTTATTTTTTACTCGTAAGTCTGTTATATTGGAAATTCCTAATTTTTTTGCACTCTAACATTATATATATGAAATTAAACAAATATATATATATTAAAACTAATAGTACTATATTACATAGCATATGATCAATATATTCAATCAATCTCAATACCTTCGACACAGATCAGAATATATATATATATATATATATATATATAAAGAACATAATTTAAATAGATAAAATTTAATTTTAGACCTATAATTTTAAAATTTTAATAAAATCAATAATAAAAATCTAAAAATCAAATTAATCAAATTTAAATTTTCATAATAGTCCTTTCAAAATCTTGGATACTCTTTGAGAAAGCCCCTCTAGCTTAAAAGTAGTATTTTGGTGGTTCTTCCCTACATAATTAATACTAATATGATTTGGACTTATTATTATAGTAATAATTTGCATTAAGTTATTATTATTTTATTCACTTAAGCCCACAAATAGAACATTTCTTGTGAGTTTGGTTTTTTAATGAAAGTTCCAACAATAACAACATTCCTTCTCTGTTTATAAATAATCTCCTTTGTCCCTTTAAAATTGATAAATTATCAAACATGAATTGAATACTATTTATATTCTCTTCTCTTTTTTTCTCCAAACTCACAAAAAGATAATTGTTGAACATACCTTCAACTCTTTTTTTTTTATTATCAATTTTTTTTTTAAAAAAATGGATTTAAGAGAAATTGGAGCTACACTTCCCCCTGGGTTTAAATTTTGTCCCAGTGATGAAGAGTTAATTTGTCATTATCTCTACAATAAAATTGCTAATGAAGAAGGATTAGTTCTTAATTTTAGTTTAGTGGAAATTGACCTTCACACTTGTGAGCCATGGCAGCTTCCTGGTATGTTTATTAATTTTATCTTCTTCTTAATTCTCTGAGTTTATTACTTTTAAAATGAAAATTTGTTTTAAGTAGTAATATATTGTGAGCCATGGCAGTCCCAGAATAGGTGTTTGCATTTAGAATTCAAGACGAAATAGTAACTTGTTTCAAGCTATATCTAATTATATTATAGAATAATTTTTTTTTTACCGTGCTCAATTTTCAAGAAACATATAATAAATAGGGCTACCTTAGTAAACTACATTTTGTATTATTACTATTATTTTTAATGCACTACAGAATTTTTCGATAATTCATAGCTAATTCATTAAATAACATCTAGCTAGTTGGATTTTTATATAATTCATTGTTAATTCTTAGCTAAATGGGATTAGTATGACATTTTTGTGGTTTAACTACGAATTTTGTCTCCGTAGTTAATTCCTTGATTTTTTTACAGTGATGAGCATGAAATGAGCTAAAATGACACTTATTTTGAAACAGGGGAATTGGAGTAGTGTTTAAATTTATCTAACTTCCATTTCTTGTTCTTTAACGTAACCCTCGTCTACTTTTTTTTTTTTAATTTTGTAATAATTGTATCTTATTTTGATGAAAATGTTGTTAATTAAATTTAGAGGTGGCAAAGCTCAACTCTAGTGAATGGTACTTCTTCAGCTTCCGAGATCGAAAGTACACTACTGGTTTCCGGGCGAACCGGGCCACAACTTCGGGTTATTGGAAAGCTACGGGTAAGGATCGAACAGTGCTCGATCCTCAAACCCGTAACGTTATAGGGATGAGAAAAACTTTAGTCTTTTACAAGAATAGAGCTCCTAATGGCATTAAAACAGACTGGATCATGCATGAATTTCGACTCGAAAATCCCCATATACCCCTTAAGGTAAGACTTTCTTAGTAAATATCATTTTTATCAGATTACATATTAATCAATGATTATTGACAAACTATTTATAGTTGCCTAATAAATAACTTGATTATGTAAATACTTCTTAAATAGTCCGTACATAAAAGTTAAACTCTTCTATTCAACAATACATTTCAATGCACTTTCCTTATAAGGATCTTGTTTTGTTTCTTTTATATATTTTATTGTGATCACGAGAGAAGTTAGGTTGAGATTCGTATAAAGTGCTTGAAGATTGAAAAATTTTAACAAATTTACGTTATCTTTCACAATTTTAATATATTTTGAGACATGTATACAATGTTTAAATCTTAAAAATAAGGTCGTCGGAAAGATTCTACATGAAATGATAAGTAATAGATACAAATTAGCTAAAATTTTGAAGATATTTTTTTAACAAGTATAATTGATTTTTAAACATGGATAAAGTATTTGTGAGTTGAATACAAACGAGCTCTCATATTTTTCACATGTTATATTATACTTGAAGTTAAAAAAATTGAAAGTTTTTGTGAGAAATTTCTTAGAAACCTCCTGGTTCGAAACAAGACAAAAAAAATGAGTAAAATTAAGAAAATAATGTTGTTTAACTTTCTTGTTTTTGTGATAATTGAACAGGAAGATTGGGTATTATGTCGAGTATTTTACAAAAATAAAGGTGAGAACAACAATAATTGTACAAACAAACTTAGCTCACAAAACAAGTGTGAGGCAATTGTCACTTCTTCAAATGTGTCACAATCTCCTCTCTATATGAACCAACATTCATTGAATTGTGACATTAGATACCAAAATTCACCCCATCAAATTATCCAAAACTCAAACACAATAATACATCATCATTTGTTTGATTTATTAGTAAAAGATCATCATGAATCGACTCGATTGTCCGAGTGCAGCCAAGAGGATGATCAGTATGGATTGTTATTCGATATGGATTTTGAAGAATCGTATGTTCAAGATGAACGAATTATTCATTCCAGCCTTGAAGATATGAGATTTGATGAAGAAAATAGCGTGATTTTTATTTGAATCGTTGATAGCAATGATTAATTAGTAATTATATATATTGAATTTGTGAAAGTTCTTTCTAGCTTTTGTTTATGAATTGAGAATTATTAATTATACAAGTTTGATTGAATTTCCACTTCTTTTTTCCTTCCCTCACTAAATATATAGTTGATGAGATCCCATGCATTTCTATTGTTCATAATATTTGTATTTTGTTTGAGTTTGATGTAAATTGGTAAGAGCAACATTCCTTTTCCTAAATTCCTACAACATAAGTACAATATTTAAATCATTTCTTCTAAAACTTTCTTATGCATTAAAATACTCCTAATTTGTACTTTTATCCATATTATGTATTACTCTTTAATTTATGCTCCTCGTAACAAACAATTGTTTTGCTAGACACAAACTAATATTTTTCGTATTATAATGTTCTACTGGTTGTACTTAGGCATAACTTTAAGTTACACCAACTTGACATAATTTCGATTGTTAAAGAGAAAAAATTAAAAACCAATCAATTTAAAAGGCGAAACATATAAGGAAAAATTACAAAAATCCCAGCTTTTAGTTTACTTATTATCATTATCCCCTATAAGTTTTACAAATCTCCAAAATCCCTCATTTCGCGCATCAGATTAGTGTATCGGCGCTTATATTATTGTATCTCGCACATGTATCAGCGCTTATATTATTGTATCTCGCGCATGTATCACTGATTCTATTATTGTATCTTGCGCTCAGATTAATGTATCAGCGCTTATATTATTGTATCTCGCGCATGTATCAACGCTTATATTATTGCATCTCTCGCATGTATCAACGCTTATATTATTGTATCTCGCGCATGTATCAACGCTTCTATTATTGTATCTCGCGCATCAGATTAATGTATCAGCGCTTATATTATTGTATCTCACGCATGTATCAGCGCTTATATTATTGTATCTCACGCATGTATCAGCGCTTATATTATTGTATCTCACGCATGTATCAGCGCTTATATTATTGTATCTCACGCATGTATCAGCGCTTCTATTATTGTATCTCGCGCATCAGATTAATGTATCAGCGCTTATATTATTGTATCCGTTTGAGGGATTTTTGTAATTATAAACTTTTAAGGGATAGATTGTAATTTTGCCTTAAAAGTATGTGATTTTTGTAATTTGCCCGACATATAATCGAATGTTATAAAAGTCACTTCAACTCATTGTTCTAAGTTGGCCTTTCTCCCAAAAGCCCAAAATTTTGTAGATAAACGACCCATTTAGAGAACTTCAAAACTTTCTAGTGTCTATGCTTTATGGACTTTTTATTCCTACAAGTTACTGTGAATTTGATAAGGATTCTATAACTTCAACTACTTAATATTTTCGACATATACAATATATATATATATTATTATTTTTTTTAAATAAGATACACATAATACAATCACACTCCTCTAAAACCATCAAACTATACTCTAAATTCGCCTTTGTAACTAATAAAAACAAATTCAAAGTACAGTCAATAACAGTAATTATTCATGCAGTGCGAAATTCAAACTTAGTTAGGGTTTGTAGACACACATGGAAAACCAAAAAGAAAAACACAGTAAATATGTGTACTCTTTTGAATATGTAGATTTTCATTCTGACTACTGTAATACATATAGTTATTGCTATGAAATTGTAGTTGAAATGGTCAAACACAGTAAATTTTGATGAACTATTACAGGTAAAGTAAAATAAAAAATGTACTTTCTTAACTACTTTAGTCCTACGTCTCAGCATATATATGGCACTTGACAGTAGCAACTAGCAAGCAACCAAACACAACCACCACCTTAAGTTATTAATTAGTACTCCTTCCGTCCTAATTTACAAGACATTGTTTGATTTATATATAAATCATTTTATTAAAAATAAAAAATTTGAAGTTAAATTACTTCTAATTATAAAAATATGACGTTATTTATTTAGTTAATGTTACCTTCACATATTCATATTTAAAGTAAATTGGCCAAATCTAATTTTATATCTAAAACTGAATTTCATTTAAAGTCAATATATAAATAGGAAAATGCGATTTATAGGTAAGTTAAACGTCAAATTGATATATGTGAAATGTGAAGCTTTAATTTCACATATTTGAAGTTGGATATGAAGTGACTGAACATTAAATATTTTGTAACTTTTAACTTTATCTTATAAAAAAAAATAAAAAATGGGACTTGTCCCACTAATTTATCGTTGTGAGAGCATTGAAGTTCCCTAAAAAAATCAGGACCGCTCAAAGTGAAAAGAGGCGAAAATGGAGCCTACGAATCTCAGTGTATGACCCGACCCCATCGCCCCCTCTTTTGGGCTGGCAACTAACTGTGGGCTTTGGTTTGCTTTTTGATGTGGGCCTCGTTTTGTACGGTCCAATACTGAGGAATTGGCGGTAGGGGTTGGGTTCGATTCTTCGGTTTTCAGTTTTAGAAAAATATGCAGTATGCACTGTATATTAAATCAAATTATTTGATTTGGTTTAGTGTTTTTAAATCGAGTTTTCGGTGTGGATGGAAAATAAAATGAGGACAATATCAAAGTATTAAGATACTTCAAAATTTAAAAGTATGTTTAAGGAATGATGTGTCTCGCCATGGAAGACTTAGGACCCATTTGGCCATAGATTTTCCAAGTAATATTTGGGGAAAAAATTGGTAAATAGTGTTTGTCCATACAATTTGTCATTATTTGGCAAATATCCCAAATACTAGTTTTTCTAGTATTTGGGTCAAATCTCATTATTTGGGATCTTTTAAAAATTGAAATTTTACACCAATCTATTATCTTTTACAAAAACACTTTCTATAGTAGTTGTTTGCGTTGTATTACATATTTTTTTACGTGTGAATATGAAAGTAATGATATGGTTGTTGATGAAAATTATGAACAATCGGCTCAGGGTAACAAAGTCATGTGTTTTGTCTATTTCACGATGTATGGAATAATGCTTGTTGCACTCACTCCAAACTACCACATTGCTCTAGTGTCATGGACACTACTTGTTATTTGTTGCAACGAAGATCCAATTGACTTGTAATACAAACTTATGGTTAGTTTTGATAGTTTTTAAAACTTATAGGTATAAATCATTTTATTTTTTTAAATGAAATATGTTTTCAAAATACTATGGCCAAACACATGGTGAAATTTCACCTAAATAAAGAATATTTGAAAATCTATGACCAAACGCTAGCTTATTGTGCTAACAAAAAGACTATATTTATCTATGTCAAGAACATTGTGCCTCCAACTCCTTCTCAAGAAAAGCAAGGACGAAGACAGATTCGTTTTACATAACGTACATTGATAAAAATATGTTTTGATTTCTCTTGAAAATTAATATTTGAAGTTCACTATTGAATTGTAGATTTGTTGCTACTTTGATTTGGTCATAAATAATTTAATTGTTAGTTTATTTTTTATTTTTAGTTTAGAGAATATATATATATATATATATATATATAATTTCTTTATTTATTTTTAAATTTTTATTTTTTAATAAAAGTTCGATTTTTCGGTGCACAGTGGTTCTGAGACCCTTACACGGAACCGAAGAATCAATTTTTTGAAAAAATAACACTGATATCAAGCCGAAAAATCGAAGAACCGAATTAATTTGGTTCGATTTGATTTTTCAATTTTTTGGTATTTATGACTACACCTAATCGGCGGTCAATCGTGTAAACAAAATATTACTTACATCGTTAAACGTTTGGAATAATTTACATATTTTTAAATCATGATCATTATTCTCCCATGCAATTTTCAATGTGCTAAAATAAATTATTTAAAATTAAAAGTTTATAAATCACAACATAGATAAAAAATTATTCCTATCGAATTCTAATTTTTTTTAAAATTTGAGACATAACTTGAGATATATAATAACATAAAAATATAAAAGCATATTACATGAACGGGCAACCTTCCTTTTTATTTGACTTCAGTCAGGATTTACGTTCTTCAATTTTGAATGTATATAAGTAGACACTTAAATTTATATGGTCTAACCCATCGGTGCCCCTCTAAACTTGGCACGAAGTTTCACTTAGGCATCTCAAGTGGCGATGTTTATTTTAGACACCTCATGTAGGGTTTCGCTGTGTCATTTTGACACTTTTTGCTGACTAAGCACAGCACGCGTGCTACACGAATTTTGAACTCGTCATTGACTGTTTTTTAAATATTCTGAATATTTTTGTAAATATTTTCTTCTCCTTCTTCTTCGCTTTCTCCCTTCCATCTTCCCCACCTTCTACCATCCTCCATCACCACACAACTTTTTTAAAAAAATCTACAATATTTTACTAGGTTACACTCTTTGATTCTTCCATCTTCTTTGAAAATCGAATTTTCATCTTGATTCATATTCAAAAACAAAATCGATTTCAAGGGAACAAAAAAAGAAATCAACTTCTTTCAAATGGAAAAACTAATTTACATTCTTACCTTTTCCATTGAAAATTAAATTGATTTGAAGGAATAAAAAAGAAATAAAGAACAACCTCCAATGAAAAAAATAAAATTATTTTATATATCCTTCATTGTAAATCCCAATCGTAGTAGCACAAGAAATCATCTTCTTGTAAATGTCATATAAAAACTTTTTGATTTGATATGATTTCCTTTATTCTCCAAAACGTATTTTACTTTGTAAACTAACCTATGTTCTTGCCTTTTTGATGGAGAAGAACAGATGAAGGGGAAGGAGGCGCAAGAGGAAGAAGAAAAGAGGTGGGGGCATGGGGTTTGGGATCTGGAAGAAAGAAAGAAAAAAAGTAAAATTGAGATTTTTAAAAAATAAAATAAAATTTCCCCGTGTCACATACCAATTCGTTTATTTTTCCACATAAGAGGCGTCTGGATGTACGCACTTAAAATGTAGTTTTGAAAATATAAAAAGTATCAAAATGACACAATGAGGTTTGACATGAGGTGCTTAAAATAAACAAAACCTAGTTAAAGTGTCCAAGTGAAAGTTAGTGTCAAGTTATGGAGGCCAACGATGAATTAGCCCAATTTATATACTATAACAATTTTATGTAGCATATGATATTTTAAATGTCTGTAATCAAGTTAAAAGATATACTAGCATTTATTTATATTTTATTTATACCTGCAAACAAATTATTTACCCCAGAGATAAAAATAAAATAATCAAACACAAAGTAAGGACAAAAGTGGAAATAACCCGATAAAGTTGCATGAATGATGAATTGGATTGGGTGAAGAAAATTCCGGAAAAGGTAGGGCCCACTACTCAACAGGATTCGGGTACGGATTTACTGTACCCGACACGAATGACAGGGATGCACGTGGAATCATATACGGTGGGTCCTACCCTTTTCGTCAAATGGAACGTCCCATCTGAGTTGACTGCTGAATGCACCATTTTCGTACCCACACTACTCTTAACTCGTACAATATTTAGGCACCATACTACTATGCAAAAGTTACCACCATAATTGGGCGTTTTCTTTTTTTATAGTTAGGGAATCTTCAACCAAATCATCTACTCCCTCCGTCCCTATTTACTTGTTCATATTTCCTTTTTTAGTTGTCCCTATTTAATTGTCCATTTTGACAAATCAAGAAAGGACAACAAAATTTTTCCTATTATACCCTTATTTACACTTCTTGAAAATTGTAAAAGTGTATGTTGTTTCCCTCCAATTTATTTCACTTGAATTCAAATAAGTGATTGTAATTTTGAAGTGAAAAGTTGTCATAAGGGTAAAATTGTAACTTCACTGTACTAATCATTGTTGCCTTAATCTGTGTGCCATTTCTAAAGTGGACAACTAAAAAGGGACGGAGGGAGTATTTTACTCTTCAAATATAGAATTTTCTATTTTTTCAGACAATCAATTCCAATTCAATTCTCTATTTTACTCTCGAGAAAGAATCTTTTTTCTCTCTCCTCAATATTATATTATTATTTTTATTTCATTCTTATTTTCTTATTTCATAATATAAATCCTTTATTTATTTTTTCCCAAATAATACTTTATATAATTTTTAATGTGATATAAAATTACTTTTTATTTTAAATTTTTAAATAACATAAATTGCAAGAAAATATAATATAATACATAAATTAGGGGACAAATTCAAATAAAAGTGACATACAATTACATAAACACTCAATTTTCAAAATTATTACGTTGCGTGCATAAATGCTCTATTAATGCATTACGGAGTTTAAAATGAGCATTTTTGTACTTAATTTTTTTATGTCTAGCTAAAAATTGTTCAAACCGGAGATTTTCATCTATCACCATTTCTATAGTTGGAGTTGGAGCCTCTACGACATCTTGAATTGGTGCATTGAGATCACGTTCATCCTCAATTATCATGTTGTGCAGTATAATACTTGTAGTCATTACATCATGTAGCACTTCCTTTCTCCAAAAACGTGACAGTCCTGCAATAATTGCAAAACGTGATAGCAAAACTCCGAATGCACGTTCAACATCTTTTCGGCACGATTCTTGTTTCATCGCGAAATATTTCTTTTGTTGGGAATGAGGATCACAAATAGTTTGAACAATTGTAGACCGTTTAGGATATATACCATCAGCTAAATAATAACCCATATCGTATACCATTACAACTATAGTCACAACCACAATCGCAATAATTCTCGAAATCATATTCTTATTTTTTTCCGAATAGTGCTAAATCTGGAAACGACCTATCGGATTTCTAAATTATTGTTGTGATCAATTAATTATTATGTTATGTATTGTATTTTATCTTGTATTTAAATTATTATGTTATGTATTATATTGTATTGTTATCTTGTATTTAAATTATTATGTTATGTATTATATTGTATTGTTATCTTGTATTTAAATTATTATGTTATGTATTATATTGTATTGTTATCTTGTATTTAAATTATTATGTTATGTATTGTTATCTTGTATTTAAATTATCATATCATGTATTGTATTTATAAATTAAATTTTTTCATCTTGCCATTTTAATTTTGCGTATTCTTTATAATAAAAATTAATAATAAAATAAAATTTTATTATTCACGAAAATTAGAAAAATAAAATAAAATACTATTAATTTGAAATTAAAATAGTATATATTAAATAATATTTAAAAATATTATATTACATTTAAAAAAGAATTATGAATATTAGATATTTAATTAATAGAATTATATGTAAAATAATATGTTAATTAGAAAGTAATAAAAATATTAATAAAATAATGAAAAAGTGAAATAGAGAGTGTGAATAGTAGTTTTCCAAATTTGGAGAACTACTATTTAACTCTCTAAATTTGAAGAATAGAGGGTGATTGGGAGGTGGGTTGGAGTGCCCATTCTCTATTTTACTCTCCAAATATAAAGTATGGAGAATAAAATAGAGATGGATTGGAGATGGTCTTAGAGATCTCGATTTCAAATTTTTAATAAGAAATCTCACTCTTGATCGATCCTATCCGGTACAAATACAGATTAGATGAAGTGTCGGACTACAGTGCAAAGTTATGTAAAAATTCCTACTATTAAATATTATTTTATGAATATTGTCAATTTGGGTATATCATGATACCAAGACCAATGTAATATAGGTAATTATAAGTGTTAGCTAAAGGTAAAATCACATGTAAAAAAGTAAAGACCGACAAATCATTGGTGCTAGTGCATATATATATACTAGCTAAAGATAAAGATATAATGGATGAAAAAACCCTAAACAAACCCTTAATTTAAAGAGAAAAATACATAAAAACCCTCTTAAAACTTGATAGTACAATTTACTTTAGCACTAAAATTATACGGGTGTTTAAATACCCCTTTAACATATTTGAAGTGAATTAAATACAACCCTGAGAATAGAATATCACTCTCGCCTACCACATCACAGCCATGTAAGCACCACATCACAGCCGTCCGTGTAAGCACCACACCATTAATTTTCAAATTTTTTTTTGCTTATTCACTTTTTTTCTTAAAATTCATTACACTAATCAATTAATTAAAATGTATTTTTAAATCAAAATTGCCCATTTTCTTCTAACCCCCCCCCCCCCCCCACACACACACTTTCTTCTTTCTTGATTTTCACCATTTTTGACTTTCATTAGCTTCTTTTTTTCCCCGAATTTTCAGCCTTCAATAGTTGTTTTCTTCTACAACATTCATCAATTTTTTTTTAAAAAAAATAGCGCACTTACTTTTTCTTCTTCGAACCCTCTCTCTCTCCCACAAATTTGCCCCTTGGAGAATAATATTTTTTAAAAGTTATTTTTTTGTTAATAACTCAAATGAAAAATGAAGGTTGTATAAGAAAGTTGATAGACCCACATTTTTTGCATCACAACTAATAGAATTCAAAATGAGTTACTTATATTCAAGAAAAATTACTTTCAATAATGTGAATTAGGTGGTGAATTTTGTGATCAGTGAAGGGCGGGTGAGGTGAGAGATGAAGATGAAGGAAAAAAATTGGTATGGAAGAAGAAAGGTATAAGGAGTGCTTCAATTGGGAAGAAGACATTTGGGGAAGACAACAAAAAATGAGAGAACAAAAAGATTAAATATTTTTTTAAAAATTGAACCCACAAATTTCATTTACTTTCTAAACAAGAAATTTCACATTTTTTTTTTAACTTTAAGTTATAAAAAAATTAAAAATTATTAGTTATATATTGACCAATAAAAAAAATGTCATGTGTATGATTTTACCCTTCAGTTTTTTTATTTTTATTATTTCATGTGCTTTGAGGAGAGTGAATACACTCACTTTGCCACGTCAACTTTTAGGGCGGTATTTAATCAGTTCAGAATAGTTAACAGGGGTATTTAAACGCCCGTATAATTAAAGTACTAAAGTAAGTTTTGCTGGTAAATTTAGATTTTCTTTCTTTATGTATTTTCTCTAATTTAAATGAAGACGTGATAATGATTTATACAGCTAACCTCTTTAATAGCTCTCACCTGCTTTTCAGCAGAACCGAAACTAAAGTTTCTAACTTTACATGAGTTTCAAGTTTAAACTAACGATTTTCATAGCTAGGTTCTGATATAATATTAATGCATGCATATTTAATAAAAAATTTAGGGAAAAGGGTCAAAAATGCCCTTAAACTATGTGAAAGGAACAAAAATGCCCTTCGTTTATAGTTTGGCTCAAAAATGCCCTTAACGTTAATACTTTGGTTCAAAAATGCCCTTAAACTATGTGAAAGGAACAAAAATGCCATCCCTTTATAGTTTGGCTCAAAAATGCCCTTACCGTCAATACTTTGGTCCAGAAATGCCCCTATAGTTACAAAATGGGTCAAAAATGCCCTTTTCCGAATAAATATATATTTTTTCTTTTTAAACACATCTTCGTCCTAATTAAAATATTATTGAAGAACACTATTCTTGTTTTCTTTCTTCTAAAATCACTTTAACAAATAAAAAGGTAGGAAATTTTTTTTTCTTCTTAATCTCATTTTATCAATTAAAATAGAATAACGTCATGTACCCTTTGGACATATAATATATGTCATATATAAGATTATAGTATATCCATCATTAATTTATATTTATATAACGATAAAAAATAAGAAATATTTTCATTTTTATTTTTTTCTAAATTGAAGTAGGATAAACATTTGCTAATTTAAAAAAAAAAAACATTATTAGAAAAGAATGTGTTAAAAAAAATATTTATTTGAAAAATGAGCATTTTTTACCCATTAAATAACAATAAGGGCAATTTTGGACCAAAATATTAACGGTAAGGGCATTTTTGGACCAAACTACAAACGGATGGCATTTTTGTTCCTTTCATATAGTTTAAGGGAATTTTTGAACCAAAGTATTAACGCTAAGGGCATTTTTGAGCCAAACTATAAACGGAGGGCATTTTTGTTCCTTTCACATAGTTTAAGGGCATTTTTGACCCTTTTCCCAAAAATTTAAAACACAAATAATGGTATTGGGTTCAGCCAACTCATACTTGTACCATTGTACTTTTAGCTTCTCCCCTATTTCTCAACCAAAAGATCCCTAAATATAGTTTTTTATTGTTTTAATTTATTTATTTGGTTTTAACTTGGTATGAAGTTTAAAAAAGTAAAAAGAAAATTTATCTGATTTAATGTCTTAAAATTCAAAACTATTATTTACTTTCTCAAATTTCATGCTAAATCAAAATCATACAAATAAATTGAAATGGAAAAAAATAGTGTTAGAGACCCTCTTTTCTTCCTGCAGAAACAGTTGCAAAAAGTTATAGTAAATGCGAGCTTTGATTTTCTGTCCCCTACTTCAGAAGAGTACAATACTATATATATATATTTATTTATTTGTGGTTTTGAATTTATGTGTATTCTCTCTCTCACTCCAATGTATTTCATAGACCTTTCTGAAGGATTCAAGTAATTGATACATTAATTTCATGAATAATTAAGCAGTTGCACTTAATTGATTTACTTCCCCCCTTTCTTTTAGCTCATTTAAAAATAATGTTTTCCCCCCTTCTTAGAAATATTTTAATTCTAACTTTCCAAATGACAAGCTTAAGATTACTAAATTGAATGACATTTTAATATATTTGACATATCTATAATTTAAGATTATGAGATTTAAAAGTCTTCATTATTTTCTTATAGTTAGTATCAAGTCAAAATATGTCAAATAAATTAAAATTGAGCGAGTTTGAAATAAAGTATATATAGAACAAAGTAAAAAGCCCAATATAGCACTGCACAAGTTTAATTTATTAAAATTTTTGATTTTGTCACTATTTGAACCTCAAATTAATCCCATGGTTTTGCGCGGCCTGAAGGTATAGCTGCTGAATCGTCAGAACTCAAATGGTAATGCACCTTTACCTTTTAGAGGGGAAAAAAAAACAAAAATAAATGATAGTGAGCTAAATATATGTAAAATATACTGAGAAAAAAAAAATGAAGAGTAAATTATATAGGTATTATGGAGTACTCATTTAAAATTATGATCATGACTATAGTAATAGTAACTCTTGTCAAATAATTAATATATGGATAGCTTTACAAGTCAAGTAACTCATTGATATTTCTAACATCTTCAATCTCAAACAAGTTGGAATCAACTAAATTTTTCTTATTTGAACAAAGAATACTTAACTATTCTAGCTTCTTTCCTTTGCTTTATTCTCTCTCTATATATATGTAAATTATATCATGCTATAATATAGTCTGATCTGGTCCTTTAGCTTGTGGTCGTTAGCCTTTGTCACATATAATGAGCAGTTTTTGCTTCAAGAAAACAAAGACCATACACTACATCAAAAATGATCTTTAGCGATAATTAATTAATAAATAACAATAGCTCAATTGTCACTAAATATGTATGTATTTTTAGCGGCAATTAACGCTCTTTGTGTATGTCCCTAAAGTCTTGTGCGACATTGAATCTAATGTCACTTAACTTATGCAGATAAAGACTTTAACACTCTTTATAATGTGTCTATTTATTACTGCTAAAAATTGTTTTTGTGGTAGTTATATGCCAACTTTCACTTCAATCCAAGTAATTAGACAGTTCAGTCAAACATATTAGGATCTTGCTTTATAGATGTGACCCTGATTTTTCTTTATTGTCCAGATTAAGTTGTCTGGACTTCTCAAAATTGTTATTGTATTTGTATTGGATTTTGCAAAATACACTATTTTGGAGTATATGACATAAACTCATCGATATTTTTAAAAAATTCGAGCAACATATATAGGTATAATCAAAGATTAGCTGGAAAAAATAAAAGTAAAAAAAGGAGATAAATACAGTATTTCTTTTAAGTGTAACATCGTAATGTTGTGTAGCAATTTCATTAACGTTCTTAGTAAGAAGCATGAACAGTTTTAGTATAAGAGCATGCAACAATTGGAAAGTACATTAAAGCTGCAAAAGTTGGAAAGCGGAAGAGCAAAAGAATATATATTATGAGGTCTTACATTCAAATTTCATTGAAAACAAAAATATTAAGAGCATGTTTGGAAGGACACCCTGGTAATTGAATTTGGTATAGTTGATATAATTACACTGTCTTGTCCTGTTTGGAGGGACATGTAATTACTTGGTCAGCATGTAATTGGTGTAATTGGCAGGGGGTAATTACACTCTACAATTCACAAGCAGAAACTGTGAATTGCTGGTAATTACATGGTGTAATTACCACCCTATTACTTTTTCATATTTTTTAATTTCTATTTTATTTTTTTTTGTTTTAATTTTTTTTACTTTTATTATTTTAATCTTTCTATTTTTATTTTTATTATTCTAAAAATTTGTAAAAGTCTATTTTTTATTTTTTATTATTATATTTCATTTTATTCTTATCAACCTTACTTTACATGATTCTATGTAATTTTCTCGTATTATCTATTTCTTTATGCCATGCTTATTTTCTCATTAGCATAATTTTATGACTATTCTAATTTTTAAATTAAAATAGAATTTATTGTTAAGTAAGGTTATAGACTTACGTTTTCTTTATTATGAAGAAATAAAAATAAATCATATTTATTGCTATGTTGAAATTTGTTATAAGAGTATTATGTTAAATTTTTTGTTTTGAATTTATTACTTATGTTGTTTTTTCAGTTTCATTTGTTTTAGTAATATTGAATTACATTGCACGTCATTTTTTAATTAAACTTGATAGATTATATTTTTGTCAAACATTTAATAATTTATGATATTTTATTTATATATTACTATTCTTTTTATCAAACATGCATTTCACAATGTTCGTATAAACTTCATACTTTTAGTTGTTACAATCAATTCAATTGAAATATATTAATTTGAAAAAATATAAATCAATTATTTTTTCATAATATTAGTTACAGTAAATATGTTTATTAATTAATATATTTTCAAAAAAGAATATATATCTTAAATATTTAATTTAATGTCATTTGTAAAATTTCTGATTTTTCTAGTATAAATTTTAAATGATTAATTTTTTATTTTTAAAATTTATTATAATTTTATGATTGCAATAGTGCATCCAAACAGAACATGTGTAATTACACTGTGACATCCAAACAAGACATGTGTAATTAACTGTGGTAACCAAACAGGTCAGTGTAATTATTAGACTGTGTAATTACTAGACTGGTAATTACTACCCTAGTAATTACACCAATTCCAATTACTTGGTGGCTTTCCAAACAGACTCTAAGCAATTTCTTTTCATTTGCCCTAAATCTCGAAAGAGATATTCGGCATGCATTAGTATTGATAATAGATAACATATATTCATAAAATTAGTCGCGCACAAACTAATCCAAACACCCTGACTATAAATTATTATTATTATTATTATTAGCAGGAATCTTAGATTGTGTTCATGGTTCCAAACTTCCGGGACATTTGCTACATAGGAATAAGGGATAAT
Source organism: Solanum verrucosum (assembly GCF_900185275.1). NCBI lineage: Eukaryota > Viridiplantae > Streptophyta > Magnoliopsida > Solanales > Solanaceae > Solanum > Solanum verrucosum. Next base: position 5,174,246 of record NW_026020430.1, read on the forward strand.
ATATAATTACGGGATAAAAAGTTATTTATTGGGATATTAGTTAGTAATGAAATTATTTAAATCATCATTATCTGGTGAAATATCTCAATCAATAAATATAGAATAACTTTATCTATCCCAATAGGCCAATACCCATACAAACAACCCCTTAAAAAATTAACTTTTTAAACATATTTATTGTCTGTAAATGACTTGACACTTTTGTATCTCATGAATGGCAAAAGTTCATACCAAAATCTATTCGATTGAAGCAAAAATGGTAAAGAAAACAATAATTTAACGTTCAGGTTCACCTGATAGTGGTGGCGATGACAGTGGCAGTTGTACTGACGTGGACAACTGTTGCGGTGGTGGTGGAGGAGGAGGGCGTTTCCGTTTTTTCTTCTTCTCGTAACTAACTCCCCTCGCTTTGGACTGTAAATCACGAACCTCGCGAAGATAAAGCCTAACAGCACGAGCACCAAAAGGGTTCATCTCCGGCTTCCCTCCATTTTCTTCATAAGCCGCTCTAAGTCGTCCTACCAATGCGTCAAGGCTCCCCCAAGCTTGCTTTAGCGGACACGGACACGGTGCTGGCGGATTCGGATGCCCATAAAACGGACACATCTGAATCGAATCACAAACGGGTGAAAAAGTTATATATTTGAAAATTACTCCCTTAACATCACAATTGAATATTTATAAGCTTTTAGTCAAAGAAAAAATTACTAGTTAACTTTCAAAATTCAAACTATGTCACATAAATTGAGTAATTGAGAGATATATAGTACCAAATGTAAGATCGTCAGATGCAGATGTTTTTGAGTTTCTTCAGTAACAATAGATTATTGAGTTCAATTCAAATATTTTTAGTTATTTTAATACATATACAAAATTTAAGCAAAAAGTTACTGAATTCTGGAGAGAATATAATCGGATGATCCTACCGGAGTATGAACTTTAGTCTTGCCGAATTGATCAAGGTAACGAAGGAATTCAAGGACGTGAGCACCACTGCATCTAGAGAGCGTGAGTGGAGGCCTGTGGTTTCTCAGGTACTGACCGAACGTGTTCCAATCCCGCCGCTTCTGATTTTCATATCTGCTACTTGAGCTAGCTGGTGCCGCTGGTGCAGCAGCAGATGAAGAAGAAGAAGTTATCTCGATGTTGTTAACTGTTTCGATGTTGATTTTCTCGTGATGATGATGATTCGAACTCTCCACTAATTCCGTAAAAGAAGCCATAAATACGTCTTTAGGATCGATCTTTATCTTCCTTATTCTAGATCGGTCGCTTTATTGAGTTTGTTACTGTTCATCGTCAGAGTAACAAAATTAAAAAAAAGGAAAGTGAAGAAATATTCGTATGTTTGAACAATACTAGAAAAAATTGGAAGAGTACTGGTATAGCTAGTTTTGTTTTTTTCTGAAAATGATCAATAATTGGTACTTTTTCTTTAGCTAAAATTGGGGAAGCAAATTTTTTTGGTATTAATGGGGTAGAGAAGAGAGAACAGAGGGGGGAAGTGTACTGTTTGTTTAGGGTTTATATGGAAATGAATTGGAAGGGAGTGAAAATATAATGTGATATAAAGGGAGTAGGACATGTTGTTTTCTTCCATTTATGCCAAGTACCAAAATGCCCTTGCTACATGTGAGAAATTAAATAGTACTGTTCTATAATTAATTACTCCCATTCTCTACTAACTACTACTCCTATATATTCATTTATATATAATATAATATAAACTTGATATTTGGTTGACAATTATGGACATGATGGACTTTTTTGTGTGTTTAATCACCTTAGCTTATTTAATTTTTTTTGGATCTAACTAGTTTAGGTTCCAACACTTTAAATAAAAAGGGTGTATGTCATACATTAGATATTATGGTAAGATGTTAGTTTTTTGGTCTAAGTTTTGGAATGAAAAGAATTTTAATTAGTATCATGGAGAGTGTTTTTGTGTTTTAATGAAACCGCATGCGACACAAATTTTATCGAATATCGAATGAAAAAAAAGAGAGTTATTTGTATGGATACGCTCTTTAATTATTGCCAACTTTCAAACCCACATATTTGATTAAGTAGGTGTTTGGCCATGCGATACTATTTCATGATATGGAATTGTGAGATGAAATCAACGTTTGGACATGCAATTTCACGTTGATTCCATCTCATGATTTCATATCATGAGATGGAATTCCATATTCTCCAAAAATCATGATTTGGAAATTTCATATCATGATTTGAGATTTTTTAAATACAAAAAATTGACCCACAAGTTCATATTTTGTTAAAATAACGTCACGTTTATATCTACTAACCATTTATTTCATATGTAAATAAAATTAACAATCACATCATTACTTTTTAAAATTTATTATTCTCACCAGCATAAAATTTATTATTATTTTAAATTTGGTAAACATGAATGATAGAGTATGAATTGATTTGGTATAAATAAGAACGGATGAGTAATACTTTTTTGGTTATTCATAATAAAAAAAACTTCTCTTTCGGCTACATATGAAAATGTTTAAAGCAATTTATTATGAAAAAGGATAAAATTGGTGATGTATGTTTGATAATCACTACTTCTAATATGTTTGATTCTAGCACAAAATAATGCACTGAAAATGTGTAATTGCACACAAGTAAAACAAGGCATGAACCATTATGATATTGACACACAAGTGAAAATTGTCATAGCTTGTAGTATTACATAATTATTTGCGAGAATACCAAAGGAGTGATGAAATTTTATGGTCTATGAACATGAAAATATAGTTGCGAATGATATTGACCAACAAATGACTCAAAGTAGCAATGTTGGTTCATCTTCTAGGTCATATGATCGAAAAATGCAAGTTCAACGTGAGAAGATTGATTGTACTATGTGGGAGGATTATATTAAGACTAGTACACTACAATTTATGTTCAATTTTTTTTATTTGATTAAAGTTTGATCAAATAAAGTTAGATGAAACAATTATTTAAGTGGAGAACAAATAACTTTGTAATAATTTATTATGCGATTTTATAAAAAATTGTTTATTTGGTAAGATTGAATAAACAATTGGGCTATTTTAATAGTTTTACAACTTATGAAATTCTTATGTTTATGAGAAAATATACAACACAAAAATTACATATCGCATGTCCAAACAAACTTCAACTTCATAATATCATGATTTCTTATCGCATGACCAAACGGGTCCTAAGAGGAGAAATCTAAAGTATCACACACGGTAGGAGTCCCAAACATTATGCTCGGAGTCCTTTTAAGTTGGACTAGAAGTTTCAGTTCAAATTTTAGTAATGAAGAATAACTTAACAGTAAACATTTTTCACATGAGCTTATTAAGCACAAATCCGAGTTAATTGTTAATTAGGTTAGTAAATTTTGAATATTAAATGAATAAATTAAATAAAAATATCAAAAATATATATTATTTTCTCTTCATTTACATCTTAAATAACATGAGAGTCCTTTGAAATACAGTGAAGTTGTTAGTGAAATTATTTTAATAAAATATAAACTGTTCGAGACCAATAGTTTTTACAAATTGCTTTATTTTCTGTCGTCCATATTAAAGACAAAACCACATGGTTTCTGGTAGTTAATTATTTGAGGGTACAAAAATTAAAAAGATACATATGTTTATGTGAAGAAAAAACGTTGGCTTTCTTTTCATAATAAAGTCTAATTAGCTAGAGAGATAGGACGGAGTATATATATATATATATATATATATAAAATAATAGAATTGGCTAATTAATTATCATATCTGAATTTACGCCGAACGAGCCATGCACTGTTACGACTTACGTACGCACTTCCCATCACCTAATTTTCTCTTATATTCTCTCTTCCTTTTTAGTCGTACTTGTTTTCTGCTTCATAAATATATTTAGTGAAATCTCATGACTTTATCGAATTTGAAAATAATAAAGTGTAGATAGATTAAATATACCCTTAAATTATATTTCAGCTCAAAAGTGTTCTTCATGTTTAATTATTGGGTCACACTTACCCTTCTCTTTAACGGAAGAGTTATGTGGCATCGATGTGTGTATTAAAATGCCACATGGACCTCCACATGTGCCGCCAACACACCCACCTCCACATAGAAGCCCTAATTTCACTCATTTTTTCCCACATTTCATTCTTTCACAAGGCCCAATTTCACCCCTTTCCCTCATTTCATCCATTTCTCCATTAAAAGACATAAGAAGCTTTTATTTAAAAGAGAAAGGGATGAAACAAGGGAAAGGGGTGAAATTGGGATTGGTGAAAGGATGAAATGTGGGGAAAAGGAGCGAAATTAGGGCTTCTATGTGGAGGTGGGTGTGTTGGCGTGTACATGTGGAGGTCCATGTGGCATTTTAATACACACATGGATGCCACATCATTCTTCCGTTAAACAAAAGGGTAAGTGTGGTCCAATAGTTAGACGGAAAGGACACTTTTGAGCCGAAATATAGTTTAAGGGTATATTTAATCTATTTTGAATAGTTTAAGGGTAAAACCCTTTTCCGATTTTAAAATATTTAATTTTTATATTAGTATTATATATGTAAGTTAATTGATCATACTTAAAGTCTTTTTTATCATTGAAGATTTTTCTATGTCGTTTGATTTATTTGTATTATTATTACCTTATGCATGTCGCAACCTGCAATTAAATGATTCATTTTTTAGATTAATTAGGTAAATACTCTAATTTATTTGTGATTTGATTAATTTAATTAATTATGTGAGATTATTTCTCATATTTTATAAATTACGTCAATAATAAAGTCAATGTAATTGATCCTACAAGTATTATGTAAGGAGGATATAGTGTATGCAAATTTTATACTTATCTTGTGAGGATAGAGATATTGTTTCTGAGAAACCTTCAACTCAAATATATCATAACAAAAATAAATCTTAAAATTGCAAATTAAATAAGTTGATAGAGTTTTGTTTTCGATCAAAATTTCTGGATATAAGAAGAACATGAGAATTGAAATATACATTTGCGTCATTATTAGTTCAATAGTTTGGAAATATAAATACTACGTACAAATGGAGTTATTTTTAATGCATTGAAGTAAATGAATCAAAAGACTAGACCCTAGCTATAACCCTAACTCGTTTATTGGTTTCTAACCACCATTTATAGGTCTGCAATTCATACATGTTGATCATGTGTACACGTATTAATTGATAGTCTATTATCATTTTCTTAAACAATTGTTATGAATAACAAACTTTGAGCTACCATTCGTTGTAAAATTTAAAAATTATCTACAAATATTTATGAAGATGCGTCGTGCATATCCTATCTAATCAACTCTCCCATATACATTTTTGGCCTACCTTTACCCCTATGAGTACCCTCAATAACTTTCTCTCTTACGAATAGTCTGTGTGACAAACCTCACTTCCACATTTGCTTTATACATCACGTAACACTGAATTTGCACTCCAAATATTCTATCTTTGATTATATATACTCAACCTAAAACCTTTGAACTCCTAAGTTTATCTCCAAACCTTCAGTCTAGCATTAACTTTGTTTGGTATCTCATTAATCAGTAACATGTTATCAACACATAAAATACACTATGAAATCTCATCCTAAATTGACTGTGTGAACTCATCAATCACCAAGGCAAATGAGGAAAAAGGTAAGATCATTGATGGTGTTGCCCCATCTCAAGTGGGAATTCCTTTGAGTCTCTTCCCATCGTTCTAATCCAAGTCTTGACTCTATCATACATGTCATTTATCGCCCTAATATAAATCATTAGGACACCTCTAACCTCAAAGCACCTCTAAAGGATAACTCTCGAGACTTTGTTATATGCCTTTACAAGATCAATGAACATTATATGTAGGTCTATCTTTCTTTCTCTATAATTTTCTATCAATCTTCGTACAAGATGAATGACTTCAACAATCGATTATCCCAACATGAATCTAAATACTCGTGGTGACCGGCAAGAAGGCAAATGAAATGATCTTTTTTGACCAATTATAGGTAGAAAAAAAAGGTCATATATATAGTAATTAAAAGAAAAATTATGTAGTAAATTAGTTACCATTTTTTAACTTTTAATAAATGGCGTTCGATATTTTCGAGGGAAAACGAAAAGAAGCTTTCTATAATTCGATTTTTCCCTCTCATTCGTCTTTCATACTCTTCCAATATGGGAACCCGACTCCAGCTCCGACTCCGACGCTCCATGAGTTAAGACACATTTTCCGAGAAAAATACCCGCCAAAACAAAAATCCCCTCACTTCAAACCCTAATTTCACTCTCCATCAACTCAATTCAAGTTTCATATTCACCATTTCATCACAAAATTCTCACTGAAGACCTAGGGTTTCGACTCAGCAATGCCGTCACAGGCGTCGCCGGGAAAAATCCACCGGCTGGAACTCGAGAATTTCAAGTCCTACAAAGGATTTCAATCAATTGGCCCATTTTACGACTTTACAGCGATTATAGGACCAAATGGAGCAGGAAAATCTAACCTAATGGATGCAATCAGCTTCGTCCTTGGAGTTCGTACGGGTCAACTTCGAGGTGCACAGTTGAAGGACTTAATTTATGCTTTTGACGACCGTGAAAAGGAGCAGAGAGGTCGAAGAGCTTTCGTGAGGCTAGTTTATCAGCTTGCTAATGGTACGGAAATTCAGTTTACGCGTGCTATTACGAGTGCTGGTGCTAGTGAGTATCGGATTGATGGGAAAGCTGTTAATTGGGATGAGTATAATGCCAAATTGAAGTCCCTTGATATTCTGGTTAAAGCGCGGAATTTTCTTGTCTTTCAGGTACGTGGTGGTTAATTGTTTTAAGATTTAACTTCATTGCATTGCCATTATATAGTATGTAAGAACAGCTACTATTTCTCGAAAAGACACAACTACAACTCTCATTCCGAAGCAAGTTGCCGTCATTGACAGTATATTATAGGTCATTTAATTGCCAACTTACCTTGTATAGCAAGTATAAAAGTGGAACCCGAAGAAGATGGGTAACTTGCCACATCTAATTTAACTATACAATCACACTCTGATAGCGTGTACACAGACATCATATAATGTAAATTCTATTACATTGACAGTGTGTCTTGGTTTGCCGCAGAATTAACCATCTTTAAACAGCCAGAGCACCTCTGCACCTCATATATTTTTTTTAGGTTAACTAACTTTGTTGTATTAATCACCAAATGAGTCATTACAAATCCATAGCAAAACTCACACAGCTTGCTATCTTAGGCATTAATAATAACAGGAATTACAACTCCAAAGCATATCTCACGCTCACTCATTATTTAAAGGATTGAAGTCCAATTCTAATTCCAGGTGAGGCTCACACACCTGATGCATATGTAACCTTTGCAACAGCTTTCCAGTGTCTTCTCTTCTTCACAAATATTCTTGTGTTCTTTCAATCCAGATGGAATGAATCACTTCACAGCGTATACTAGTCTGAATATACTTAGCGCGTTATGATTTTCCTTTTGCATTTTGAATGGACCATTTCAGTCCTCTGCACCTCATAACATGTGTTCACATTGGTTAGGATAAATAGAGACGATTAAATGAATGATGGTGTAAAAGAATTTTGAACTATCTTTATGGATTGAAAAAAAGTGAACTATCTTTCATCCATTGTAATTGTAGTTCAAAACACATTCCTATCTAATCATAATAAAGCGCAAAGTGTCACTAAAGACAGTATTAAGAATGGCTTGTATTAGCTGAAAGAAGAGGCAAGTTGTTATTGTTGCCATCAAATGAAGGTATCTGGCTAATCTGAGTTGCTCTATAGGTCACTGCAAAAATTGATTGCCATCACGTGAATGAGTTGCTAATTGTATTCCTTTGACGTTCTGTAACTGTGGTACACTTATAAGCTGGCAAATGAATATAAGTAGAAAAAGGAAAGCTCAGAGTATGACATTTAACTACCTATGCTATTATTCTGGAGTTAGTAAACTGAAATAGCAGTTACTTCCTTCTGCATGTGTTAATGGATATCTCTTTTACCTATGGAGAATTGATGCAGGGTGACGTTGAGTCTATTGCATCCAAAAATCCAAAAGAACTCTCTGCACTCCTTGAGCAAATATCTGGATCTGAAGAGTTCAAGAGACGCTATGATGAATTGGAAGAAGAAAAAGCAAGAGCTGAAGAAAAGAAGGCACTTGCTTACCAGAAAAAGAAAACTGTAACTATGGAGCGAAAACAGAAAAAGGAACAGAAAGAAGAAGCTGAGAAGCATCTTCGTTTACAAGATCAACTGGTATGAGTTCAGTACATCTGTTTTTGAGTGCAGCGTCTTGTTTATGATTTTAATGCAAGATTCACCTGCTTTTATATGTTAAAGCATTATTCATGTTTATAGTCATGTGCTGAAGTGTTGTTTTTGTCTATATCCTTGAATTTCTATTTTTTCAGCTGTCTGCGTGAGTATTGTGCTTCTCATTCTTTGTTTTATTTTTTTCAATAATTGTCTTTCTATTTTTTTTTTTTGGAAATTGGTAACTTAATTGTCTTTTGGATTTATCAAGTTATCATTTCATTTGTGCTTCTTCAGTCACAACATTTTTATCCACACTTGCTTGCCTAAATTTTATAACAAGGAGTTTCATACATCTTTGATTTCCTCTTATCTAAAATACGTGCCTCTGTCTGTATTCATTATATGTATATATAAATGCAAGGGTATATTTATCAATTCATAATAAGGTGAGTTTTAAACTACTCTCATTTCCTCCTCGTATTTAGCTATTATCAGTAGTAGGGACATGAAGCATTTGATAAATAGTTTTGTAGTGATTGGGATACTTTCTACTCCATTTTTGGCCTTCTCCAATAGAAGCAATTTCAGGAGAACAAATTAGTTGCTTGGTAGAGGCAGTGTATGCAGAAATGTCATTTATTCCCTGTTAATGATAAAAGGTTATCTACTCTGAATTTTATGGGGACCAATGTGTATATATGGTAACACCCTCAAGATTTTATTTTTTTCCTGGCATGTAGTGGATGATGTTTTTTCTTGTTAGTTGCTATGAGTGGAAGGAGAAAATATTTTGTAAAAAACAGTTGTTTGCTTGGTTTAACTTGTTTCTATTATTCCTTTATGGCTACTCCTCTTGTGAGTCCCCATCATTCGTCATCTGTCTTTATTGCAGAAATCTTTGAAGCAAGAATATTTTCTTTGGCAATTATTCAACATAGAAAAGGATATTGCTAAGACAAACGAGGAACTTGATGCCGAAGAAGCAAGAGTCAAAGAAATTGTGGAGAAACTTGGGGAATATGAAAGTGAATCTAGCAGAAAGAAGAAAGAACTAAGCGGATACATGAGAGAAATTGCATTGCGCGAGAGGAAGATTGCAGATAGAAAAAACAAACTTGACAAGAATGTAATTTTATTCTCAAATTCATTAGTCTTTCACACTTGTTTTATGAGTGATGTTAATGCTATTTTCTGTTTGCCTATGAAGTAAAGCTTTGACTCACAGTTTCAAATTTTGGTGCATGATGCTCGGAGTAACATTATTTCGTCTGAACCACATTTTGTGCTATTCCAATCTGAGATAAAACCTTCAGCAATTGTTGTAAAGGTTTAGATAACTGAAAAGCTGACAGGACAAAACCGAATAGCCTGTTTCAAGATGAGCTATTGCAGGATAGCACTTTTTGCCTGGTAGTCCATATTGCTGGTTCCCTGAATTTTGTGCATGAAATTCGTTACTGTTGGCTCGAAGAGATTCTCTGACTGAATGCTTAGAAGCTTAATGAGTTAAACTTCTTGGGCGAATGCTATTGATTGCTTTCCTAAAATTACTTGTTTATTCTGATAGTTACAATGTTCTATTGAAGGCGTGCAAATGTATTTGTTTGTTTTTAATTTCTATTATTAAGCTTGATGATGTGCCACATTAATCAACTCACTCAGTTTATGTGGCGTCACACAAGAATTTCACCTTTTTTGCCATAGAAAAACAAAATCTCGGTTGTCATTAAATAGATATACTCTTGTGTCCTTGTTGCTCTGTCATCACTAGAGTTGTGAACTACACTTATTTTTTATTCATCACCATTTATAATGTGCTCACTCAAGGATTCATTTATCTTTTCACAGCAACCTGATCTTGTAAAGTTAAAGGAAGAAATATCGCGGATTACTTCAAAAATCAAAAGTACAAGTAAAGAGCTTGATAAGAAGAGAGATGAAAAAAGAAGACATACAGATGAGGTGAAGAAGCTTCAAAATGACTTGAAGGACATTACAAAGCAGCTGGATGAGTTGCGTCAAAGAAGTCGAGATGCAGGGGGGAAACTTCAGTTAGCTGACAGTCAATTGGAGACATATCACCAAATGTGAGTTCTTTTATGGTTGAGAAACTCTTTTACATGAAGGAATATGAGTACTGTGTAATCTCTTTAACGTTTTACTGCTGCTTTATTTGTTAATAAAATAAATGTCTTTGGATGATAATTGACGATCTAGGAATCATTAATTTTTCCGGTAGTTAATTTTGGTCGTAGACTTAGGTTTGTGTTTATAGTCAGGGTTGGTGGGGGTTCAAAGTGCTAAGACCATAAGTATTGAAAGAAGTTCTGAATCTGAGGGAACACCTATACTTTAATATGTTGGGACCCCATTTTATTATTAAAAATAATATAATTATTGATAAAGGGAAGCGTCTCCTATGTCGTGTCAAATCCGCATTGAAAAAAATAAATTTGTCCTCTCCTATAAAGAAAACCAACCCCCCCTCCGTAAAATCTGATCTAATACCTAATGATTAACTAATTTAACAATCTAAACTCTAGTAATAAGGAATAAATTTTCTATTTCAACACAGAACAAAGGAGACATTACATTTCTCTGAAGGCAAGACATTTAAACTTTTGCGCACCTAAGGTTATGGGCTTATGGTCAATTAAGTTGGAGGAGAACCATGATGTTTCAGCCTTTCAGGTTCAAATCCCAGCTGAAGCAAGCCTTGGCCGGTAGAGTTACCTGATATTTGTGCAGGAGGGGGGTAGAAGGTACCCAGGAACAGTCGAGGAATATGCAAGCTGGCCCGGACGCCATAGTCATTAATTTTTTTGAAACTTTTGCTAGTTTCCGTTGGTTATGTGTTTGTGCCTCCGACCTCAAAATAATATCCTGGGCAGGTTTTGTGTAACAAAACATTTTGTGTTGCTCAGCCCATGACTTGGATGTATCTTATTTGCTTATTACTTGAAGCAAGAACTTCTAAATTGCAAATGTACCACATTTTGTTATCATTGTACAGACCTTCTTTGGTTCTGATTTGATGTAAGCTCCTATGATGCTCTCTACCATGTTCTTCTAAACCTTAATCTTTAATACTACTTGGAATTTTAGATTATTTTTTTTGTGACGGTGGTGTCTGGGCCAGCTTGAATGGCCTTGATTATTTCACTGGGTACCTGCTACCTCCCAAAAGCAGGGGTACCTGGTCACACTTCCTTCCAAGGCTCAGGCAGATGGAAAAAATCACCAAGTGTTTTTATGTATGCTCTATTTCTGCCCTGCCCTTGTGCCCCTATTGGGGAGGTGGGAAAAGCTGCTTCCTTGTGCTGCAGAAGCTCATGTTTTTATTACCCATCGCAATATCGTTAGATGGACTGTCATGGGCTCAAAAATTGCTTTTTACATTGTCATCTTCTCTCTCAGGCTGCCTAGACAGAGGAGAAAGGTGAAAGCATAGAAATGTTTGCATTGACACATGATCTGCTTTTTCTATATTCTTTTTGAAATAAATGTCTAGAGATCAAGTGCTAGTTTTCATTTGATGAAGCTTCGTGGATTTGGTTTTACAGTAAAGAAGAGGCTGGCATGAAAACTGCGAAACTAAGAGATGAGAAAGAGGTCTTGGATAGGCAGCAGCGTGCTGATATTGATGCTCAGAAGAATCTGGAAGAAAATCTTCAGCAGCTTGAAAATCGGAAGCATGAGCTTGAGTCTCAGGAGAAACAGATGCAAACAAGGTTGAAGAAAATTCTTGATGCAGTTAAGAAGCATGATGAAGAACTGAAACGGGTGAAAGAAGAACAGCGTGAAATGAAAAATAAACTTCGACGCTCCAGGTTGGTCAGATTGAGCTATGATGCATTCTACTGAATACCATGACATATTTCCTTGTTTAATGGGCTCTGGTCATATGGAAGTTCAAGTAACTGCATTTGCATTTACTTGTTGTTTATGTAAATAACTAGAAATATCTGTTCTTTTGACAGAGAAAAACATGACAATCTGCGCAAACGACTTGATGAAGTAGAGGACCAACTACGTGAGTTGAAGGCTGAGAGACATGAAAATGAGAGAGATGCCAGATTGTCTCAAGCAGTTGAAACGCTGAAGCGTCTGTTTCCTGGTGTTCATGGTCGAATGACAGATCTCTGCAGGCCAACACATAAGAAGTATAACCTTGCTGTAACAGTTGCAATGGGCAGATATATGGATGCAGTAGTAGTTGAGGATGACCAAACAGGAAAAGAATGCATCAAGGTGCGAAAGCAACTATGTCATAGTAATGATACTTCTAATATCAAATAGTTAAGCGGTGCTAGTCTGGTTTCTCTTGCCACGGTTAATTAGGATTACCTGATTATATTTCTCAACTTCTATCTTGGTTTGATAACTTGTGATACTGCAACTTGGTGATGTTGACCTAGAAAGAAATTTCTTCTAAAAGTGCCTTCTGTTTTCAGGGACCGCTCCTTCCTTATTCACTTCATTGTTTTCCTTCTTTTTATTTGTTAATTGAAGCATTTTAACTTTATGTAAATATATTAATGTATTTTATATAGATGTCGCCGTGCTTGCTTTAGAGGTTCATTTTGGAGTGGGATAGGTCTTATCATTTTTGTCTTTGATGTTATACTCCTTTAAAATATCTACCTTTCTCCTTCATAGAGACTGCAATTAACATGCTACCTCTCTGGAGAAAAGCAAATGCTATAAGTCATATGATTCTCCACATGTTTGCGTCGTAGCCACGAGATGCTATCTATGCTTAAGTTTGTGGTAATAATGTACACGTCCTAAAATGCTATGTAACTTTTACCCTACATATCAATTTTGGGTATGTCACTTAACGTTATCAATTTCTGCTGTCTTATATCCAATCAAATGACAATGAAGTGGATTCTTTAGCTGTATATCCCTCTGCCACTCCCAATATAATGCTGGTCGCAGTGGTCCTGTTTTCAGATTTATGTTATCTATACTACTATGAACTTCATCACATTTGTCTATTTCCTTGGGGCGGATTATGCTTCTATACGTGAACTGTACCTCTATCTGTTTTAATCAGTGTAGTATAAGAAAGAACAATGGTATTTGAAGTGATGTTATATGGGATAGGTTTTAGGATGTGATATTCCCTTAAAATGCTTTTGTCTACAACTGGACTAGGGAGCATTTCTTTGACCCTGAGACAGTGCACTTGATTCATTGCCCATAGATTGAGATGCTCCTTTTGATGTGTTTATTGCCCCTATATTTTTCCATTGTGTTAATTGTGCCTCTACGTTCTTTTTTATGTGTAGTATTTGAAAGAGCAAAGACTTCCTCCTCAGACATTTATACCTCTTCAGTCGGTCCGTATAAAGCCAGTAGTTGAGCGGCTGCGCACATTGGGTGGGACTGCAATGCTGGTTTTTGATGTCATACAGTATCCTGTGCTGTTATTTTAATTATTGTACCTAATATGTTGATTATCCATATTCCTCAACCATACACCTGTCTATGATGATGGGAAATTCTTATCAGAAACTTCGAGGTTTTATGCTTAACAGTAACACAGATTTGATCCAGCATTGGAGAAGGCTATATTATTTGCTGTTCAGAATACCATTGTTTGCAATGACTTAAAAGAAGCTAAGTATCTTAGCTGGGATGGTGAGAGACTTAAAGGTAACACAGCGCTTTTCACTGATGAACAACAAAAAGTACTTCCCTTCTTACTATACAAGTTAATCTTGGTTTAACAACACCCATATTGCTTGTAGTTGTGACTCTTGATGGGATTTTGTTAACAAAATCTGGTACAATGACTGGTGGTACTAGTGGTGGAATGGAAGCACGCTCTCACAAATGGGATGACAAAAAAATTGACGGTCAGTTGTGTTCGTTATCCATGTGTCTGGTTGGTTGCATAGTCCTGATTCCTTTTCCCCGGTTTGTAGGGCTTAAGAAGAAAAAAGAAGGTCTTGAGTCAGAGTTGGAGGAGCTTGGATCAATAAGGGAGATGCAGCTTAAGGAGTCTGAAGCATCTGGCAGAATCAGTGGACTTGAGAAAAAGATTCACTATGCTGAGATTGAAAAGGTTTTTGACTATCTTTTCTTAAAGTTTTGTGAGCAGCCATCGTTTTGCATCCCTCCTATTAGTCATTTGAGATTCTTACATTGTCATCAATTTTCGGTTTAAGATGCCCTTGTAGCTTCTTATATAGCAACTTTCTTCCTGATAAAGTTTGATGTAGTGAAGGGGGAATATGTGTATTGTATCTCTAAACTTTGTAGTTTGCTGAGGTTTTTGTGTTTTTTCTTGGGTCCAACTCCATCTTTATTGCCTTTATTCCAATTTCTAGAACACTATTTTGAGATGTCTCAAATACTTGACATGTTTTGCTGATAAAAAAGTACCCAGACACATTATAGAAATAATATGGTTTATATAACTCAATTCTTTCAAGAAATAAAATTTATTTAACAGTTTAAATCCAAATTTCGCTCTAACGTTTCAATTACTCTAATATTTTCTGCTGCATTTGCTGTTAATACACAAGTCAAGTGGACTGTGAAACTCTCTGTCTAATCAATTCATGTCGGCATTAAACAGACTGAAGTAAGCTATTAGTGAGGACCACCAACAGTATAGCTTGTTTTGTTTCTTTGTGGGGAGTAACTAGTTTATATATATAAATAAGGATAAACAATTGCTTAATAATCAATTCCTATGATCACAGACCTTAGGATTTTGTTCTTAGGGCCACCCTGAGCACCATATCCTCATGTTGATTGGTTCTTTCAGTCTCAATCTAGTTGCTCATCAAGTTGATGGCACTTTGGAATTGAAAGGGTGTTAAAGTTTTATTTTTATACTCCACTGATTTATTGCTGCAACTTATTTGTTGATGGTCAATTTCTGAAGAAGGAACTCTGTCTATACTCTTCACTTCTTCTTTGATACATTATGGTAAAGAAGATGACATACTCACATTTATTTATACTTCCAAATGTTCGAATTCTTTGAAAAATAAACTTTATTTACACTTTGGATCTACTTCTGTTTACAACATTTTTGGAGAGTCTGAGCAACATAGTGGCTCAACACTCGTGGTGTTTTTTGCCCTAGCTTTTCACTTCTTTCATAGCTTATTAATTCTGTATCCCTGTTAATATACTATTGCTTATTGGCCTTTTCATTTGTCTATGTTCTGCATCTTGTAATGCTGTTAGCTTGAGTTGTCTTGCAGAAAAGTATTGCAGACAAACTTCAAAATTTAGAACGCGAAAAGGGGAGTATTGAAAATGAAATTGGACATATCCAGCCTGAACTTGAGCAGGTGTTTATACTTCCTATCTTAGTTTCTTTGGTTTTCATTTTGTAACATGGCTCTTACTAGGAGTTTCTGCAGTTGAACAGAAAAATTGATGCAAGGGCACAAGAGATCTTATCGCGAGAGAAAAGGATCAATGACATTGTTGACAGAATCTACAAAAAGTTCAGTGAATCCGTTGGGGTGAGAAATATTAGGGAGTATGAAGAAAATCAGCTCAAAGCTGTTCAGGAAATGTCTGAAGAAAGGCTCAATTTACATAATCAACAATCGAAGCTTAAGTCACAGTATGTTTCCTCTCTGATTAATGTTGTTGGTTCCTTATAACCATTAGAATAAATTCAAAGATAAATAGACACCGACCTCGACCTGATCATCTGACATTTTGATACTGTTTCTCATAATCATATTTCTCTGCCCTTGAGCCAAACAAGCGTCCATTTTTTTAAAAAAAAATTGAACTTGCTTTTCCTTGAGTATTTTGCTGTCCGCATCAATTGTTTGAGCTATAAAGCTAATAATAATATTGAAAGCTCGTTACGGTTTTAAAAGTTGCATTGTTAATTTTCGGCCTAGTTATGGCACATGCCACTTTCTTAATTCAAGCATGTTTCAGGTTGGAATATGAGCAGAAGCGGGACATGGATTCACGAATTGTAAAACTGGAATCAACCCTTAATAACTTAAAAGAGAAATTAAAGGAGGTTGAGACCAAGGAGGCGGATCTGAAGTCGTCCATGGAGAAAGCTACAAAGGAGATAGACGATTACAAGGAAGAAGTATTAGGTATGCTTTAGGTTTCACTTTTTTGTAGAGCCCTTTCACTAGCTTTTCAGTCTTGTTGGACTAGATATTTCTGCTTGTACTTCCTTTGTAGAAGTATTACAAAAGATTCCTTCTCCAAACTCTGTAAGAGCCTCATCAGATAAAGTGCATATTTTGATAGGGTGAAACTGTACCATGTTCTGCTTCTTTTATGATAAATCAGATCACAGCAACAACTGCCAATTTCTAATTAGTCTAAAACATGGAAAATAGCATTGCATGATACTTCAAACAATTTTTTTTCCTGTTCACATTTTCGAAACATGAGAAGTTGAATTGGAGCTATTGTTTTGGTGTCATGCTTTCTTCCTTTTGGTGCAAATTGGAATTAGTTGAAGATGCTGAAACCCTGTTACAGTGCACAGAAACTCTGTATAAATAGACAGGGTAAACTTCTCTTCTGCAATTTTTGGATGTTATCACAGCACTTTCTTAGTGCTTTTTTTAAACATTAATAGTTCTTGCCTATTAAAAAAAAAGAACTTCTGGGACTTAACGAAAATGCAGCTGTGTTCGCATAAATTGGTAAAGAGGGAGTATCACTTCCTGATTTTGGTAATTAACTAGTTATACATTCACTTCCAATTCAATTATATTTCATCTCCTCATTTGAATATACCTTTTCTGGTCATGTCAGGCAACTGAATGCCCAGTATTAGTCATTCCGTTTCCTATGTTCGCACTATGCAATTGGCAATATGTCCCTTTCTCCCAATATGTTGTACATTAAGAGAATTTTATTCCTTTCTTTTCTGCAGCATGGAGGTCCAAATCAGAAGAATGTGAAAAGCAGCTGCAGGAGTGGCAGAAAAAGATTTCTGCTGAAACAACTAGCATTAGCAAACATAACCGTCAAATTAAATCAAAGGTTTTTCTGATCAATGATAATTTCTTGGAGAAGTTCTTTCTTATACTAGTCATGGCTTCTGAGAAGCCACTCATTTTTGCCAATTGCATTCATATATGTTGAAAAGGAGTAGGCGAGTGCTTTCCTCTTAAAAATACGAGTATATGAGTGCTTTTGTTCTTTGTTTTACAGGAGGCACAGATTGAACAACTGAATTTAAAAAAGCAGGAAATATTGGAGAAATGCGAACTGGAGCAAATAGAACTGCCCACTATCTCTGATCCAATGGATACTGGAGAGTCTACACCTGGCCCTGTTTTCGATTTCAGTAAACTGAATAGAATGTATCAGCAGATTACGAAACCCGCTGAAAGGGAGAAACGTGAGGTGGATTTTACTCAGAAAATTGCTTCCTTGATGTCAGAGATAGAAAGAACTGCTCCAAATCTGAAGGCCCTTGATCAATACAAAGATCTGCTGAAAAAGGAGGAAGATGTTAATAAAGAATTTGAAGTGGCCAAAAATGAGGAGAAGAAAGTTACTGATGAATATAATAGAGTTAAAGGGGCCAGGTATTATTAATCTCAAATGCTGAAATTCACATGTATCTCTATATAATTTCACCATGATATTCCTGTACGTCAGAGTATAAATCAAGTGAAGTGGTTACTCTACTTGTTGGAGATGAGGTTACAGTAGTATGCTGTCAGGAGAGCATTACCCTATAGAATTGTTTGATCTATGTATGCTTGCTTATTTACGGTTGTTCAATCCCTGCTTCAATTAATGTTTTTATAAATGGGGTTTTTAAATTTTTCTAGAAAGGGAATTCTGCTTTTGATAAGTCTTTGAGATCCATGTGATTGAGATCACGTTTATTGATCTTCTATTAAAACCAATCTCTAATTCATCTATCCTTATATTATCCTTTGCAAGGATGAAGGATCTACAGGAAAAGACACATGAGGCACCAAAAAAAATAAAAGAAAGAACTAGAAAAATTTACGTATTGCTGAAGCATATATGTATTTTTTTATTTCAATTTTTTTGTTGAAGCGTGTTCTTTCTTGCACTCATTGTGGCCATATTCTTGATTATTTGATATGTGCATGAGACAATATGCTCCTATTTGTAGGTCCCTTTCTTCTCTTTTTCCCGTCTTTGGTGTGGTCTTTAGGTATATTTGTTGCCTTTGATTAGACGTAGAATGGTGGGATAGTCTTTTTATATTCTAATCCTGTAGAAAAAATAGCAAAAGTTGACTACCATATCTGTTATCGTATTTTGTTGATCTGAAGTCTGCATGTTCCCTACTTGTGGGACTAAACAGTATGTTGTTGGTGAAGTCTGCATGTTCTGCTTGCAGGTGTGAATTGTTTATGAAAGCTTTCAATCACATATCTGGCAAAATCGACAAGATATACAAGCAACTCACAAAGAGCAATACACATCCTCTCGGTGGGACAGCATATCTTAACTTGGATAATGAAGATGAGCCATTTTTACATGGTATCAAGTATACCGCTATGCCCCCAACAAAACGATTTCGGGATATGGAACAGCTTTCAGGAGGAGAGAAGACGGTTGCAGCACTTGCATTGCTTTTTGCTATCCACAGGTAATCTATGTGGCTACTCGCGAACTCATTGTGCCAGCAGGAAGTAGGGAAATACTTGTTTTAGTCTCAGAAATTACTATGTTCATTTGGCACAGTTTACATCCACTTGATATGCAAATATCAGCTAGCGTGAGCGCATTGTAGATATTGTCCTAGTGATAATACTTATCTTATTTCCTTCCAATTTGAACTAGTGCAAAAAATGTTTCACACTTTTTTGTGTGATTTTCAGTTTTAGACCTTCTCCATTCTTCATACTGGATGAAGTTGATGCTGCATTGGATAATCTGAATGTTGCCAAAGTTGCTGGATTCATTCGATCAAAGTCCTGTGGAGGTGCTAGGCTTACTCAGGATCCTGAAGAAGGATGTGGCTTCCAAAGCATTGTTATCTCTCTCAAAGACAGCTTTTATGACAAAGCTGAAGCTTTGGTTGGTGTTTACAGGGATGCCGAGAGAGGGTAAGATTCTGCAGCCTCTCTATCACTCACTTCCCTTCTTTCTTCTTACTTATGATGATAACGTCAACACGCTGTTTTTTTTTTTTTCTTTTTTCTTCTTGCAGTTGCTCGAGCACATTGACATTTGATCTGACCAAGTACAGGGAATCGTGAAAGTCCAACCTCTTGTTCTCTGGAGATGTAGTTCACCGATGTTTAGATCTTTGGTGGTGGTTAATATAACAGTTCAAATGTAGTGTAGATTGGTATATAAGTGATCTTTAACATTATATACATACATGTTCCCAGTCGTTTGAAGTTTCACAACGCTGTTGCTACACGCCAATAGTGGCTAGTATCTGAATGTATTTTAGTACTTGTGATTTGAAGAACTACATGTTGTGGCTGCTTCTTTGCTTTGAAATCTTCCTAACCACCCGTCACTTAGAGCGCATGAAACTCATAATTACGATTTGTATGTGAGACCATAGCTTACATGAAAGCAGGAGAGGATGATTTAGTCTGAGAATCGTCAAGCATGATAATGTTATAATAGCACCCGAACATAAGTAGAACTAATGTTCAAAAATGTGCGTCGAACTAGTTACAGCTTAATACCAAACTGGAAAAGCTAACAAAAGATTTAAGTAACAATCAACAAGAAGCTAATTAGTTGCAGGCTTCATTAGCTTGAGATAACTGTTGAGCCAAAACAGAAGCAGATTTTTCAGAAACCAAAGCTTGAATGAGCATGGTCTTTACTTCCCAAGCACTGTAGGGATAATTGTGTCTGGCATATGAATTCAACAATGCAGCTGTTGATTGCTTCACTAATCTGGCAAATACATTATCCCCATCGTCGTTTCTTCCAGCAGCTTCTAGCAGTGTTAGATCATACCTGTATCGCTCGTAGGCCCTGGATCCAAATATTTTAGATACTGTCGATGTCTGTGGTACCATTTTTGGCCATGACTCTCTTCTGCTGCTCCAATACCTATTCACCAATAGCAAAATAACAGGTTTTTATCTACTTTTTAGAATAGTGATAAGAGTAGTAGAAAGAAGAGTTTCTTACTGAGGAGTGCATCTTCCTCTGTTTCTGGTGTACACAAATCCAGGTCTAAACTGTTGAGCCGATACATTGAAATCTCCCAAGTAGAAGTAATAAGTAAATAAGAGCACTAGAATAGCCAAACGATTCTTCAGCATTTTCTTTGGAGCTTTTGCAGTTACCTCAAACTCTTTAGTGAAGTTATGTATATTTGGATCTGAAGAAAAACACATCCATCTTTTGGTCGTCCTCGAAAGTGGTGCAATTTTGAAGTTGCTAGCTTTTATTGAAACTATCACTTTCACCGTTTTTAACTTAATTTGCTTTTATGTTACTTATATACTCATGATGGAACAGGTGTTTGTTTGTAGCTAATGACAGTCCCACGTGGACGTGGAGGATAGCTTACCTTGCACGAATAATTTATCCCTTCCTTTCAATCTTCTTTTTCTTTATATAGGGACCGTTGTCCGTCTCAAATAAATAAATAAATATATATGGACCGTTGTGGGTTATTCTGTCTTATTTTGTTAGTGTCAGTTTGAATTCCATTTATATATACAAACAATCAATTAAACCTAGTAACCGTGGTAATTAATAATATGATTTCCTTGTAGGAAAAAGATATGTGATTATGGTGGTAGTAATTTACGACAAGCTGCGGTGATTGATAGTGGTGGTTACAACCAGTGCTATAGTGTAAAGGAAAATAAACTTAGTAATTAATGTCTAAATAATTATTATAATTTGAGACTTGAAACAAATAACTTGGTGAATAAAATTTGAATGATTCAAATTCAAATCTTTATCCAGTGTAGATAAATAAAAATAAAAAATAAAATGAAAATGATGGAATTAAAGAGTTCTCACGCTAGATATTTCAAATTTGGAGCTATTAAAGAGAAAAGAGTAGTAAATATGATCTCACAAAACCCAGTGCGTATATATACAATTGATAAATCAGGACACTTGACAGCAACGCGCAGGAGCGTCAATCATCCAAAGAGTTCCTCACGTGTAAGTCCTTTATTTACCCTAACTAACTAGTATAATGGATGGTGTGTATTTTACTAGTAACATTGCAAACCAAATCAAAGAACTGACAAACGGACAGAACTCAGAATTAACCTTTCATTCTCCTGGAACATGTAGTATGCAAATGGCAAGTGCTACCTATAAAGGTGCACTGCCACCCAAGCAGCAAAGGACTTCCCTCTTCTGTATAACTCAGTGCAAAAAGTCCCTCATTGGATCGTCATGGAGGACCTTTTTCATTCTGTAGGCCTCCATTTCTTCCGGTGTAACCTACACAGAGAAATGTGGTAAGACAAACAGAAGGGAAACATAAAAACAAAGAATTAGATGTACCTCGTCATTGTACTTCACGTTGTATTTTCTTTTCCTTTCAGCCCTCTCTTCTCTTCTCTTTTCATCCTCCTGCTCGGACAAGAAATACAAACTTAAGATCGTGTTAGACCATCCAGATATACATGTGAGCTAGAGCCAACTGAGATTAAAACATGGATTCAGTCAGGCATATTAACCACCACCCACACTTTTCCACTATCATTCTTTGTAAACATGGAAAAGAAAAAGAAATTACATTATGTTTCCAAAAAGAAGAAGAGGAAACTGAGTTAATTCATCATCAAGAAGAGTGGCGCTTCAAAATCACCAAGAATAGGTTAAAGGGGATACCTTTTTAAGAGCTTCAGCCAGCTTTTGCTGGTCCAGAACCAAATCGTCAGGAACTTCAGTTCCCCAAGTAGCGAGCCTCTTCTCCTCAACCGGCGCATGTGTATCTAGATTGATCACATATTTGATGAAAAGAATATAAATATAAAAGTTTGAGATAAATGGCTACACTGCAAACAAGTATACCTACAAAGTGACAGGTAAGAAAAAAAAACCACCTTCAAATACGGGGTTCATGCCACATTATTAGGAAAATATGTACACATTTGAAGTAGAAAAGCTAGGAAATCAGACAGTTCACTGATAATTCTGTCATCAAATACGCAATTCCCCCACAGTAGCGTGTAGATTCATAACACAATGAACAAAGAGGGTGGGTGAACAAAGGAGGAAAGTTAACTCCTTTGACTTATGGCAAATTCTAATATTCCATTGCTGACCCAAGAAAAACTGTAGAAGGTTGCTAATTCCAGTATAACCAAATTCTTGACCAAAATTCGAAGAGGACGACAGACAAAATTTCAGCAGTCTGTATTTATAGGTAAGAAGACCCGAAACATTCACAACATCTGATTCTGAATCCTGATCATATATTTCAAACACAAAGTGACAAAACAACAACTGTATCCGTCCCAAACAAGTTGGGCTCAGCTATATGAATCCTCACTGACTAGGTTTCCCTTTTAATTCATCTCAAGCCAACATCAAATGAAGTAATAAATATAAAAGAAAATAAAAATACCAGCAGTTCTCCATCTTTCCTATTGCGTAAAAATCTCTAATAGTGCTAAAAGACTCCTAGAAAGCATAAGATCTAAAGTAAACATATTAAGGATACTCCCAATCAGTTGGGTATCATGGGAAATACTTGGATTTGAGAAACTAGAGACTTGGGTATCGGGTCATATGCATCATAAAATCTAAAATCAAACAATAAAGAATTGTGAAAGTTCCATTATCAGGAAACTGGATTATCGGTATGATTAAAGTGCACATACTATTGATTTAACGAGGGGGTGTAGCAACCTGAATTTCAATAGAGAACACTAACCTTCAGCAGACTCCTTGCGAGCAATATTGGCCTTCATAAGATCACCAGAAGCTTCAGCTGCTTCAATTCCAGCAGCACCTGTACAATAGCTGTTTCTGATGGTCTGTTTGCAGCATTTGTAACCCCACTGATGATCCTTCCACCATGAACCCCAAACTGTGGTGTGGTTATTGATGAAAACATCCTCTTCATATTTGCTCCTAGGAATAGACATCTCCTACAGCAAGCAACTCACAAGTTATGCCAAACAAACGAATCTAGAAACATTTATAGACATTATACACTCTTAATGTTCCTAATAAATGTTATTTCTAGTTCTATCCTGTTTCCCTAGAAAATGGAGCAAGTATTTCTTTGCGTTGCACAGACTAGTCGTAACAACTTGGGAAGGTTTTGGAGATGGTATCTGAAAATTGCCGTGCTGTCCAGATGTTTATGTAAATGAGGATAGTTAAGTGTTGAATCCGATTATCTGTATGAAAGGCAGATGATAGTTTCTTTGAGGTATCAGTATACATTCATTCTTTAATGAATAATTCTCTCGGAGAGTTTAATAAGTAATATATCTTAATATATCAAGTTGTTTCCAGTTTGGATGAACTTGGTTAGGAGAAGAATAGAAATACCCACATCTTCAAAAGACAAAATAAAAAAAGATGTCGAATTGCCTTCAATCGAGGTAAACAAGGCAGTATGATTGAAGACTGGATTGCTAGATATGATGGAAGGAGAGGATGATCTCTTGAATTATTCTGCTCTCAATACTTGAAGTAGGAAATAGTGATGAAGTTTATTATGTTGCTGGAACTGAAAGGTGAAGGGAACCTAAACCCAGCAGAGATTGGAATGCAGCAGAATGAACCCAAATGAAATCAGATACCTTTTTGCAATTGCAACAACAATTAAGCTTCAATCTCAGTGTAATTTAATATATACCATTACGTTATGCTATTCAACCCTGTGTCCTAAAACATGCAAAGTAATTTATTTATGCAGTCTATGATGAAAGAATTACCTGGCCCTTCACAATCCTACCAGCACAATCATATTCAACTTCTCTCTCACTCTGACCTAACAGTAGTTCTCTCGGGAGTATTTCTTCACTGGCAGCATTACCATACTTCTCCATGATATCCTCCTTTGTTTGTGACTTCAGTTTCTCCTTGTTAACCTTGTAATTTTTGTAAAGCAGTTCTGCTTGGGATGGAGCTGCTTGCATATGAACATCATGCCCCTTGTCAAAAGCTTCCCAAGCATGAATATTCAGCTGCTTGAACTCCAATGCTTGACCACTAACTCTATTTTGGTTATCACCCTATAAGAGGAAACATAAAAGGATGACTAAGTTAAAAAATATGAACAATGAAAACCAGTACTATTTGGTGGACCAAATGTACACTTACAGCATAGAACTTTTCATTTGGATCCATATCTGGAAGAGGGTCTTCACGCATGGACCGGGTTTTTTGATCATAGTGTGCAGAATTGACGTCAAGATTAAGAAGATATTTTGCTGTATCTTCCCGGATACGTAGATTCCTGGACGATGCAGAAGCATCAGTAGCTTGATAAAGTAGCACTCAGACCAATATGTGTACTATGTACTTTCTACATAGTACAAGTCAGCCATTCATTTAACCCCTCATTCATTCCCCCACAACCAAACCAAAAAAAAAAAACAGGACCCCAAAAGTAAATAGGCAGGAAGGGATCAAAGATGAAAAAATATTAAGGAAGATAGACCTAACAGTTCCTGTGCTTCCACCACCAGTGGTTCGTACACGCTTCTCAACTTTTGCAAAATCCATCTGCTTGCTTTCGTCAACCTTGGCTTCATCTACCTTCAAAACATCTTCAAAATATTCATCTTCGCTGTCACCTCTTTCTTCATCCTCTTTGTTATTTTTCTCCTCCAACTTTTTTAGTTGTTGATCTTTAAGGTATTTCTTTCTTGCTTCATCCCTTGCTTCATATCGTTCAATGATATGAGCATAAGAAGCAGCATCATAACCATTCCAACGATCCCTTTTACCATCATAATCCAGCTCAAACTGCTCTATCTTCTCATCAGGAGCAATGTGTTTTCCGGTCCATTTTGCTCCTAATATGCGTGGCCTGTCCGTGCATGACTTAGCATCGTGCGTCATTGCTCCACAGCTGTGTCAGTCACATTATATTCAGATTATCATGTGAGAAAGCACATTAAGCAATACTATTTGTCTATTTCAACACCAAAGTACATAGAAGATTTGCTATTTCTTGAATCCAAAAAAGTTATTGGCCTTTTTCCAACTTTAGAGTTGGAATCAGATGAGTATACTAATTTTCTATTAACTTCCCAGAGTAAAAAGTATACACCAAAAATTGAAGTTTAGCCAGGCACCTACCAGACAATGACTACAAGATTTGAATTTCCAGATCAAAGGATTCTCTTTTGATTGAAGTCCTTTTTGACCATATTAAAGGTAAGAGACATAATGTATACATCTATGAAAGCCAGCAAAAAGAATGTGAATCAACAATACATCGGAAACTACCAAGAAAAACAATGGTTTACTTACTTTTCACATGCACCCTTTCTATACTTGTCAGCCTGATATATTTTTGCACCTCTGTCATACCATGATTTCGTGTAATTTGGATCAGATTTCCATTTCCTTTGATGTTTCAAACTCTATGGAATAGAGCAAGTGAATGTCAAAAGTGCGCCCAGGCAATCAAGAAATGCAACACTGACCGAAACTCTAAACAAGGAGAAAACACATACTGGTCTCTCTGCATTGAGATACCAAGGAGCTGAAGACATATACTGAGGAATGTGAGGATTAATTTCTTTTCCATCCTCATCCAACTCTGCCGGTGCAAGACCAGCCTTTCGCGCCTCTTCTAATTCCAATTGTTTCCTGTGGTCCTCCCTAGACTTAAACGCCACTGCATTTTTACAAAATTAGAGTTGCATCAGATATATTAAAGATTTTATCATGGAAGCAACCACTCTCTTATGTAGAAAAGCTTTATGCAGCATGAACTTGATCCAATGAAAGCATCAAACTTTAGGCATGGTTTGTTTCTTAGAAGATTTTTTAAGCTGTGGAAAGATTATTTTTTTTCCAAAAACATGTGTTAAATTTTTTTCATGAAGTATCTTCAAAAAACTTTTTCAATATAGAAAGGACATGACTTATGAGGTATTTCTCATAGAAAAACACTTCTTCCACTAACAAAACACCCAAAACCTTTATAAAAAACTCCCCAAACACATTTTTCTTCTAAACAAACTTTTTCCTCAAAAAAGATCCCTTCAGATAGTTGTTTTTTTTTTTTTTTTCAAAACTTGTCCAAACAGAACGTTAACATCAATTGGTTAGCAACTGAATCCATGATAAATCTATTATTCCATCTAAATACAAATTAATCTAATGATAACAATATGCAGCTAGAACAACAATATCAAACATATAAATCCAGTATCTAAAAAAATCTTTTCTCCATATATCCATCAGCTCTATTTTGCGCCCGCATAATTCAATATACTCAATAATTATACTTTTAAAATGACAGATTAGCAAATTATAACCAAGAAAATCTTGCATTAGAGCAAATATTATCAAATTATAAATATTATCAAATTATATCCAAAAAACTTGCAGTCGAGCAAATATTAGCAAATTATATCCAAAAACTTGCAGTCGAGCAAATATTAGCAAATTATTACCAAAAACTTGCAGTCGAGCAAATATTAGCAAATTATATCCAAAAAACTTGCAGTCGAGCAAATATTGGCAAATTATATCCAAAAAACTTGCAGTCGAGCAAATATTAGCCCTATTTGCAATATAGAAAATATGCGTACCTGAAGCAGTAGCCATGATTGATACAAATCACTAAATGAATGAATCAAACACCAAACCTAGAGAGATAAAACTCTGATTCGAACAATGCGGTGATTCTTTGATTGGTTATCGGGTTCCGGGTTTTATCCCTTTTGTGGGTCGGGTTTGGTTTGTTTCATAAGATGCCGGGTTATATAGTGAAAGCAGAAAGCCCATGACAATTTCATTGGGCCTGGAATATTTTGCTCTCTCAATTTCATTGGATATAAAAAAGGAAAAACTACCTATCTAGACATAATTTACTATTATATATACATATTTTACCTCTAGTTTAAAAATATTACATATAATACCACTTTTTAATAATTATATCATATTTTTAAAAAAGTTAAATTAGATACACAATCCCCTTAAATATGATTTTTTATAATTATCTTAAAAGTATATCTCCTTAATTAATGTGACTTTAACAATTCAAATTAGTTCCTCTCTCTTCACACCATCAGCCCACTCCCCCACGTTATTCACTGTTTACACACATCTACCATTACCTCCCTTCTTTCTCAACCATTTCAATACACGCTTTGTTTCACACACATCTACGATTACCCCTTTCTTCCTCAACCATTTCAATAAATGTTTTGTTTCACACACATCTACCATTACCCCTTTCTTCCTCAAGCATCTCAATACATGTTTGCATGTACTAAATTCATAATCAACTATCTATAATCAACATTATATAAATAGGTAAAGTAAGATTTTGTTCAATTATTTCGAAATATTGTATTGTAACTTTGTTCTTACCATGTTAATGTATCTAATTTGAAGCTCTAATTCTTTTAAAGTTCGATTTTAGGATTTTTACATTGTTTGAATCTATTAGTTTTCCATACTTTTCAATGGCTGAAAATTTACACTGTCATTAATTTCGTACAACGATTTGATTTTTTTTTAATTTTGGATTAATGATAAGACAAATATTCTACACTCATGATTTATTCTTAAGTTCATGCGTTTTAATTACATTCCACATTTAGATACATATAATTATATGTATATGCTTACTATGTATCCAAGATACATGTTCTTGAATATAATGTATAAAATTGATACTTGATACATCAGATTAATACTAGATACATATAAAAGATACATGAAATTAAAATTAGATCATATAAATAGATACATGAAATTAATATTAGGTCATATAAATAGATACATGAAATTAATATTAGGTCATATAAATAGATACATGAAATTAATATCAGATACTTCTATGATACATATGAATGTACTTGTATGATACCCATGTATGTTTAGTTTGTTGGATACATCATATATTGATAATAGATACATCAAACTAATGAATTTAAAATGAAATTAGTCAAATTAAATGACCAAGATATACATGTTTTAGTCTTTTATTAATAATATTAATGAAATTTATTATTTCAAAGAATAGTAAAATAAAATTAATTAAACATATATACACTACTTGATTTCCGCCTTATATTAAGTGATTTGATTAATTTAAATTTCTAAATTAATTGTCCATGTATTCTGAAATCTGAAAATCCTCAATGACTCCACTAATTAAGAAAATCAGTTACAACCAATTAATTTAAACAAATAAAATACGTATCTCAATTTTAAAATTCGGCAGATACATGTATCTCGCAGATTCAAATTCATGTATCTCAAACATGAAATATGGTAGAGGAAGTAATATTTGAAACTCGACTTGAATGTTGGCGTATGAAGAGTCATCCCTTCAATGAAAAATTCATGAGTGAAATGAACAAATAAATGTTGTTTGATTTAGTATAATATTGTTAATGTGTAGTACATTTAACGAGAATCATCCGATTTTGGGAATGTTCAACCATTAAAGTGTTTGAGAAACAACAAATTTAAAAATATAAAACCTAATTTGTAAAATTTTTAACAAATCCCCACTATTTCTGACAATTATTCATCATGATATGTAAATCTCCAAATCAAAAAATGTTTAAAAAATCACAATATACACGGAAAAATCAAAAAGTTTACAGGTCCTAAACCATGAATCTTTGATAAGCATAACAATATATTAAAAATTGAAGTAGAAAAAAATGTACCTATACATGTATCTGGTTAGCTTCCATTGCGTCTTGTTTAAACTTAAGAGTCGGATCCTACAACCATTACAAAATGGTTATGAAAAGAAACAAATAAAAATTTCTTTATCGGAAATTTATTGTTCATTAACAATTCCTTAACAAGATTCATACCATTTTTTGAATTATGAGCCATTAAAATGGAATGGAAAAAAAACAGACTCAAACAATGTAAAAATTCTAAAATCTATCAGCTAAAAATTTTTAAATGGAGAAATAACAAACTCAAACAATGCAAAAGGTGTATTAAACTACTAAGGAAGGAGGGGTAATGAGGGATACGTGTGGGAGTGGGGAAGAAGGGGTGAGAGTAGGATAGTGTGAATAGGATACAAACGTTTTGGAATTGGAGAGGGAAGCGGCTGAATTGAAGAGAGATTAAATTAATTTGAATTATTAATGTCCCACTAATTAAGGAGATGTAATTTTAAGATAATTATTTACTATCATTTTTTAAGGAATTGTGTATCTGATTTAATTTTTTAAAATATATGGTATATTTATTAAAAAGTGGTACTCTATGTAATATTTTTAAAGTAAAGATAAAATATGTATATAGGATAGTATAGTATGTCTATATAGGTAGTTTTTCCTATAAAAAACTCTAAAAAGGAAAAATTGTATGAAATAGCAAACTATTAATTCAAATTAAATGTTATAGCCATAGTTTATTTTATTTGTAATTCGCAGCAAACATCCCATTTTTTTGTCATCTAATTCGGTATACAATTAGTTAATTTATACATTTCGGTATAAAATGTATAAAATGCGTTTGTTTTTCTATAAAGCGAGAGAAAAGTGTATATACAAGTACAAATACATATATTTTCGTCTTATACACTTATAATTATACAAATACAGATCTTATTATACAAATTACAATGTACAAATGAATTTATACAAAACTGAATAATTTGTATAAAATTGGATGTATCTAGTGAATTATACAAATCAAAAGCTACATAGCAAACATAAAATTTGTTATGGTTCGCAATTATGCAAACTATAACTATAACATACCAATGTGATTTTTATGGTTGTTATATGTTAAAGTTGCTCAACTTTGCATCACATATCCAACCTCAAAAACATATCCAACTCAGTGGGAGGAAGTTTTAGAAATAGCGATACTTTGAGCTCTAGTTATCAATTATAGTGATAGTTTGACTAATTATCAAAAGTAGCAATAGTTCCATGTATCAATTCGCTTAGCATTTATTCATTTTAAATCGAATAAGAAACAACAAATACAAAGTAGAACAAATCAATACAATTCTAACCAAAACAAAACAAATAAAACTCAAAACTCTCGCTATGTATCTTAATTTTTAAACTATCACTATTTTGAGTAAACACATGCATATGTCTTCTCTATTAGGTAATAATATTCTCAACTTATTAATATGATGCGAGAAAGACCAAGACAAGATCACTGAGCTTGTATTCGTGTTCTCTTATTTTATTTTATTTATATATTCACTGTATAAAAATATAAAAATAATAGATTTCAAATCTAATAAATAAATATGTACTCATGATAACATTTTAAACTACTGAATAAACTTTAAATACACACGTGTCATGATAATAGCATGGGGGGCTCAACAGTGTAAGAAAAAAGTCTTAGGCTCCCAATTTGAGGGGTCCATTTTTTATAATAATAATAATAGGTTATAAGTTGCTATTTTTAACAAATATTGAATACTATTTGTAGAAAAAGTAATTTTTTTTATATAAAATGAAAGAATTATTAGAAGAAAAATAAAATATTTGAAGTACTATATCTGATCTTATGAAAGATAATTTAAAATAAGAATGGTAATATTATCAATTGAAAAAAGTATTAAAAGAAATCAATTATATAAAAGTTATTAATAACTTAAGATTAAGACCTTTGTTTGATTTTAACTTTAGGCCACTGATTTGTTTGAGCCGTCTCTCGTAATAGTAGGATAGTGACATTGTTATGAAAAAGAGCAAATAATATATTACTGATAACTCTCTTTCTTGTGGGGAGATTAATAGACTTCACAATGTGGGTTATTTAGACTCAGCCTGAACAAGGACAACTCATACACATACATCTGAATATAATATTATATAGTATATGAAATAATAAACGTCAAATAAGTCTTTATCTTCTTTTTCTTTGGTTGCTGGGTAAATTCGTGAAGTCTGAAACCCACCCCACGTAGCATAATGTGATGTTTTCAATCCGTTCCATATAAACCTGCATTGCATGAGCAAACGGTTGGATTTTAAAGGTGTGAATAGAAATTGAACGGTGGTGACCCTCATGAAGGATTGCTATTTTTACGAAGGCTTGTGACACTTATGAAGGTTGTGTCTTTTCTAAAGGGTTGTGTCTTTTCCAAAGGGAGTTGTCTCTTTTCCAAGGAATTGTGATCTTTACGATAAGGCACAATTAACATCTTTTTATATTATTCTTTGTTGGCTATAAATAGAGAGGCTTGATCTCGTTTTTGGAAATCGAATTCTTCCTTTTTTTTTACATATATTTCTTTCAAAAAAAAAAATGATCATTGTGTCTGTGTGTGTGATCTTTTTGTTGTCTTTTTGAGTTCGTTGAAAATATCGAAATTTGAGGTACCGCTACTTCTTTAATTGTTAATCCCTTTTATCTTGGAAGGAATTGATTTACAACATCGGATACTTGAATGGATTAAATTAAATTTCTTAATGACACACAGTGAGTTATGTGAGCTCAGATGATTCTTTTCTTTTTTCTAGTTTGCTAATCTGGATACCAGACACAAAACAAACCACTACAACGACTGGTGCTTAGCGTAGACATGTGATTGGTTACTGGAATCTGAGTGAACGTGGAAAACTCTAATGGCGATTGAATTTTCCTGTTAATATGTTGATTTCATTGCCCTGGTTACAAATGAGGACAATCATTTTATTATAGAAAAATGTTCTCTATCAAAACAATTATTCTTCAAACTTTAAAGATCGATACTATTTTTATTTTTTATTTTTTTAAAGATCGATACTATAAAGCTAGCATTTTGTTATAAGTTTTCACATATTTTTGAGAAATTAGATTTGAGTAAAGTTTTAATTGAAGTTTCAAAAAATATATTTGATCATGGTTTTTGAAAACATATCTCACTCCTTCTTCATTTTTTTTATATTTTATTTTTTGGAAAAAACATGAAGCATAGCTTATATTCATAAGTTCAAAAAGTTATAAATAAAAAAAGATATACCGATAAGTTTGGCATAATTTTATCATTTATAATAAATCAGGTAATATATTATTTTAAAATTATAACATGATATTCAATAAAAAAAAATTAATAATACAATTACTAATTACTACAATTCATCAAATTACAATTAGTTATGGAGATCTATCATTGAAGAAAATAATACGAACAATAATAATAACTAGTGATTTTTTTAATATAATTTTCTCACACTCTACACACAATCTTTCACGCGGAGCATATGTTTTCAGACCAAATAACCAAAAAGGTAGATAAAAATTAGTTGGGTGAGTAAATAAATAGATTTTTTAAAATATAAAATATGAAATTTTGGGATAAATTTTAAAATTTAAAAAGATATCAATCAATACTATATTTTGGCCCCAAAAAAAAGTTTAACGGAGTTTGAATTTTTCGTCAAATTTTTTTCCTAAAACTAAACAACTTCTATTGCCATACAAATTTTGCCAAAATAATGCTTCCAAAATTTATGGCCAAACAAATTCAAAGACATTTTTGGAATTTATTTTTTGGATAAAATTCTAATCAAATTAAATAGCTCGAAATTTACTGCAATCTCTTTCGATATAATTTGTATCACAGGATGAATTGACACTTGTTCCAATGTCATGGAACACGACAAATAGAAATATACAAAACAACCACACATAGTGTGGTCCATTGAGCAATAAAATTATTTTTTTCCTCAAATTTCATTTCCAATTAAATATATTTACATACATTAAAATAGTCTTCATTAATGTATTTGTCTTATATGTTTTATTTGAATCGAAAATTTATTTAAAATAATCTATTTATCTTATAAATATGTACATATTATCTTATTCAAACTTTACTTATAAATTTAGATGTATATATTTCACTTGAATCAAAAATCTATATAAAAGAATTCCTTATCATATAAAATTCAATAACTACGTATATACCATATTTTCCAGACTTCGCTCGTGAATTTACCTATATTGTTAAAATTAAAACTAAGGGAGTACTTTTCATTTTCACTTCCTGACTCTTTTTAGTTTAAAAAATAAAACACTACTTTCTCCGTTTCAAAATAATTGAATTTTTAGGGTGTTTCACACCCTTAAAGAAAAGAAATTAAAATATATATTAGATACTACTTTTTATTTTTGTCCTTATTAATTATTGTCAAATTAATCTTTAGAAATAATTCAAAAACAATTAATATTTCTTGAATTCATCATTTAAAAAATTCAAATAAAAGGTAAGAATAATAATATTCTAATAATAATCTTGAAGATTCAACAATTAAATTAATAAATAATATCTTAATAATTCAATTGCTTTTAAATGATTAGACAAATCAGTAGGTCAATAAGTTGGCAGATGGTGCCTACTTGAGTTTGAGAGTACACACGTGATTCATGCGAGGCTTTCTGTCAACAACAAAGGAGTATCCACTTGATACACCGAATCTTTAATTATAAATTTTGATCTCAAATTTTCCTTTTTACTAGAAATTGTGTTTCTCCTAATGAGTCATATTTTGTGTAAATTCGAATTACTTTAAATTTTAATATGAATATCGAATATTAGAGAAAAAATAATCAAAAAAGATATAATATATTTATAAGTCATTTAACTTGATCTTATTTTATATTTATATGTTTTAATTTTGATTTGTACAAATAAACACTTAAGTTTGATGTCACGTGAGTCCTGAGTGACATAATATTCTTAAGATGCATTGTTTTATTTATTTAACTTTATACAAATTTAAATATTCAAAATTAAAAACTGAAATCAAGTTAAAAGAATAGAATGTTTATATAGTACGAAAAAATAAATCGTGTCTCTGTCTTCCCAGTGTCTGTTTCTGTCTCTTCTTTGGGTCCAATCACATATCAAATCAGAAGAGGACAAAACATCGTATTAGATAGATATTATATTTTGTATTAGTACAATAATATCTTGTTTAAAACAAAGTTGATACCATATATTGTAGGCAAAGCAGAATCACAATATTTGTATTGGATTTACGGTAAATTATATGCAAATTAAAATCACATATACCACATAGCACTAGGTATTAATAGTACTCCCTCCGTTTTTATTTATATGTCATTAATTTAGATTTTACGTATATTAAGAAATTATGTAAGTTTTCTATTTTATCCTTATTTATTTATTTATTTTAAAGTCAATTTTTCAATTAATGAATATGAATTAATTTATTTTGATTAATTAATTTGACTAATGAACATGAATTATTTACTTAATTTTTCTATATTGATCAAATGTATTTTTCAAAGCTAATAACTCACGAGGATAAATAAAAAGAATATTATAATCTATGTATTAATTTTATAAAATAATAAATATTATGAACTAATTATTTATAATAAAGATAATATATAAAAAGAAACCGAGGGAGTAATACATGCCATCAAAATCTGATCACCTCAATTATTGCTGTATTTTATTATTATTTTTAAATCGAGAAGTGGACCACGTGCATATATCAGTAATTAATATAGGTCCATTTCCCATCGACGCCATCTAAAATAAATTATTGTTCTTTTTTATATGTCATATATAACTGGTCCATAATATGTTTTTGTCCCCAATTATTTGTTTAATTTCCCTTTTATATTTATCTATTTTACCAAATCAAGAAAGGGCAAAACATTTTTTATCTATTATATCCTTAATTAATTAATTTTTAAAAAAATAGAACTTCTTGAAAATCTAAAATTTTTAATTCATGCACTTCATAATTAATTGAGGTAAAATAGTAAACTCACTTATGTCAATCATTGTTTTTTTCTTAATACGTGTACCAATTCAAAAGTGAACAAGTAATTAGGGACAGATGAAATACTTGTCATTTCATAAAATTAATGCATAAATTGCAATATTCTTCCTATTATACTGTTGATAGTTAATTAGCCTTGAAAATAAATATTTGACCAACCTAGAAAAATTAATAAGTAATTAATGTTCATTGTAATTATTTCATATATTGATTAATTACTCTCACCATTGCATTACTCTCTAAAATTTGATTTTGAAAAGAAATTTCAACAAACAAATTAAAAATAAAAAATGAATTTGTTTATCATTCATTGAAAAATTGACTTATATTAAATAAAGGTAAAATTGTAAACTTAGTTTCTTAATGCACGTGAAATCTAAAAATAGGACATATAAAAAAGAACGGAAGGAGTCTTTTGATAATGAAGTGACCAAGGTTCAAAATTATCCTTTAATTAAAACATTATTTGTTTGTGAAGTTTAATCAAGTTTTTAGGTTCTTAAAATTGTTTTGGATCAAATTATAATTTGAGTGTAATTTTTCTCCAACTCACAAAATATATAAAGTATGTGAAGGTATACATTATATATAGTGGCAGAATCAAAATTTTGATTAAGGGGTATCAAAATATAAAAAAATAAAATCGCATAAAATTTAAGAAGTGCCAATGTAATGTATATACATAAAAAATATTTTTACTTTAGCTATACAGTGTAATATTCTGACGAAGGGATTTCGTTCGACACCCCTCACGTGGCTATACTAAAAATAAAGATGTATAGTCGCAGATTCACCGTCAAAGGAGGTAGTATGGGGATGATTTTTTTTTTTCCTTAATTATAGATCTAAAATATGAGTTCTGAATATCGATATATTTTTGGTAGAAATTTTTTCTTTTAATGAAATTCAATATCGAATTAAACAAAAAAAAGATGTATAGTCAGTTTCACTACACCAAATTAATTGCATAACGCCATTTTTTTTTCTACTTTTGCTGTGTATGTATATTTACTTTATCAGCCAACTGGAAAGTTTGTTGCATGTCATAACTAAAAAGGAATTAATTTTTTTAAAAAAAATTTGTTACTCCTTCTGTCACCATTTATTTATTTTTTCCTTTTTTATTTAGATAAATTAAAAAAAGATAAAAAAAATTCTTATTATCCACTTTATTAGTAATTATTTTTTTAAAAGCTAAAACTTTTTGAAAATCTTAAATTTTTAATTCACCCACTTCATAATTAATAGGGATAAAATAGTAAACTCACTATGTCAAATCATTATTTTTTTTTAATAGGTGTGTCAATTCAAAAGTTGATAAGTAATTAGAGACAGAGAGTATTTAGATATGGATAATGCTAAATGGCCAGAAATTTTAAAAAATTACAATATTTTTTTAATTTTAAAATAAGCTAATCTTTTTTCCAGTTTTAATTAAACGGTATTAAATTAAAAGGATAAAAATATTTTAAATGGTAAAATAACATAGTTAAAATACGGAAAAAAAAATTAGAATGAAATATCATTCTGGTCAAATTCTGGCCAAAAGGATTTTTCCTTTATGTACTTTTTTGTCTACTTTTATTTATTTGTTTTTATATTAAAATAGATATTCTTATAATATTTTGTTAAGTTTAAAAATTAATATATATCCTTATTTATTTTCCAACATTGAGACAATCTATTTATTTAATTAATAGAGGTGATATTATAAAAGTAGTCTTTTATTTTATTGTTTTTTAAAAAGGTATGTTAAGTCATAAATGGATAACTTGTCAATTTTACAACCCTTTAAATTTGCTATTTATTTTCATTCAAACATTCGACACAAATAATGTGTTTCAGTTGAACACCTAAATACATGAATGATAAATTATTCATATTAATTAGACACTCCCAATCTGCATTTTGAAGGAAAATAAAATGTGCACTTTATATATTTATAAAGTCAAATATATAAAATAAAAAAATTTACGAGTTTTATTTAACCTTTTGTATTTAATTGCAATTGTACTTAAATTGGAAGTCAAATTCGTCAATTTCTCGTGGGTAGATATGGTTAAAATTTCAATCACACGTTTTACATGTCCAAAAATTTACAAAATGGTTTGATCTCCTAATTAAATGATTTTTTGTTTGTTTGTACATATTTCTCGAATAATAAATGCAATTGGTACTAAGCATTAAAAGCTAAAATTTACTATTCAATGAATGTACTGTGGAGACATTTAATTTAATTGAAATTATTAGTTACGCGCTTAATGTGTAGTGTAAAAGAACATTAAAAAATATTTGCACCTAAGTTTAACTCTTTAAGTAGTCCATCAACATGAATTAAGTTTTAAGTTCAAGCTTGAAAAAAATTGAAAAATAATGATTTTGAAAGTAGTATCTCAGAAAAAAAGAAAAAAATTAATAAAGTGCGAAATCAAATTTAATTGAATTGTATGATTATTGAAGAAAAGCTATAAAGAGATTGTTCAAATGTTAGAATCCTATTTTTATGATTATTATATAACGTACAGTTGAATTGTGCGATTTTTAAATGGTAATAAATTTACATCGTCGTGATTCATGTGACACGTTGATTCAACAAAATATATTTAAAATAAAAAGAGATTTTCTTGGTAATAACTATTTCACATGTTACTGTAAGAGTTCGTTTGGATTGGTTAAAAAAAATAGCTTTTAAGTTAAAAATAAAAAATAAAACATAATTAATTTTTAAGTCAGAAAATAAAAAGTAGGGGACACTATTTTTTATTTTTGACTTATTTTAAGTCATTTTAAAACTTATTTTAAGTTATTTTTATCTTGCTAAAATCTTCCTAACTTGTTTTAAGTTATTTTTTATTTATTTTAAGCTATTTTTATATTTGTCAAACACTTCCAAAACTAAAAGACTGGCCTAAAAGTAAGTTTAACAAACTTTTAAGCCAATCCAGACACCCTCTAAGTTATGTTTGGCGTAATTTGACTTTTAATAATTATTATTAGTACTAATAAGAAGATTATTTAATATGAAACAATTAGGAAGGCAATAGAGAGGAGAAAATCTAGACATATTTTGTCTCTAAAAATCCCGGAAGTTTCTAAGTTTAATTAATATACAACTTGTAATTTTTTTATAGATTACATGAAAATAAAATTATTAAAAAATAAAAAG
The DNA here is from genome assembly GCF_900185275.1 of Solanum verrucosum. Classification (NCBI taxonomy): domain Eukaryota; kingdom Viridiplantae; phylum Streptophyta; class Magnoliopsida; order Solanales; family Solanaceae; genus Solanum; species Solanum verrucosum. Next base: position 5,212,556 of record NW_026020430.1, read on the forward strand.
ATTTGTAAACTTTATATATGTAAATTTCTACAATAATTTACTTCTTTTCTTCTTTCCTTTTTTTTAAACAAATTATTATATAGTTGCTTACATTAAAATAAAATAGTGAGCACATCAGGAATATTATAATCAACAGTATTAATATATTAAAAATGTACAATAGATTTTGTGCAAGTAATATCATCGAAATTTCATCAATCATCCAACTAATAATGATTTATTATCACTAATCTGTCGGCCATTAACTTATTTTTTTTTAAAAAATTAGCTTTCACACTCTTAATTATTCTACACAGGAAAAAACGAGGGAAAAAAAACTCAAAACATTTTTTTTCTTTTTCTTTTTGCTCATAATTCAGGCAATTCTAACATCAACTCATTAGATCTTGTAAAAAGATCATCCCAAAACCAATTATCATTAAAGCTACAATTAATCTGGTAATTATCCTCCATTAATGACAAATCAAGATAATTGTCATCGACCGGTGCCCATACTACCTCGGACCAAATATCGTCATCAACTTCTAACAAATTATCCGACATTATTTGATTTCTCGATTCAGAACTCGTTGGAATTGTGTTTGAATGTGAATATTCACTTGATGATGATGTTGACGATGATGAACTTGGTTGTTGCTGAATCTCGGTGTTTATTTTAGGACTCGATATTTCGGAATTATTATCCTTAGAATTGTTGGCCTCCTCCAAATGTATGTCCACATTTGAATTTTCGGGCTCCGATTGTATATCTGAAACTTCTTGAGGCTGAGATTCATTCATTTTTTTCTTCAGACGTGTATGCCAAATGTTTTTTATTTCATTATCTGTTCTTCCGGATAATCTTGCTGCAATAGCAGACCAACTGTAACAATTTTTTTAAAAAATCATGTCAAAATCAAACATTTTCATCGACCCATTATATTAAAACATTATAGTATTTATTATCTCAAAAATCCAATAAGTTTAAGAATACATATTTAGAATTTATTATGACCAATTATTATTCATAGTCTAAGCTAGCTAGAAATTAACTCCTAAATCCTGAATGACCCACATCCACTATTATTTCCATCCTTTTGTCTACTTTCCTTTACACCACCAAAGAAAACGGTGGCGGATAAAACAGCTAAGCACTCTTAATTAAATGTCTCAGATTTTGAGTTTTAAATACGAAAAGGGAGTATTTTTCTGAATGGAGCACAAATCTAACTTAGTAAAAAAAAAAAAACCTGTTTCCAAGAACTTGATGCAACTTGATAATGGTATCTTCTTCTTGATGAGTAAAATTGCCTCTCTTAATATCAGGTCTCAAGTAATTAGTCCATCGAAGCCTGCAACTTTTTCCGCACCTTAATAGACCTGAAAATAACATAGTGTTGGAGAAATTCAAGATTTAAACATTATGAGTAACATTGCATTATTGGCTTTCGTCCTCGTCTGATGAACGAAAGCGAATAATGCAGACTAAAATTAGTAGTACCTGCAAGTTTGGGAAGTGCACGCCAATTAGGATGACCATTTTTTTTAATGTAATTGATGAGTAAATCATCTTCTTCTTTGCTCCATGGACCTCTTTTCAACCCCAATTTCTCACAGCAAGGAGATCTCCCCATTTTTTCTTTCTCTCTCTCTCTCTATATACTTGCTCTGTTTCTTGTTTTGATTTCTGTGTTTGTCTTTTCACTTGGAACTTGAAGCTGATATAGCATAATGCGAGGATGCTCTGTTGGTATTAATACTACTCAGTCCATATTAGTGAAATTGTACGTTTAAACAAAATATTGGATTCAACCATCTTTTTACCCTTTTAACTTTAATACATTTTAACTAAAAAATGAAAAAAAATTAATTTATTTTAAAATTAAAAAAAATTATAGTTTTTTTTTTTTTTTGGCCAAATTCTGGCCAAATTTTTCTTGCCTTAGCACTTTCCTTATTTTAATATACAGTAAAAATTTATTAAATTAATACTCAGTTAATTAATAATTTTTTAAGATAATATTTTTCTGCGATCTCAACTTGGGTCAGCAGAAAAAATTATTCATTTCGATAAGATAATAAGATAATATATTTTGAGAAGACCTATATAAATATATGATCCCATTAATATAATAAATTAATAATTCTTTAAAAGTATAAATATATATATAAGACAATTTAGTCAAATATAATTATATTGTGTGTTGTCTAACTTTTTTTATTGCATTCAAAAGTTCTGGGATTGTCTTTTCGAACTGCACCATAAAACTGTGAAGAGTACTAGATGCAATAAGTGTTTCCTTACGCGTAATTAGTTCTAAAGATATTGTATCATCTCCAACTTTATCATCAATATTATTTTTCTCGATGGTATCCACAATTTCTTCTAAGTTCTAGATCTCTGAACGTTTATCATTTTCATCGGGGTAATCCAACATGTTATTATTGACTATTTTATTGCGGTAATCGAGATCATTAATCATGACCTCAAGTTTATGAATGACGTTTTCGTAGGTTGGTTAATTCAAACAAATTCTTTGATAATTGATCCCCAGACGAATTTTGCAGTGTCGAAACACTTATTTAATTTATCAATTAAGTAATATAGCTACAAAATAATAATATTTCATTGGTCCACCTATATGAATTTAGTGAGATTTTACAACAAAATCTGATTGGGACTCATAATTTTTGTCCATGGTTCGATTAGGATTGAGCTTCATTTCGCTTTAAAGGTTTAATTATTAAGTCTCAAATCAAAGCTTTTGATTTAAAAAAAAACGTAACGATTCTTCAAAGTTTCAAATTCTGATTTCGAATTTGCCCCTAAATCCCTTGTTAGTATTAATTATTTTAATGAATAACTTGAAATTAAGTATTTATGAACACTACTTATCGTTGTAGTGATTTCTTGCAACTACTAGTCGAGAAATGACTTGTTTCCATTACTATGAATGAATTAAATATTTAGTCTATATTATTTTGATCAATCTATGAATAAAGAATAAATTGAAACTTAAATTATGCATACTCTGCGCTTTCAATGCTATTATATTTGTATCAAGAATAAATATGCTGAGTATTGAATAATTATCACACATCCATTAGCATTTTTTTTTAGAGACTTACATGAAGAGAAATACTTTTAGGGTCTATTTGGAAAGCCATCAGATAATTGGAATTGAAGTAATTACTAGGGTAGTAATTATCAGCTTAATAATTACGCTGATAAGTTTGTTTGCCACGATGTAATTACAAGTGTACTGTTTGATTGTACAAGTGTAATCATAAGCTTATATTGAATTTTAAAAATTAAAATTAATTATTTAAAATTAAAATTTTATATTAGATAAATAAGAGACTTTATAAATAATATTAAATTAAATATTTAAGATATATATTGTCTCTTGAAAATTATTAATTAATAAACATACGTTCTTAACTAATATTATAAAAATAATTGATTTATATTTTTCAATTTAGTATATTTTAATTAAATTAATCATAAAAACTAAAAGTACATAATTTCTATGAACATCATGGAATGCATGTTTGACAAAAAGATTAATATTATAAATATAATATCATAAAATTATAAAACATTTGACAAAAAGATAATATATCAAGTCTAACTTAGAAAAATAGCTTGTAATGTAAAATATTGAGTCAATAGCATGGAATCACAAGAAGTAAAAGTTGAGAATAAGAAGGAAATGAAATATAGATAATATGAAAAAAATTAGAAAATATTAGAATCATGAAAATAAAAAACAATTTTAAATAATAAAAATAAAAAATTAAAACAAAAATAAAAGAAAGAAATTAAAAAGTAATAAGCTTGTAATTACACCATGTAATTACCATTAATTCACAATCTAGCCTTGTGAATTGAAGAGTGTAATTACACTCTGCCAATTACACCAATATCTGTTTATCAAGTAATTACATGTCCAACCAAACAAGACAGACAATGTAATTAGGGGTGTGCAAAAACCGAACCGACCGATAAATCGAACCAATAAAAGTGTTATTTGTTTACTGTTATTGGGGTACTGGGTTAACGGTTTTTAAATGGTTTTATAAAAAAAAATTGTAGGGTTATCGGTTTGGTATTGGTTTTTAATACTGGGTTATTGGGTAAACCTATAACCCATTAAGACTAGTAATTTACTACTTTTACTTGTACATAAATATTATATATTAATCTCAATATCTTACTAGTTACTGTCTTTGTCCTTTAGCCTTCAATTCACACTTCACAATGACTTTAAGTTCACAATTTCACATTATACAAAATGTTAAAATCTAAAGAACCCTAATCTTAATTTCTCTTTGTGTTACACTTGTATAGTTCTTTTCATGTTTGTTATTATTGTTTCTATTTTATGAGCATTTGTAAAGTTACATTATTGTAGTTTCGCATCAAATTTATTAGGAAAGTCATATATTTGTTTTATACGTATTTTCTTATTGGTTAAACCGAAAATCGAACCGTTAAGGACCAAAACCAATAAACCGAAAACCAATAAAAAATATCTTATTGATTTAACATATTTAAAAATCGAAAACCGATAAACCGAACCAATAATACATAAAATCAAACCGAACTGACCGATGCACACCCCTAAATGTAATTATACCAAATTCAATTATTAGGGTGGACTTTCCAAACAGGCCCTTAGAGACATCAGACACTAATAATCATAGTAACTATTATTAATGAGAAAGCTGAGGACTGTGTTATTTAACTAGTGTTAATATATGAATTATTGAGTACAATGATTTCCCATATTTGTGGATCGTGGTCCCATTTTGTGAGCCCAGACGATGAAATATGAACCACAATAATTTACACTACAAAAGTTTAATGAATTTCATGTTATATATATACATTCATATCCTATTAAAATATTTTTATTATCTGTGTAATTTAATGTGTTATAATAGACATTTGTTATAACTATAAGTTGGTATACACCATATCACTTGTGTCTAGTACTTTTTCTGTCCTATATTATTAAACAAAAATAAGGAATGGATTATCTACTCTTACGGGACAATGTGAGTCTTTTTATTCTGAGCTAAAGAATTAATAGAATTTAATCAAATCTTTTCGAATAGAATTCGAACCTATGAGGCTATGACCAATCGATCGCCTCTACCTGCTTACCACTGAGCTATAGGGGAACAACAAGAGTTATCCAATAAGCATAATGACTCTTGCTCGGATAGATGGTGTTAATTTTCGGCAACTTGCTAAATTTCACCATGCAACACTCATTTATTTTTACACGTTATTAAGAAATTTTAAATAATTCTTTTTTTACTAATTTATCTTTTAATACATTTTATATTTATGAGTTTTATCCATTAATATCAAGATTAATAATGAAGATTTTTTTTTAGCTTTACAATATTTATATATACTTTTCAAAAAGTGGCAAGTTTTTTTTAATTTCTCCTTGATCTTATAAATTAATACCTAAGTAATTTGAAATAAATATTTGTAGTAATCTAGATAAATAACATAAGACGGAGAAAATATATTAAATGAGTGGTACAAAAATTTGGTTACAAGAAATTACAAACAATGTACATGTAGGGTAATGGAAAGCGGGACAAGTTAGGGTCAATAACTGTCAATTGCCATGATATAATACAAATCAATGTTTAAAGAGGTAGGGGCGTAAGGCGAGACGTTTTGTACAGTACGGGGCGAGACGTAAGCCTCGAGACACAGGGCGTAAGTCTCATGGATCTAGGGGGCATAATCTTATTTATATTCAATTTTATAGTTTTATTACTAATAGTAAACCTTTCAATGATTTTACAAATAATTTTTTATAAATAACCTATAATATATAGAAATTATATTATGATTTTTTTAGATAAGTATTAATAATCAATAATGAAGAAAAAAAGTATTATAATTAATATTTGAGAAATATCATTACACCAATAATAAAAACTATAATTTAAAGCAAAAAAGATATAAAAAATAAATTAAAAACGCTCGGGCCTACGTTTTTATGCCCAGGACTTACGTTTTTATGCTCAAGGCTTACGCCTCAAATTTTAGAACTGGCGCCTTATGAATTTACTTCTTTAATTTACGCCCCGAAGAATTTTTGGTACGCTCCTCCCCGAGACTCTCCCCAAAAATATTTTTGAAAACACTGATACAAATCATGTATATTTCACCTGAATTATTACATAAGATTTATGCGTTTATTGTTAGTATAATCAAAGTTGAAGGATATAAATGAAGTTTTCTTTTCTACTCTATTCATCTCAAATTATTTGTTGTGTTTCTGTCTTACACGCCCTTTTAAATACATATTTGCTATATTTATGTGTCATTTTTTTATAATTGAGGTATTTATAATATTCAAGAATAATTATTATTACTACTAAAATGTGAAAAATAATTAAATTTATTTTAAATTTCTAATATGACATAATTTGACATTATAATCAAGGTAAATCATTTGAGACAGCTAGAATAGTACTTAATTAATATCTACCGCACAAATGGCAACGCTATATTGGTTTATAGTACTCCACCAATGGTATTACTGTACTTTTTCTGACAAAATGTTTCAATCCAAAGTATATTCCTTTGTTATTTTTAGAATTTTAATAAATCTTATTATTTTATTACTATTGTTTTCAACAAATTTTGTAATTTTGTGAGAAATATTCGTGAGCATAAATTTTATCGCCATGAGTCCATGACCATCAATCTAACATTTTGCTTAACACTGAGATGTCTTTTGTGAGTATCTAAGATTTTATGAAATATTCAATATGATTATTTAAAAAAGTAATCTCTTTTTATAAGGATCAATTCGAATTTAGGAAAAAATAGTCTTCAAGAAATCTTAATAATATTAAAGTTCGAATAATGAATTAAACTTGTCTCATAGAATTCTACGTTAAATACAGTAAAACATTAAATCTCTAGAGCTACAAAATTTGCTTAATTTTGAAATGTTCAGTAGATAATGAAAGTTGAAGAAGATAACAAATAAATGAGGCAAAGGATTAATTGCATGTGTACTATTTACTTATTTAAATCAAAATGTTTAAGCCAACAATAAAAACTTGATGTGTTTAGTAAAAATAAATAAATATATTGTTTAACTTTTAATTAGTTTTTGACTTATAAACACTTCGCATATTTTCCAAATGCATAAACAAAATAAAAAATATAAATTATCTACTCATAAGCTTAATCAAACATCATCCAATTATTATGTCCAAAATCCTTTATCTATTAAGTAAGAACTTATTTTAGTTTAATATAAAATATATGTTTACATATTAATTCTCCATATCAATTTATCTTCTTTACATTGGATTAATTTTAAAAAATATATCCTCTTCTTTTTTATATATAATTTTTTAATTCTAACATTACACATGCATATTTAAAACAATAAATGAAAAATTATTTTGATATACTCTACATATTTTTGATATCCTATTAGTAGATTTCGTTATTGTTGTTGTTATTATAAAATTATAAAATATTTTTTAAACTTTGTGTAAAATCAAATTTCAATAAATAAATTAAAATTTTATTCAGTGGTGGGTTAGATTTTCAAGCTGGGAGAAATACACACGAGGAATTTCGACATGTGCAAAAATGTTGTGTCCACACACGTCGCTAGTAGATAATGTAGGTACAGATCACAAATCAATGATAGACCTGAGTATGGACCATTTCAAAGAAATAAATAAATAAATAAATAGGCGAATCATAACTCAATCTCTATCGAGCGGATTTTAGTCCAATTCCTTTCTTCATTTGAATTTGTTTGATTCGATGAGTTCGTTCATGGGACACTCCTAAGCAGAGCACTAAAAAATTATTAAAATTTCAAATAAAATATAAATTATTTTTAATATTAAATAAAATTCTTAAACTTGTTGGAATAAAAGTAATAAATCAAATTATTATAGAAATAATTAAATTGTGGCTGCCAGCCTACTAACTAATAGCCAATAAGTGAAAAATATGACCAAAAATTGTAATTAATGTATAAAAGATGTTTTAATTTTTTTTCCTTTATATGTCTTCCTAGTACATTATAAAGCAACCCCACTATATTAAAGACCATTTTCTGTTAATAAGTCAATTGTACATTCCATCTGTCTAAGCCATCAAGGTTATAAATGGGTGCGATTAAATTTTAGCATACTAGCAAATAAAAGTAGGTGTTCAATTTTTTAAAAGGAAAAATTATATTTTAATATGGTGTATTGAATATTGAATTAAGTTGATTTGATTTAATTTTTTCAACTTTGATTCGGTTTTTTAATTCAATATTTATGAATTATATCAATTATAAGAACAATAAGAATAAACCACAATTAAGTAAAAAGTGGTTTAAATGGCCGGTGAAATACATAACAAGAGAAAAACTGAGAAATTAGTCCCTTTTTTTTCTCTTTATTTGAGAAATTAGATAAAAGCAAAAAAATTATCATTTGATCGTATGTTTAAACTTTGATAATAAAGTATCATTGTAGCCGGATCCAGGAATTCGAATCAAATAATTGAAGTATTTTTTTTTCAAAAAAAAAAAACAGAATCAAAACTAAATTAATTTAAGTCAGTAACTATTTCGATATTTATATCAACCATATAAGTAGAGACCATTCACATTTTCTAGATTTATTACAGTACTCCTTCATACAGTAACCAAATAAAAAAGTGCAATTAAAAATATTGAATTAACGGATAAAAGAGTCTCAATCTATTTATTTTTTACCAAAAAATTAACGAAGGACAATTAAAACATAACATGAATCTCTTGAATTCAGGTTACAACTTTGAATCACAGCTCCATGCGCGTTTATCTAACCTATAAACTCATTAACATTTTTATTTTTATCCGATAAAAAATAATTAACACATTTAATTTTTTCAAAGATAATAGAAATATTTATCAATTCCAGAGAAAATGAATGGACAATAACTTGTAGACAAAATTGGTCTAGGTTCTAACCACGTGTTTTAATTTTTATTTTCTTCTTTTATGCATCGATAATTACAGTAAAATCTCTATAAATTAATATAGGTGGGATTATGAAATTTTATTATTTTATAGAGATATTATTTAATTGATAAATTATTATTTATTAATGTAAAGAATGATTTGAGATTTAATGAAGGTTAATTTTGATTATATCAAAATCATTATATCTTACTAATTTATGTATCATATTTATTGATTTCGCATAAAAAATTTATATATATAAAGTACAACAAATACATCAAAATCATTGTATTTTACTAATTTATGTATCATATTTATTGAATTGTCACTATCGTGCAAACAAAAGACCATGGATGACAAGTGTGCTTTTTGATGAATATATTCGTTATGGTAGACGAGTTTTGCTTATGGTAGATAATTGTCCAGCTCATAATAGAAATATTGAAGGACTACAAAATGTTGAATTGTTTTTCTTGCCACCCAACATGGTAGACAAGTTTTGCTTATCAATTTTGCAATCCCTGCTTGGACAACAAATGTTTAGCAAGAGACAATAGCAAATTATTTTCGACACTGTAAAATTCGTTTGGGAGATATAATCTCAAAGAATTTGAATTAACCCACTTGTGAAAACATCATTCATGAACTTGAAGTCATGATTAATGATCTCGCTTATCACAATAAAATGGATGTCAATAACCCGTTGGATTATCTGGGTGAAAGTGATACATGTTCAGAGGTCTAGAGCTTAGAAGAAATTGTGGATACCATCGGAAAAAGCAATGTTGATGAAGATACTATACCTTTGGAACCAGTTATGCGTAAGGAAACACTTATCACATCTATAGCTTTTCACAATTTTATGATGCAGTTCGAAAAGACAACACCAAAGCTCTTGGATGCAATAAGAAAAGTTAGAGATGAGCTTAAACAAGATATATATTTTTTAAAACAGAACACAAATAGAATTATATTTCAGTAAATTGTCTTAGATATATTTGTACTTTTAAAGAATTATTAATTTATGATATTAATGGGACCATACATTTATATATGGGTCTTCTGAAAATATATTATCTTATCAAAATTTGTGATTTTTTCCATTGGTCCAAGTCGAAATCAAAAAAAATATTACTCTAAAGAGATTATTAATTTACCGACTATTAATACAATGAGAATTGGAAAAGGACAAACAAATTAATGTGGAAATAGAAACTCTGCAAAACATTCATAATGTGAACGACATACTGACATTTAAAAAAAAAATCAAGTCTAGGTAACGATTCAAGATTTACATTCTCAATTTTTTTTATAATGATATTATTTGTTTAAATATTTTTTGATTGCTATAAGAAAAAATATATTAGTACATCTAACATAGCAAAATTAGTTTCAAATTCATTTTCATAATTATATTCAAATATTGTTATATATAAATAATGTATATTATAGAAACATCTGATTATATATATGATCCATACATTTAAGGTTATTAGCGCCAAACTTGTTATATTTCTTAAAATATAGGGTCAACTCAAATATTTATTGTGATTTTAATATCTTTCACATTTATATTTGATATCGAAAATACTGAATTAAATCTTCGTAATAAGAGTTACATCCTCTCCCTGTTTGTGTATATGCTATTATTACATTCCGTACTTCTTCTTTAAACTTTTATTTGTCTAGTTGGATTATGCACAATTCTTAAAAGATATTACCATTTTTATTATAATATTTATATTATTTGATGTTTAATCTTAAGTATTGGAAACAATTTAGGAAATAAATAATTAATAATGAGAATAAAACAAAAATAGTAATTATTTTTATTTGATATGTTAAAAAAAAAAAAAATTAAAATACGTAGCATATGTGGTCACTACTATGTTGAGACATGCCAAAAACATTATAATCACTACTACCTAGAAAGTCCAAGATTTATTTTTTGATGAAATTGATTTTTGAAAATTTTAAACATCTGAGTTATACTATTTCTTAAAATATTTTATGTTTCAAAAATTCTACAGAATTATAGTTTGTCACAAATTTGATAAATATAATAAAATTTTCTTTTATTCTTATATTTTGTGTCTGATCAAATAATAACTCATAAATTAAGACGGAGGGAGTATTATTTTCCGATGTCGTGCTTCATGTGCGATGGGACTAATTATAAGTGAAGCTAATTGGACAAGCACATGTCATTGTCTGACTTTCAATTTCGTATTGCCGCGTGTATATGTGATAAGAAAAATAGTAATATGTTTTTGTTGTTGACATGATCATGAAATTTAATTTATATATACAAACAATCTAAGTAATTATTACTAGTATTATATTTTCATTTTCACTTAATGTAGTTAATTTTTGTGCTATTTTCAAGATTACACATTCTAAATTATTATTACTCTATGAACGATCTTATTGAGTAATTTTTTCATCTTTAAGTTCCTTTTTGAAGTTTAATCAAGATACTTTTTCTGTCGCTAATTACTTATCTATTTTTTCTTCTTTAGTTATCCTTAAATATTTGTCCATTTTGATAAATAAAAAAAGGACGGACATATACCTTTTTCTTATTTATTTTTAATGTGAAATTTAATATGTAATGTATATCTCTTCTTTAAAGTTTTAACTTACGGTATGGGTGTCATAAATATACCTCTACTCTTTAGTTTCAAAGGCTTCCCCACGGGACTCATCGCCTTTAATTCGTTGAGGTTCTCCCATCACTGTACAAAGTTCTGCTCTAATAATATTTGTAGGTCCTGATTCAACTATTTAGGTACTGTCCACTGTAACGTACACCTATATAAATTTGTTATTTAAGTTTTAATTCAAAATGTATCTCAACATTATTTCGGAGATAATTACAAGAATTTTTGAATTCACACTATAGCTAAATCACTCTTCGTGGGAAGGATCACAACTTTTATAATTGGGTTTATTTTTGCAATCGATCATACTACTTTTAAATCAAGAGTAAGATTGGGTAACCCATAATTAACCAAACATCATTGAATGTGATCAGCAAACCATTAAGCCAAACATCATTTTTTTTTGTAGTGGACCAAAACAAATGTAATTTTTTTTTAGATTGAAAAAAAAAAGATCTTATAATATAAATTAAATAAAAAAAGATCTTATAATATAATCACGGAGACTAATATTGTGGCCATATTCATCCCTAGAAATTAATAATACTTTTTCGTCCCATATTAATAGTCCATTTTCTCATTTACATGCTTTCTCAACAATCATAAACAAAAGAATAGTTTTTATTAATTTATTCCTAAGAAACCTTTTGTTGGAATATAAAAGAACCATGCATGTCACGTGGACTTTTTCTTTTTAAAAATTTGGATAGGCGACCGTAAGAGAAATGAAAAAGGAATTATGGGTTAAAAAATCAAATCTTCATCAATAAATTGAGAGCTCAAATAATCGTCCATCGATCTAACCTACTAAAATTTCTCATGTTACGTGGATTGATTTTACATTTTAAGAGCAATTATATTTCACATCAAGTACAGAAGAATTCAATTTTCTTTTATATTTACTTACATTTTAAATGAAAAAGATTATCACGTGAACTTGGCTGAAACCATATTATATAATAAAACAAGCTCAATAATTGTTATTACGAAATGATAGATGTCTGCTTTTTCATAAGCTTTACAACAACTAAAGCCATATTTATTATCTTTAGTACGATATTTGTCACACCAATTAAACAGCAATTCTACGATCAAAGTTTTTCGTTGACAATTTTGCAATATATATATTATTGTGATTGTGGGACGACATATATGCTGCGAACACAATTTGTTCCGCCCAGCGCGGCATATTTTTCTCATTTTAATATGTCTCGCATAATTCACTCACTTTTTTTAGAGGATTTTTTGTGAATGAGTTTTGACCACTGTATAACGTTTATCCTATATAATTATCACTTATATAAGGTATTATTCATAACATGTGTGACATAATGTAAAACTCTATACCTAACAATTTCAAGATTCTTGAATTCATTTGACAATAATCAATATTTTGAATTCACTAATTTGATAAGCTCGTATTAATCATAAAATTCATTAATTTCCAGACTTTTTACGCATAATTAAGGTTGCATTGATATAGCAAAAGATAAGAAGTATTGATCAATATCACTCTTGTTTGGAAATATCTTTTTGAGAAATTGATTCAACTATAAAAATGACAGTTCGATTTACTAAGTTTACGTTAAATATAATTTTATTCTGCATTTTTGCAAAAATTTCTGTTTTCATGTATACACTAAAATATGTTCACATAGCTCTTAGAAATTAAAGCAAAAACTAATACTAAGTTCTGCATCAAGATAGTTATTAGTATAACATTGTTGAACATATTAGATTCACATTCCTCTCGTTTTTAATGTTTTATTTGTTAGACGGACCATATAACAACAAATATTAAATTAGAGTCTAATATCGTATATCTAAAAGGTAATTTTTAAAAGACTATATTTACACAATTTTTAAACATAGGCGCAAAAACAAATGAATGTCTCAACAGGTATGCTTTATTAGTTTGATTCTCTTTCATGAATCAAACACGTGATATATTTTTTTTTATCTTTTAGTGACAGTCAATTGAAATTTGTAACAATATGAGTTAAATATATATTCTGTCTGAACAATGAACATAGACTATAGCAACGCTAATTTTGAAAAAATTGATCAGGTTCATTTCACCCGTGTTATAAGCATTTAATACTATATTATAAAATAACACAAGAATCTAAATTACTATGCAATTCTTTTACAGAATCGACAAAAGAATCAAAATAAAGAAATCATAAAAAGAATTTTGAGGACAATTATTGAATTAGATGGAAATTATTCAAATAATAGTCCAAAGCAAACTGAAAAAATGTGTAATTGATGATCTTTTGGAATTATTAGGAGAAACTAGAGAATCATCAAATGCCTCCAAAACCAACGCCCTTCTATTACCCAATTTCGAACTACGTACACACCTATACTTAACAAAGAGCTTATTACCCTATGACTTACTTTAAAATAGATAAGTGTATGTCACGCAAATTGTCATAAAACACATGTGTCTACTTATTTAATTTTACATAAATTTAAATGATCATACGTGCATAAACATAAATACCAATTTAGTTGAAGTTAAAATACGTTGATGGATTATACTTTTTACCTTTCGAGTATCTAACATTGATATTTAATATGCATCATTCAACACGCTTTTCCAAAGCCTTTATGAAAGACCGCTCTACATCGAGCTTGTTCTCATGTCTTTTGCGTAAAAAATGATATACTAAAGTATAAAAAATTGAAGTCTATATATATAATAACCAAGCATATTATATATAGAAATATAATAAATTAAAGCACCTAATTAGTTAAACAAAGTTTATAACAAGAACTATATTTAATGTTAGATGATCATAATGAGATCAGTACTTCTTATGAACTCGTTGAGAATCATTGAGAGAGTTTTTGTTCATGGCCTATTAAAAGTAGAATATGCCTTAGTACATAAAAAATAAAACCCTATCCTAATTTGCTTTGGTTTTGTCATTCTCTCTTGACATTTATTCGAGAGACTGAGACGTAGTTATATATTGTTGTTTTTTTCATATTGAAATGAGACAGGGTCAATAAATAGAGGAAGAGAACTATTGGCTGTCCAATATATAAAACATAATAATAATAATCATATATATAAGCAAGAGTAACATATACATAGTGTAGAAATATATTTTATTGCAAATTAAACGATATATATAGTCACACACACACACATAATTAAGCTTAATTAGAGCTTGTAAGACTGAAGTACAGCTTCGAAATCTCCATGGTTTATTGCATAGGTGTGCAAGAACTCTTTGTACTGATAAGGCTTGTATGCTGGAATATTTGTTGTGTTTTTAACCAAATCACTTGCAGGTTCAATGTGACAATCTGAAGAAGGAATCACAAAATTACCAACACAAATTCGAGTTTCTTTTGAATTTGTCACTGCTCGATGAATCACACTTTTTAGCTTATTGTTACTGATAATCTGAAAAATAAGACAAGTTATCTACCGTTACAATTTTTTTTAAAGCTAACGATAATATAATAACATGAACATTTACCTGTAATTGACAACCAATGATGACCACAAATGCATTAGGAATAGGTTCAACAGCAATCCATTTTCCATCCTTGAAGATTTGTAAGCCATGAACATTGTCTTGAAGCAAAATTGTAAACAAATTTGGGTCACAATGGCTATGCATTCCAAGGGCCAAATTTGGGTCAGGACATGGAGGATAATAGTTCACTAATAGCATTTGAACTTTGCTTAATTCACCTCCAAAATACCCCTTTTCAAGTCCTAATCCTTCACTAATCACATCTGAAATCTTTGTGATTAGCTTCCTTGTTTCAATTGAATACGCACTAATCACTTCTCTGAAATTTGTATTTAGGAAACAAATTAAGTATCATGGAAAAAATTACAATATATTAATTGTCACGTAAAATTGGTCAACCAAAAATAAGTAGGTGAAATTTGTCCCTCTATTTGAACTATATATTGCTTTAAAATTACCCTATGTTATGTTCTCTTGTGTCACCAAGGGTTGTGATAGGATAGATAAGATTCAGTAGTTACAAAAGTCTTGGATTCGAGCTCTTATGTGACACGAATCTAGATTAGTTGGAGCCCCAAAATAGGCAACACTAACAAGAAAATATGTAATTTTAAACTGTACGTAATCTAAGGTAGAGAGACGATAAACTTGACCAACAAAAATAAAAGGATAGAAGAAATTACCGATAACGAGTTGGTTTTTCTGGCCAAAAAGGCAAGTAATGTTGGAGAGGATGACAATGATGTGCTAAAGCATCTCTCCAATAGTGTTTATCTTCATAGGAATAATTAGTAGTGCTTGTGTAGAGTTTGCATTTGCTATTTGGGTCAACTGAGTAGTACTTTGCTTTCTCTTTTGCTGGCATGTTAAAAAATTCTTTCAACACATCTACAGTCTCTTCCAATAATGTTTCTGAAATCCCATGGTTGATCACCTGGTTTTCACAAAATCAACAAATATGTTACAAGTAACTTTTACGATATTAGTATAATTTAACCAGTTATAACAGGTAACATGCATGTCTTATTTGTCAGTGTACAAAACTTAAACTCGAGAGAAAAACATGGAGAAGAGAGGAAATTAGAAAACCTGAAAATACCCAAAATCCTGGCTGGCTTTAATTATTTGTTGAGCTTGGTCATGTTCATGAGTAGTCAAGTCTATAATTGGACTACTGCTACCACTTAAAGGAACAATAGGTTCTCCAGGTCTTTGATCTTCTGGGAATATGTAACTTTCAGGCAAAGTTTTAACATTTTTGCACCAGCTTGACACTAAATTATTTTCCATATGATCAATTAGATGTTGTACGTACAGTTTCTAATAGTTCACACAAGTCTATGATCATATTATACAAAATTAATAGGAAAAGTTGTTTGTCTAGATAATAAAATTAACTTATGGCTTTGATGTAAGATTGAAAGAGATCGATGTTGTCATATTTATTCGATTATTAAAGGATTTGATGTTTGCATGTTTGGATTTTTGTTGCCAAATTGCCTTATTTTATTTTAGCCTTTCTCTTTCAATTAATCAAAACATGATTAATGCTGTTGAAACGAATCAGATTCCATTACAAGGAATACACTACAAGTTTGTTTATATTTATTGCCACCCCCATTTTTTTTTTTTGATAAGTGAGACATATAACATATTATTTGTCAAATTCATGACGTTACACCTATCATTTGTTGCGCTCTAGGCCAAAGCCTCCGAAGGTCAATCATTGAAAGGAGAAATATTAAAAGAAGTTTAATACTGGATTCTTTAATTAAGGTCATTTCCAGTATGTTCATGAAAATTTAGTAATTACTGTTTCACAATTATGTGTAAAGCCAAATTGTGTTGTTGGATACTAAAACTACAACAACCACCGATAGAACTCAAACCCCAGAAAACTGGGCTCGACTATGTGAGGACTGTGTTACATTTAAGCTCATCTCGGACCATATGATATATGAGTTACCTATAAAATAACACTATTCTTAGAATTATTTATTAGCTTATTTGATGTTTGAGATCATTTATATTATACAATTATGTGATAAGTGAATCTATCCAAATCAAAATTATTATTTTTCAATTAGAAATTGTGGCAATAAAAATTCTAGACAACGTTGTCACACTTTATAAGTGTGGCAACAGGGAGGCCACGCTAGAAAGTGTAGTTTTATAAAAAAAAAGTGTTGCCAATGAGATGCTACAAAGCGTTGCCTTTGTATCTCATCAGCCACACTTTTTAAGTGTAGCTGCTACGGCAACACTTAAAAAGTGTAGCCTAAGGTTACACTTTTTTAGGCCACCCCGAAAAAGTGTTGCCTAAAGTCAAAAAGTGTTGCCTTTTATCAAAGGCGCCACACTTTTTGCTACTTAAGGCGAAAGCCTAAAATGTTGTAGTGGTTAAGGAGTCCATAAGCTTTACAGAGGTTTCGTGTACAGGGATTTTAATTTGTTAGAAGCTACATGAATGAAGAGATATTCAAACCACGCCTTAGTTTACAACATTGAATATTAATTGTAAGTAAATACAACAAAGTTCCCTCGCACAATAAGAGAGAAGTTCAAGCTAGCTACCATATGTAAAATCAGCAGCTGCGCTATACCATGCATGACAAAATAGTACTCTTATAGTTCTAAAATACTTGCAAATGGAAAGATGTTGCAGAGTACTTGACAGAAAATTACCTCCAATGTTTACTAACTATAGCATCAGGTATAGGAGGCACATCGACCCTATGATATTTTGATAAAGAACTTGGACGCCACCACTAGAATCCTGAACTAACATTGTTAGAAAGGTCGGTCGAATCATATGATTCAGGCCAAGGTAGATACTCCTTTTAAGAGGTATAAAAAGTGCTACAAACTTTGCAGACCACCGTCCATCTGAAAGTAAATCCAGCACGATTATATTTTTCTGACCTTGGTCATATTTTCCATTATCTCCTTTCTGCAAGCAAGTATCAAGACCATATAGCACCGAAAGAAAGAAAGAAAGAGCCTTGAATATTCATAGCTTAGTCTACTAAAAGAGGGGTCTCACTCGCTCACCTCCAACGGATACATATCATTCACTTGTAGTTATATGATATATCAATGAGATGACTTATAGAGCAAAGAAAATTCAGCTGTGTATGACAGTATCATTTGGTCATTCTGGTGTCAATAGACCAAAGGACCGTTCAATCGCAAACCGGTCCCAATTAAGTTTGTGTCTGCTATAAAAATCCTCACTACTCATATTGCTCTAAATAAACTCATCTCAAATTAATATTACACAACAACAACATACCCAGTGTTATCGCACAAGTGAGGCAAATCACACAATAACAATAAAAAGTACCACTCCTAAAAACATAGGAACTACTAGCTAGGGCATGCTATATAAAATATCTATATCTATTCAATTCTGCTCGGGTCAAATTCATTCTAATGCTAAAACAAAGGGCAGCCCGGTACACTAAAGCTTCCGCTATATGAAATCAATGCTGAAGGGTAAATGAAGAATCTTGGTATCTTTGTGATACCAGAATCTACAAGCCCTTTTACACCTGCTTTTGTGGATTCAAATTCCCTCTACTTCTTTAGCCCAATCATGAAAATAAATTTAGGATGCAAGACTGGGTTTACTACTTTTTTTTGTTCTCCCTTCAAACTGGTAGCTCATCAGTTGTAATTTATGAACAAACACATGCCCCCATGTGGAGGTTGACTTGCCATTTGTAAAAAATGCTAAAGAAAGCATGCGAAAGTAATTTACCCAGGTAGTAAAACTGGTAGCATTTCTAATCGGATTTTTTTTTTTTTCATATTCAAAACTCGATTAATGAAGGTTGGAGCACTCCACTATACCACATAGGCCATAGCTATAAGAAAAACCTATTTCATTTTAAACTTGAAAATTGAAATTTCTTATAAGATTCTCGTTTACTATTAATAACATATTTAACTATGTTTTAGAGAAATTTTCAAATATATAGTGACATGTTTAGAATTAAAGTTTCTCAATATATTTTGGTGTAGATAAAGAATTTAGTTCTGTTACTAGATTCATGGTAAGTTAAATTTTTATTAAATGAAAATAGTAGTAGTAATATATTACATTTAGGGGGCATTTGGTTTGGAGTAGTGAAATAGGTTTTTCTTATAGCTATGTGGTATAGTGGAGTGCTCCAACCTTCATTAATCGAGTTTTCTAGTTTTGAATATGAAAAAAATTTCGGGTATCAATTTTTGACCATCCGCCCCAATTTGCCGCACCCAAGTGCAGCGTCGAAACTCCACCGCCTATGATCCCAATTTTATATAAAATTACTCCCTCATAATCTTATATTGCCCTTCAATTTTATTCCATTTGGAGCAAAGTTCCATTCTTGAGTACAAAGATATCTTCTTTTTCTTCATTCTCGCACTTTTGGATGAGGCTGTTATTGTGGGTGCATTGAAATTGATGGCTAATCGATCTCTGAAGCGTTTTCTCAACAACATAGGTCAGTTTAACTACCCCTTATGTTTCCAATTTTTGGTTTTCTTTGAGTTTCTGAAGTTCAACTCTCTGCATTTCCTCCTCTCCTAAACCTAACATCTAATGGCAGCTGCGTCAATTTATGGGATTGAGCATGACAAGAAAAATAATAATATTTTTTTGTTCATTTTCTGAATTCTATGATCTTCGATGGCTGAAATAGAGCTGAATGGATATATAGGGTTCACATATCTGACACTAGCTACAGGTAGTGGTGTAGTTATTGATTGATTGCTTGTTTGGTTGATAAATCAGCTGATAAAAGAATTGGGGAAGAAAGACAGTAGGGGGTTGGCCTTTGGCTTGAGCTCATCCCCACACACTTTGCCTAGTGCGATTTACCTCTTCTGTGTGGTTTGCTACCAGATAACAACAATATACCCACTGTAATTCCACAAGTGGGGTCTAGGGAGGGTTGTGTGTATGCAAACCTTACTTCTACAAGGTAGAGAGGCTGTTTCGGTACCCCTGTTAACCAAAACAAAATGAATTAGGGAAGAAAGATTGACATTTCTACTGTTATGCATAAGAATAAAATCCATGGTCCGAAGCAAAATTTTGATTAGATACTTATCTACTCTTTTTTTTTCCATCTTTAGAAACAGAAAATGACACTTATATAGTACGTACACAGTTGAATCGGGAGGCTTGTGGGTAAGTGAAAAGGTTACAGAAGCGAAAACTAGTTATATGTGCTGGATAAATGATCTGTTGGTATTTTATTGTTTGTTCTTTTAATTTAGAATATCTAATCTTTCAAATCATTATTAAGATAATTGTAATTGTATCTGGCAGAATTCAGTATTGGTATCTCAAGGAAACATGTTTCCAACCAGAGATATGTCTACAACATTCTTAACCGGTGTCAATCAAATTATTCAAACACAGATGGTCATAAGCCTGAAGAGAAGAGCATAAGCCATGGTCCGGGGCGCAGTAAATATGATATTGACAATGGCGATTTTCATGATAATAAGTGGAAACTAGAGCTTGCTTGGCTCTCTAAAGCTGTTGAACCTGCGGTCCAACTCTGCAGATGGGCTTTGTCAACAGGTTCGTTTAACCTCCACTATTACAACTTTACAAGGCATTGATGTTTCTCTGTGATGCTCCATTCCTATAGTAGCTTCAAGAGTTTGGACCTACAGAACAATGTCATGTTGCAAAGGGCGAACCGCCAATGTCATACTTGTGACATTTAGAATGAACTAGGACATTCCTCAACTAGTTTGTTGCTGTGAATATTTAATATAAATCAATTTTTGCTGTGGTTTCTACTTGTTGTTTGACCTCCTACGTATAGGATGTTTAGAATTCATCTGTCGCTTTTAACACTGTGGTTGCAATTGTATTTATCGATCTAAAACAAATGGATTCAATCAACTTGGCATGGATACTAAATTAAAATGAATTCACATCTTGCTTTAAGTTCTGGAAACCAGTCGGCTGACATACAGACCCTTCGATCTGTACTCTAGTTCAAATTCGATCTCAAGTTTAGGAGGAATGCTTTTGCGTCTTACCAAAACTAGCTCCAGTTGTGAAGGCTGATTTAAAGAAAAGTAATTCCAGGTCCTTAGGATCATATTGATAATTTGAAAAATGATTTAAAAGTTCACGATAGATTTCAAGTAATTGGTTTAATCTGTACTCTAGTTCAAATTTGATCTCAAGTTTAGGAGGAATGCTTTTGCGTCTTACCAAAACTAGCTCCAGTTGTGAAGGCTGATTTAATTCTATGCAGGAAATGGAAATGGAGACAAACTTCCACCGACCAATAAATCTCTTGCAGAGATATTTGCCAGCATTCAACGTAGTAAATTGGGACTTCAGGATTGGAGTCTCACTGATCTTACCATAGGCCTATATCTAATATATCTTCAGCAAGCATCCACCAGTCCTATTGAGGATGTTACGGGTGAACAGATATACTCTGATTTGATAGTAAATACTAGAACCTTATTAAGTGTTTGAATTCTGACTAAGCCTGCCTTCTCAAAATTTAACTTTTTTGTATTGCTATTCGTGACTCTAACAAGATATGCCTTTCTGATTAGGTTCAAGATCTCATCTACCACACTGAACTGGCTAAGGGTTCTTATAAAGATTGCACTGCAGCACTTGCAAGGAATTGTATGCTCCGGGAAAGTAATGTTGTCAAATTCATAAAAAATTCCAGTGTGTTGAGGCCTGGATATTATATAGGAATTGACAAGCGGAAAAAACTTGTAATTCTTGGAATACGTGGAACTCATACAGTGTATGATCTTATAACTGACATTGTTTCTTCAAGTCATGAAGAAATCACGCTCGAGGGTTACTCCACTCACTTCGGAACTTCTGAGGCTGCCCGTTGGTTCCTTATTCATGAGATGGGCACCATAAGGAACTGTCTTGAGAAACACAAGGTGGACATCTTTTCATTTGCAATTTGTTTTCTTTATATTGACCCACCAAGGAGGAAAGAAAAACAAAAAAGAAAAAACTTGGACTAGTTTTCATGTGTATGTAAACCTCTTTTATATCCCCATTTAGCATGACTAATTCATCCACAGGGATTTAGGTTAAGGCTTGTTGGTCATTCCCTTGGGGGTGCAACAGCTTCATTGCTGGCTATCATGCTTCGAAATATGTCGGCCCGAGAACTTGGTTTCAGTCCTGATATTGTGTCAGCAGTTGGATATGCTACGCCGCCATGTGTTTCTAGAAAACTTGCCGAAAGTTGCTCTGAATATGTCACAACAGTGGTAATGCAGGTCAGTAACCGATCCATACAGTCTATTTTGTTGTTGTTTTTTTTTTCCTTCTTAAGATATTTTAATAATGAATCAATAGCAGAATACTTTTCTCAGATTTTTGTTTTTATCAACTTTTTCTATGTTTCCCTACTAGGTTCTTATTGAATCACATATTGAATTGACTGCTGGAATTTCACTATGTTTTGTGATGCAGGATGATATTATTCCAAGGTTAAGTATTGCCTCCCTCACGAGGCTTAGGAATGAAATTCTTCAAACTAACTGGTAAGCAAATGTAATGTTAAGGATGGTCCTTGGTTCATCTCAATTATTCTGCTGGTGATGCATTAAAGCTGATATCTGTGGCAGTGTGGCCCTAGATTGCATATAAATGTACTTGCATATCATGCAATTAATAGGTTATATTTCAGTATCTCAATCCTGCTGCTATTTCTTCTCTCTTTCCTTTCAGCATTTGTAATTCTAAAATTCTAGAACCAACTGTTTCTTACTAGTTGCTACAATATATGAAAGTCAGAATGACTTTTACATTAAGGACAAAATACGAGTAACAATTGATAGGGTCTTCAAAATGGTGTTTTTCCTTTTTCCCACCCCTTACAACTCCTTTCTTGCTTACATCTCCTTACACATGGAATATACAAATCTTACAAGTTGAAAAGAGTCATCAATCTTGATGCTTGTCAGTTGACGGGGTAAGCTACATGAAGCACTCTAATGAAAGATGAAAGATCTTTGTTTCCTGATAACCTCGGTCTCTTCGCAACTCCAGAATTTTACTCTCCTTTAACCTTGTCCAGAATTTTACATGAAGCACTCTCATGCAGTAGCTTTTCTTCTTTTTCCTTTTAGTGATTTGTGGTAGTCAAGTAGTTCTGTATGTTATGTTAATTGTGAATTATTATTAACCTTAGCTTGTAGAAGTTCAAATTAGCATACAATTGTCCCATTGTCCATTGATTATGATATTGCTTCTGCCGTGAATTCTAGCTGCCTAAGTCAGTAGGACATGAGTTAGCAGACCTTGGTTGGGGAAGGAATTGAAGGAGGCTAGGGAACGGAATGAAGGAGCAATAGTGATCTGGTCATTTGAAATTATAGTTAATGATGTAAGTTTGTAAGATGTAGCTTGCATGGTTTCGAAAGCAACATGTGATGTTACCAGCCAATACCGGAAGTGCTTAAAACCATAGGGAGGTAATCTGAATCTTATATGTTATTATAAGCTAGAGAGATAATGAGAATGCTTTGCTACAAAGAGTTAAAAGGGGAAAAAGGCACTAGGAAGAGCATGGTAATTGATGAAATGCTCTGGGGTAAGTGCAGAGAGACTTTGAGACCTAGCTTTGCTGTATGCTGAAATCACAAGTTCTGTTTCTTCTTTCTCTTTTCCTCTTTGTTGGGTTTCATCTTGTACCACCTGTAGGATTTTTGGGGTCAGAAGTTTACATAGATTAAAAATAAGCATTTTAATGTATGCAACTGAAGAGATGTGGAAGGAACAAGTATAAAATTGAATGGATGATTCCAGGGAGATCACATTCGCTAACCTTTTGTTTTCTTCTTTATCTTGTCTAGGGTGAGTGTTCTTCAGAAGGAAGACTGGAGAGGTGTCGTAGACTTATTTACCAATGCAAAGCAGGTTGTATCTTCTGTGCAAGATGTAGCTCGGAGACTTGCTGATTATGCTAAATTACGAGGCCAAACTAAGCTCTCTGGTACGTTCATGAGCATTGGAATGGCTTGTACTAATTCTATGTTCCAATTACACTCACAAATGTTTCCTATTTGTCAATTGTCGGGGGACTTTGGGGTATGTGATTCTAGACATCCTTCAATATTTTCAACATACTCAGATGTTAATATTACCTGTACAGAGTCTACGGTTCCACGTGTTCCTAATACCTCCAACTCCAAAGTCAATACATCATCTCTTGCGAGACAGGAAGGCGATGCTGAGTTGTTTGTCCCCGGAACTCTTTATATTTTGAAGAGGAATGCAAATGCAAGAAACGAAGGTAACAGTGTGGAATGTTTCACACTTTGGAAGAGACACTCAGGGGAGCATTTTCAGAGGATACTTCTCTCAAATAACATTATTTCTGCCCACAAGTGTGATAGCCATTATTATGCATTGAGGGATGTTCTTAAAGGTTTGCCTGGTTCTACCGATGAAACTGTTTTCCGATGAATAAATTTCACATATTTGCTCTTTTCGTGTAAAACAATGATCTCATCATCCCACGGCTTGTGGGAGGTAGCTAGCTGGTCCCCTTGAGAGTAGTTGAGGTACGTGCAAGCTGACCCTTATCAATACGAAGAAACAAATAATGGCCTTGTTAGTTGCTTTACAGGTAAAACATTTACATTGTCCTCAAAGATAAGAATTGTTGTAATTTTCAGCTTACAGTTTTATTTTTTCCTGTAGTACCAGGAAATCTTCCTGTATTTTTTATTTTTCAACTATATCTTTTTGATTTTCATTAGTATTTTTTTTTAAAAAAAACATGTACTGCTATTACAAGCATAGCCAAAAGGCAATCAAGCTATATGTATCTTGAAAATAATAAAGTTACAAATGACCAATAGCTACAATTTGTCAAGCTAATTGGATTTTTTTGATATTTTTTTTCTTATACCATTTTTGAAACTGATTGTATTTCTTATACTGTTGCGTGGATAATGTTAAGACTCAAGTTTAATATTCCTGTCATATATGTTTCAATTTTAATTTATTGTCTAGTGTTTGCAATAGCTACGAAATTTTTACTGGTTTGACATTTGTTCATAATCTTTAGATTCATAATTTGATAGGATATTTCAAAATTATTATCTTTATTCCACCAACCAAAACGACGCAATGATACCATGATTTCTTGAACATTGAATAGTAACATGCTAATGTATGTTGCATTTTTGTCTTGGACTGCAAGAGTGGAAGACCAACTAGATGATAAAGTGATGGGTTTTTTTTTCTCTTCTAAACTAGTCTGCTAATAGACAAATTTGTCTGCCTGTTTTAATTCACTTTCATGAAAGTGCACTTTTGTATATTCTTTTCTGTTCCTTCTTTATTCTTGGTCATTATTGCAACTTTTGGTAAGACCTTGCCTTCTTAAACTTGAAATTTAATCAACAAAAGCCCCCACCCATCTTGTACTTACATATAACCAAACTAATGGCTTCAAGCAATAATTGTTTTTTTTCTCTTCATCCTAATTTAAATGTCGTTTTAGTATAAGAAATTGTTTTAAAATAATTTTCATTTTAGAAATTTAAGATTAAAGTTGACAATTGTTTTCAATTATACGTTTAAGATTAAAGAAATATGAACAATATATAAGAGGAAAAATTGAGAGTGAAAAAAGCTAAAACGACAATTTAGATGCGACGAACGTGATGTTTTTATTTGATGGAGTGTATAGTACTCATACTTTTAGAAATCCGTCTTTATCATCTCTAAACTTGTTTAAGAAACTTAATTTGTTTGGTAGGAAAAGCAAAAACTTAATCATGTTCCACAGGAGATTGGTTTGACCTAAGCTAGAGCTACTTAAATTTGTTGATCATTTTACAAAAGTTGCAGGCGATCAAGGGGACATTTTGTCTGAGAATTCGAGTACATGGGCTTATCATGATTACGAGATATTAAAGTTGTAAATACTACTTAATGTTGTACTTAATTAATCACAACTTTCACCCTAGGTAATTAGTGGAAAAATTGATTTAGTACACACTTCTCACCTCCAACGTGTGCTTGCCTTCAAAATCATAATCATGAAGTGTTCCTAAATCATATTATTGTGAGCGTGTTTTTGAGTGTCCATTATATATTAAGTTAATTGTTTAAAATATGTCATCTATGTTTATTTTACGCATTAGCTTTAATAAGACGTAAAGTTAATCTAGGCCTATTTCAATTAAGGCTAACACGTATAATTAAAGAAGATAACATATACTAAGTGATTAGCTGATCTACGCAATGGACATTTAAAAATATGCATAAAAGATTTTTCAAAATTTGATTTGAGAGTATTTAATAAAAACTTTATTATGTGTTTAAATACTCAATTGAAATATATCGTAATTCAAAAACTAACGATATTCAGCTTGTGTTCGACATTATCTAAGCAAAATCCAGATCATTACTTATTAGGCCATGCTTTCACATTTTATATTTAATTTTGAGTCAAATCTTTCAAAGTGGAAAAATGCCTATTTTAGGCTTTGGTAACATCAAACGTGAGATAGAACAAATGTCTTTTTCTCTTTGTTTTGCCTTACATCCCACCCACCCCTAAATGTCTATATACAAATGACTAAGAGAGAAATCACCCTAATTAACTTTCATACACCGACTCCATTAAACATCTACTATTTAATTTGTTATGAGTACAATACTGTTATCGAGTAATTTTATCCATTAAACAAAAGAAAGGTTCAATTTTTCCATATCCTAAAAAGCCAATGCTTGAAGTTTACCCAAGCTTGTTTATAAAAGTGTAAAATACCTAGCTACTAGTATTATAAGGTTGATACACAAATTGATCTAGGCTTTGTATATCTTGCATATTCATTATCCCATGGCCATCACTATAATGATCAACAGATTCCATTGAGCTACTTTGTGGTGATGAGTTGGACTTGAGATTAATATAATTTGGATAATTAGCTGGAAAGGATGAACTTGTCATTTGTCCACTTGATGATGCCATATTATTGTTGTTAATCCATTGAGGATTATAACAATTGTTTGAATTCATTAAGCTTTGAGCTAGCTGCCCTTTCACTTGCATCAATTGAGATTGTAAATAAGCTACCTGACAAATATATCCAAAACAATAAAATCAATTTCACAACTTAAAAAAAGAAGAAGAAAATAATGACTCATTGGAGTTTATCCATGCAGGCATTTTTGTTTATATAAATGATGGTAAAAAGTTAAAAATAAAAACAAACTACATGAACTAGTTGTCATATATATACTTTTACACTATGATCAATGTATTATTTTAGCTGGTAATTTATATTTTTACAAAGTTATTCTAAACTTAATTATAGTATATATTAGAGTGTTTTAACTTATTATAGCATGTAATAAATTAACCTGACTCATTTTCTAGATTACTAATTCCAACTTTTTGTAAATACACTATTAAACATTAGTTGAAGTTTATTAAGCTACTTCCTAATTAGTTACTCATTCCATTTTTTTTAGGTTGTTAATGTTACATCTTTTAGGTGGCATAATAATGTCGAACTATTATACCTTTTGCAAATTTTATTATCCAACTATGATTCGATCATAAGTTGTTCTCTTTTCCTACCCAAATTACCACCATTTATGTATTAAAATATATCCCATTTTTTTTTATCATTTGTTCCCTTTCCCTTCATGAACAATGTTGATAGTTCAAGTAGGAAAATGAAATAACCGACATAGTCGAATTGTGTTTTAATACATCGATGGTCCATCGTTCAGGTTAAAAAAGGGAACAACTGATAATTGAATCATCTTTTAATACATACATGAGATAATTCAGGTAAAAAAGATGAAATTAAACACCTGATAGTTGAGATGTGAAAAAAAGCATGACAATATTGACTTAGGGTTTCAGAGAAGTAATTAATTAAAGTACCTGTTGTTGTAAAGCAAAGATGTTGGCAACACAACCAAAGACAGGATCTTTAATCCTAGCTTGAGCTTCATAAGAAATAGTAACAACAGCATCACAACGATCATCTATAGGTACATTATGCAACAATTTAGACACATTACTTGCTCCAAACACTTTATGAATTGCAGCAAATTTAGAAGGTCCTTCTTCTGAGTTAAAATAAGGTGCAAATATACAATCCACAGCACATTTTCTCCTTAGAAATTTACATGCACCACATGGTGATCCTGTACTTGCCATAGCCAAATAAAATGTGAAAATTAGATAATAATAATAGAACCTTATTATTATAAGGTTGAAAATTAATGGGGTGCACGAATACACTAGGAAATGATGGAAAAATGAAATGTAAAGTGGAGAAAGCTTTGATTTATATAAGTGTGAAAGAGGGGACATGGAAGGTCTATGTGTAGGGATTTAAGGGGACAATTATTAATGGCTTATTCCATAGTCAACAATGTCTATTTTTATATTGTTCTATTTTTGTACTTACTATATACATGTATGATTGCTTTTTTAACTTCTTACTATATTAGTTCCAACTAGTGAAGAAGATAAGCCTTTTTAAAATGTTTACTATCAAGAAATTATTTATTTTTCAATCTCGAAAATTCTGATTAAATATTACCCTCTTTAATTTTGAAGGGAAATAATTATACCTCATCTGTTGTTTGTTTACCAACTTCGCTTATAGTATACAATAAGACTTCATAATAATCATCCTCCATCTATACCAATATTTTATTATAATAAAAAATTATTTATATCTAGTTTTGCTTCATTTAAAAAATCTATGTTTCATTTATATCTAAGTTTTGCTTTTTTATTAAAAAAAATCTATTTTGAAAAATATGACATTTTAATGTTTAGTAGAGGGGTGGCGGGGCCTAAGTAATTTGTCATGTTGTATAATTGAACGGTTACGTTTTATTTTAAAAAGGAAGATAAATAATTTGTCCATCTCTATTTCTTAAATATTTTCCACGCCGATCGCCGCACCTGGGAACTGCTGCTTCTTTTTTTCTTTCTTATATTATATACTTTCTCCAATTTTATTATTACTACTTTCATATTATTTAATTCATGATATTTTAAAATTATAAATTTGACTATAATTTTCGTACGTAGTTATTCCATTAGAAGTAGAAAAATCTTCTTAATTTATTAAAATAAAATAAAATATTTATTTTTAATATAAGAATTGATTATAATGATATTGAGGGAGTACTACTACTCTTTTTGTAGCTAATGACACGTGGAGATAAACTTACCGACAGCTTTATTTGACTTTTAATACTTCCATTTTGTTCATATGTATATGATATATATATAAGTAGTAGTCTTAATTAATTATTTTGAATATATAAGTAGTTTAGAGGGTCAATATGGAGTAACGTACTTTTTAATCTCTTCATAGTTCATTCCTTCGAGAAGAATAGAAACAATATTATATATAGTCTCCTCATTAAATTAAAGTTTGATATAAAAAGAGGACACATGGTTCTTTTTGGCGATACGTTTATTTATTACTACTCCATCAACTATTACTACTACTATAAATTGTATGTTTGTTTATTAATACTAGCAGCTCAATAAATCAGTATGTAATATATAAATTGTGTATAATCATATTTGTATCATACGTATATTGAGTATATACGCGCAACAATTACAACTTGACGGGTTAATTTAGATGGGCCTATTGTTGGACAGATTCAGGACTGGCCCATTAATCTATGGGCATATTGTTGGACAGATCCAGGTTCGGCCCATTAACGTATGGGACTATGGGCTTGGTTATAAAAAAAATTAAAAAAATATGCACCAGCCGGGAATCGAACCCGGGTCTGTACCGTGGCAGGGTACTATTCTACCACTAGACCACTGGTGCTAGCTGTTGATATATTTCAGTTAATTAAAATATGACCTACAAATCATTAACTTAATTAACAATTTTAGGGAAAATTGTATAAAAAAGCAAACTATTAATTCAAATTAAATGTTATAACCACAATTTGATTTAATTGTAACCTGTAGCAAACTGTTGCCATTCGCCTCTCTCCCCAGCTTTCTCGCTCGCTACTCTCCCTCGCCTCTCTCACTT
The DNA here is from genome assembly GCF_900185275.1 of Solanum verrucosum. Lineage (NCBI taxonomy): Eukaryota > Viridiplantae > Streptophyta > Magnoliopsida > Solanales > Solanaceae > Solanum > Solanum verrucosum. The sequence continues at coordinate 5,242,760 of NW_026020430.1, forward strand.
TATACAAACACAAATGTATAAATTGTGTTTGTGTTTGTATAAAGCGAGATAAAACTGTATATATACATATCTTTTCGTTCTCCTCTCTCCCCAGAGAATCTCGCTTGCCACTCTAACTTTATACAAACACAAATGTATAAATTGCGTTTGTGTTTGTATAAAGTGAGAGAAAATTGTATATACAAATACAAATACACATATTTTCATCCTATACACTTATAATTATACAAATACAGATCTCCCCTGCCGAGTTTTCTTTTCTCTTTCTCGCTTTATACAAACACAGATTATACAATTGCTCGCTTTATACAAACACATATTATACAATTGATTCTTTTGTATATGTATACCAAAATATAAGTTTGCTATGAAGCACAATTATACAAACTATAGCTATAACATACAAGTTAAATATGATTTTTATGTTTGCTAAACCTAAAATTTGTGTGTATCCTTTCATGTTTTGTAGTATGATATAAGCTTTTCTAACTAATTATGGAAATTTTCTTCTTTAAGTGATTGTAAATCAAAAGAAGTTAGTTCATCGATCATGATTCCAATATAGAAAACTCACTTCCAATAAGAAAGTTCAACAATTAATGTGCATGTGTTTATATAAAAATGTAGATCAACAAACGTTATCTAATCTAATCTAATTAATTAGTTTGCAAGCGTGCAGCCTCAACAATATACTCACTCAGTAATTATATATATAAAACACATATAGTTTAATAGTGTACTGAGGTCGGAAGAATATATGAAATGATTTAAGTTTAATGGTTAAGATATTGTTCGCATTTCAAGGTTTTAAGGGTTTCAACTCTCACAGTTCATTCCCTCAAATTTTAAACAACAATTAATTAATCTTGAAATTATATGACCTTTAACTTTTCCTTTCATTTTATATATGCAACAAAAGAAAGCACCATAAAAATATGAAAATGATGCTTTTGCTCAAGATCAGACCATATATAAAAGTACGTAGTTGTACAAACAACAATAACTAAACCTCAAAATCATCGATTATATGAATCCTCATTATTCACGTGGTTCCAGAATATTATTGAGAAATAATAATAACAATTATCCCCTTTTGAATCTATAAACATATATACTATTGTTTCAAAGGATCATGACCAAGTCGAAGTTCCAAATCCAAATCATTTTCTTGACTCTTCTTTTGATCCATAGTTTCTATCACATGATCGTCATGTGTAGCTGCAGTACCAAAATATTGAAATCCCCAATCATCTCCAAATAAATTAAGGCATTGAATATTGTGATGATCATCATGAGAACTATTAATACTTCTATTTTGATTCAAAAAAATCTCATGTCCATTTGTGGAGGTAGATGTAGATGCTGCAGAATATGTTACATAATTTGATTGTAACTCTGCCACATTGTAACATCTAAGATTAGCACCTGCAGAGGCGGATCTATAGTGTTAGAAGGTACGCAGATTCAATTAAACTCATCAAGTTTAACTTAATTAGACGACCACATTATAATACAAGGGCTAATGTAATTTATAGACAACAGGTTCAACTGAATCAGTATTTTGAAAAACATATATATATATATATATATATATATATATATATATATATATATATAAGCAAAAATGAATGAAATTCCAACAAATATATATATATACTTGATGTTTTGTTGCAAAGATGAACCTATATAGTGTTAGAAGGTAGATTCAATTGAACTCATCATTTGTTCAACTGAACCAATATTTTCAAAAACATAAATATATACAAGTTAAATAATTATGGAAATTTCAACAAATATATACTTGATTTTTGAATCATGACTTGAAAAGTATAGTATGTTCGGTACTAAGAACTTCTAAGGTTGAATCTCAATAATCTGCCTATAATATATATAAATATACATACACATATAAAATTGTATCAATTGAACACTCTTCATAAGAAAATTATAAATATGTAATATGTCAATAATTACTTTATATATACATTTCTAGTTTTGGTACTAATTGTATGTTTGTGTGTGAGAGAGAGAGGGGAGGAAAACCCTAATACTATATATAAATTGAATAATACTTCCTTGAATCCATATATTTCAAGGAAAATTATAATTCAGAATTGTTTAAATTTTGGATCCAACTCTGAGTACATACCTGATGATAAGTTATTGTGGATTTCATGCTTTTTAGTAGTAGTGGAGGTGAGCAAATTGTGAGTAGTAGTATTAGGTTTGTTCCTACTACTGGATAATTTGTCTTTCCTATGAATATTCATATGACCACCTAAAGCTTGAGCTGTGTTGAATCCTCCTTTGCAATAAACACACTCATAAGATTTGCCAACACCTCCCATGTAGTACTCTTGTTCTTGTTCTTGTTCTTGTTCTAGCTCTTGCTGGTCAACTTCTTGATCGATCGATGAGTTTAACAAGTAATCATGTTGATTAGATGACTCCATTAGTTAAATCAATCTTAATTATATATATATAGATCATCAATATTGTTTGATCTCATATATATTGACTTTGGAATATTGAGTGTAAAGAAATTATATGGAAGATGGGGAGGTTTATGAGTCGGAAACAACAACCTCTCTACCTCGCAAAAATAAGATAAGGTCTATATATGTTTATTTTATCAACTTCAAACTTCACTTGTGAAATTACACTCGTTTATTGTTATGGGGAATTATATGAGACAAAATATTTAAGGGCTTAAAATCATTTAGACGAGAGAAGTCATACTATAGCTAATTTGTAATTCCACGCCGGCCGTTTAGTAAAGACTAATATATATATAAAATAAATAAATTTAAGGGGTTTAACTTGTGCAGACTAATATCATTACAAAAACATATAAATTTAATTTATATACATTGATGATGCGAATTTTCTAAATTATTTTACCTATCGATGCATTTTAACTTGTTACAACTAGTAACCTACTTATTTTCGGTTAATAATTATTTGTACGATATAGTTATTATATTGAGTCTTGACTTGATAGTGTGTTAGTATCAAAAGTAATAACTTGAAAGTAAGATGTTATATATATAATTACAAATTAAACTATACATAATTATATGGTCTGGTAAACACTAATTTAAGTTATAGTAAGAGACAGGAAGCTTCCTCCATGACCTAGAGGAGGCTGTAAAACGACTCGATCAAATGTTACAGTTTTTTTTTTGTAGTTTTCTTTTTGTCTTTTCATAAGCGTTTCTTTTTCTTATTAACAATAATATATATAGGTTAAAGATAAACAAATACAGACACCCTTTAATTTATTCAAATAATTTTCCCCAGAGTACTTGTTGTTTAACTTGGTACTGGCTGCTTTCTGAAAAATAATAACAATATACTCAAGTATAATCTCAAATATGATGGGATAAAATGGCATGATCTTAGACCCTCCAAACACAAATCTCTTGCAGGCCAGGATTGTTTATGAACATTAATATATTATTCATAATTAGCAAGTGTCTAAACAAATATGATACTGTATCTATTCTTAGCCAATGATTATGACTTTAATTATAATCATATATTATTTCAAATCAAGGATGTGTATTGCATAGTTAATTTGTTATAAAACCTTTTAGTTGATGATTTGAAAGAATTATCGTATAAACGACACTTAAATACGTAAGAATATGTTACTCTATCGATTGAATTATGTCGAAGCTTCTTTGTTCTTATTCATCTGAATTTAAACGCTTTGTCTTGGTCCTATATATATTTGTGTATGATGTATTTTCTCTTGACAAAAAGAATTGAAGTAGTTGAAAAGAAGAGTGGAAAAGACAAGACCACCAAACCAAATGAATAAAGCTGTTGTTCTTTGGTTTTCGAATGGCATTTTCTCTAAGAGATTTTGATCCAAAGATCTATCAGAAACAACCTCTCGAGTCTCAACCCCATTAAAGTAGGGGTATGGTTTACATCCTATCCTATCCTCCTCAAATCCCACTTATATGATAAGGTTATTTAAAATGTAATTGTTGTATAATTGATGAATAACATATTAATTTAACATGATGTTTGTAACATTTTTTTTTACTGACAGTACTATAATAACTAATATATCCTTTTAAGGTATTGTTCAAGGTTGATTTTTTGACCAAGTCTTACCATATACAGAGGTTATTGTCAGTGTGACAGATCTTAACTGCTGCACTCTACCAAACTGTCATTTGGTACAAACAACGTCATGTTTTTTCATAAGCTAGAGATAAAGGTGATGAATGTTGTAGGTTGAATTCGGGGTGAGTTTTTTTTGTGTACAATGGGGTTTACGGGTATCCAATAACTTTTGCATGAATAATGTTTTTGTATATGTATTGAAAAATCCAATAAATGTATAAGAAATACGATTTGGTCCAATGGCAGAAAAGGAACCTTTTAACCTTTGTTTCCCTCTTGGTCATAGGTGGGAAACCACAAACTTCAAATCATGGATCTGCCTAGGGGTTGACAGCCTGTGCAAAAATAATTAAAATGTGACAAATCCTCTAAACATACGCAGAGGATTTTTATATAATTTACTTCAACGAGTTTTGTATACAGATTGATTGTTTATTGAATTTTTTATTTGATTATGCTACAAAAGTGTGCTCAAAACCATTGTAAAAAATTACTGTAGCAAAATTGTGCTTAGAGTATTCTCTCTCAAGTCTACAAGCATTCCAAGGTTGGCATATGTTTATTGGCACATCTGGACTCTGGTCTCTCCCCAGTTTGCAATTTATCAGCAACAATCCTGAAAAAGAATTTGATGCGTAAACAAGGATTTCTTTTGAATCAAATAAAAAACTTTCAATCACAGTGATGGACAGTCAAACAACACCGTATCTACATAACCAACATAGATTACTGAAACAGAAGGGCCACGAGATTATGCTGTTTTGAAGTGTGCACTCATATGAATTAAGATCAAGGTGAAGAGAGATATTTCAGGATGTATACTATTTCCTAGAAGAAGATTGTCGTTATATTGATGCAAATTGGGCAAAGATTGCCTTCAGGATGTTAATCTGTCACTAGCATGTTGCTTACCGCCCACCTGCGTGAAAGATACTCTTCTAGTAGGGAAAGGGAGGAAAAAAATGCAACATAAAGGAGCTGAATATGCAAGTTTATGTATGAAGATAAAAAGAGTTTATCAGAGAAGATAATGCTATTGTAGTAAATGATTGCAGGGAACGATGTATTAGTTAGTTCATAATGTAGTTAAAGAACAAATAATCTACAAGTGCAAGAGACAATTTCAAATCAGCATGCAATTATGAAGCAAGAAACAAGAAAAGGAAAGAAAATAAATAAGTGAAGCTCTTACATGGTCGGATTTCAGCATGTTCAGATAGATAGAAAGTCTCTTGACATGTTGCCAGTGAGCACTGAGTAGCAGCATTGGTGAGTGTGTTTGCAGTCTCGTTTAGTATGCCTGGTCTGGATAATCTCGAAGCCTAAATCAGTCATTGAAATACATCAAAATGCATCAGGTAATTTCACATCTTATGTCCTCTTTTACATTTGTATAATTGTATTGAACAATGTTAATATGCTGCACCTAGATGCAGAATCATCACAGATTAGTCCCATAAATCATTTCTACAGATGATGTTAGCTGCTAATCGAACAGAGAATCTGGATCTTTGCCTTCAGCACGCCAGCTGAATCACCAATGATGGGAGAAAGATTAACTCCTTGAGGGGTTCCCTGATAGCTGCAGAAATTTTTTTGTTATCAAAGGGAGTTATATGCTAAATGATATAACAACCAATGTTCAAACTTAAGCAAATTTTACCTGTGTCATTCTATGGAATAGAGTAGCCAATGTGACTGCCGGTACGTTATTATTCAAAAGTACACCAGCTTCCAATGTATGTTTGAGCAGCACCAACAGAGTGGATGTATCAGCTAGCCAATAGGATATTATCATCATTTTCTAGGGGCTTTAATAACACTACATTTTACAACGGAAAGCTACCAGCTTTTATTAAATCTGATCAATTCTTCGACATACAAAATTCTAACAACTTTAATTCCTACCTCAATAGCTTGAGTCCTCTCAACTTCAAATGACCGCCACTGCATAAGGCACTTGTAGATAGTGCAAGCATGACCAGATCTGTCCTCAAAGAAGTCAAGAGCACAGTGTAATACAGTGTATGAACAAGTTCTGGTACCCCTTTTTCTCATCAAGTGATTTTTGCGGTCTTCCCTCGACCTCTTAATTAACACTTGAATTCAGTGATGTGCTATGTTGATCCTATTATAAATCCCAGTTCTTAGTTAACTGATAGAACAAGTAAGCAAAATACTCGAACGACTATGTAATCTACAAGCCTTTGAATTACTATGTTACCGTTTTGGCTTCAGACCTCTTACAATATGACATAATGGGTAAGAGTAAGCAAAGATAAAGATTCTAAAGTCAAATATGAGGAAGATTTTGCCCAGGATTACCTGAATAATTGATCTGGAGCATCCAAACAGCATGTATTGCTCTGAGCCATTGACAGTGCCTGCTGTTTCTTTTCCGAATCTAGGTTGGTCAGCTTTTCACCAACCTATTGGAAAAGGTTAAATAATTTTTTCATAACTAAATCCAGAAATTTCAACTATTCCAAGATGTCCATTTTGTAGTTCAAGGATATAAATAATAAACATAATTTTGGTGCATTGACAATTTTCATTGTGAGTTACCAAACTAATGGTTCAAACATATTAAAGAAGAAAATGAGACTTGTTTCGGGTAAGAACACATTGTGATAACAAATCTATGGATCAACATTTTATTTCCCTACTTGATCCTGGCAGCACCATTTGTTGGAGCCATACAACGAAAGGGTATTTTAGAGTTCTGCATGCAAAAGGAGTGGTTCTAACTCATAGAGAGCAGCAGGCTTGCAAAACAGTTCTTGCAAGTCTACATTAAATCGACCATTTTACTTAAATTACCCACTTAATCGCACATAAATTCAGAACATAAGAGAGTAGTTCATGGAGAAACTACAATACCAGAATAACTTTTGTTTGAGAGAAACTGTACCTGATCATGCTGCTGTACAAAGGTAGTTGTTTAGATCTGGTTGAGATGACTGCTAAAAGCCAAATAGGCTAACCATCTAAGGCTGGCATGTATAGAGATATACCACATTGAAGAACACTTTCCATCAGAAGAAGTCATCAAATATCCCGTCCCGGTCATTTTCCCAGTTTCCAGAACCTGCACAATGCAACCAACCAAAAGGAAGGAAGGATATATAGTACAGTTTTCTGAAGCAGGTTCAGTTTAAGAAAAAACAAAGAGAAAATGAAGCATGTAGCTACAACTAAGCTATCAATATCTATGGATAAAAGGGAGACTTCTACTAAATGGAGAACAAGTGCACATTCCCCTACTCTTTTTTTTTTATCTCAGTAAATGTTGCCATACTTAAGAACTAGTAAAATTGCTCAAGCTACCCTAAGGGACACTATACTGACCTGAGATATCAGCTGCTGCCAGATCCTGAACTATAAGCTGAAAAGCATGAGAATCTGGAGAAGAAAATTGGGTTGGAGTTGAACCAGGAGCTGGAAATGTAAAGTCAGAGTTGGTACACGTAGCATCAGCTGAAGCAGATGTAGCATCATCAGGATAACCTCTAGAAATGAGTCCCGAAGCTGAACTCTGGCCGGAAGAAGGATGTAATATCATTTTCAGCTCTGAGAATTGGTCTGATATACTGTAAATCATCCTGAGGCACACTAGATCATATCTAGTATTAGTCATATGACACGAGATTCTAATGTTAAAAAGGAAACTATAAGATGCAACTCCAACTTATAGTAAAAATATTAGAGAAGTCTTCAAGGTGTTGACAGTTTAATGATGACCCTACTTATCATTACTTATCCTTAGTCCCGTTTGTCTACTACGCTTGTTTTCATTCGAGTCTCTTTTCCAGATGCATCCTAAAAAGTCGCTAATTAAAAGATCTAGGTGATTATATCCCATTACACCAAAGACTCAAGATTGCTTTCCTCGGTAAAAGAAACATGCTCACAAGGTTTCCAAAGTAATTCAACAAAAAGCAGGAACAGGATATCACTCAACAAAAATGGAACTTCATAAGAAAAGGAGCTAATAGATATCAAGCTGTCTTAAGTATTTTATTTAGAGCTTAGAAAGGAAAAATCTTTCCCAAGATAAACAGTTCTGCTTTCTTTCCTCAGTAGGAGGGACTATGCTGCCTTTATGATATTACCAACCATACAAAAACACAACATATATAAAAGTAAAAAATAGAAGAACACAAAACAAGGAAATTTTAATATGCCATGGATATTGTTATATGTTGCTACTCCATTCTGGTCTGAGCCAAGACTTGAAGAGAATCTTCCTCTTTATTACTAAGAAGAAAGTAGATAAAAGTGAGAGGGAAACAAAGAGATCTTTTTTTGTTGTCTTATACTGGGAGGATGCAAGAGGACAGAAAAGACCAGCTTGAAGCTGTCAATGATTTGAGGCAATCTTATCCATTAAATTCTAAGACAGAGATCAATTATATCAAAGGTAATTCTGAAATGAAATTCCATGGATGCCTTTGCACCAATGAAAAGCTTGAAAGCTTCATATAACTCAGCAACTAAAAAGAACATCAACATTATGGAATGCATGTAGGACTCCAGATTCAGTTTTACCATAAAGAACCAGCACACATCTGTCTTAGTAAGATTGCTGCCAATAACAATCTTCAAAATTATATGTTGCCAACAACCAACTTATGGATCCCCGACTACAGTAGGATCTAACATCTTCAGAGTTACATGATTAACGCAAAACTACTGAAGATGAAAACTTTTGTTTCAATTCTTGAAGCAAGATGCAGCACATAACTTCTCAAGGGGTCACCAGTCATATTCTGCTCTTGCTAAAGAATGTTTAGATTTGGAGTTCTGGTGGAATCAAATGCATTAGTGATACGATGATAACATCCAATGATCCAAACTTTCAGTGAAAACAAAAGGGACAATACGAAGGAGACCCCCAAAATAAATATAGAAGGTTATAGAGGATTCACAGCACTTCATTTAATAAAAAAGACAGAAAAGAAATATGCATTTATAGCAAGATATGAGACCACTAGTCGAAAATCTATGCGGCAAGAAGAAGATAAAAGATAAAATCTATTCGAAAATTTCCAGAGACCTACCGGGAGAACTTGACAAATTCTAGAAACTTCCCCGACATAATTGCCAATGTACCCTTAGATAACCCCAGCCCAATCTTGAAAAACAGGAAGTTGATCATGTTTAAATTATCATTTCCACCAAGTAGTCCACAATGATTCGACCAGTTCTATATGACCAATTCAGTTTGTTTAAAGAAGATAATTGTCCAGGCTGAGTGGTTCAGTAATTCTTTTTTCTTTCTTTTTGTTTGATGAATCAAATAAATCATTTCATTAATAAGCACCAAGGTGATGCCGAAGTTACAACAATTTCGAAGGTGTTTGAAAAATCCATTCCATTGTCTATACATAATGGAATGCTTTCTTTACACCGACAGTAGAGATACAATAAACTCTTGATCATCCATGTGATTTTCAACTCCTCCAAGCATCCCTTTTTCCATTCTCTTCATATTTACCAAAAGATGTATAGGTTGCTAACCTCCATATTTTCCTCCCGTCTCTCCCCACTTTTATCCTCCAAGATGCTAGTTTCTGCATTAGTTCTAGGGAGTACCCAAGAGATATTGGACAAAGAATACACCTTACTCCAAGGTTCTGTTGCATAGTTGGAGTGAAGGAGCAAATGATTGGTGCTTCTCAATTCTTCTTGCACATACAACACTGGTTATAATGATGCATCCCCTCTTCCTCAGGTTATGCGCCGTGAGTATAGCATCCCAAGCAGCACTCCTTGTAAAAGATATCTAGAAAATATGATATTAAGACTAGTTTGTTTATGCTATCTTATATGTGTATATTATAAGCCAATATAAAGATATGCCAATTATTTGTCTTGGCTGAGCATTTTGCCATGATGAGCAGTTCCAAAGCAAACGAAGTTAAGCAATCTGAAGTTACTGAACTGCTTACAGAAATCTATCAATGATTGAATTCAAATAGTATCATGTCATTTAGAATCAAAATCAAATATTGAACACAAATAGCATCATGTCTTTAGAATCTTCCTGAAGGACACATATCACATTGCTTCAGAGGGACACTAACTTAAGGACCCTTTCAGGGACATTTTGAGCAATTTACCTATTAATCACATGACAAAATTCATATGAGGTTTGTACATTAAAAGCAGAAGATGATGTTAGAATTAGGTAAAAGAGTCCTGATTAGTTTCTGCAGTTAATTTCTGAAATCTAACCCCCTCACATGAAATGGTTAGAAAGAACAGCTGGTAATTTCACACAGAAATATAGCTCTCAAGTTTGTATTCAGTTTTAAATGGTTCAGAAAGAACGAGAAAAAAGATATATCCCCCCCACCCCCCAAAAAATAGTATATTTTTGAGAGCATTTTCACAGTTGATAAGTTTATCGCTCAGAAGTTGGTGATTTATATTGTTACAAGATGAAAGGACTAAATCTGGTACCAATTATTCGAGTAAAGGTACCTGTTAACTGAATCCTGAAGTTGTTGAACTTTTCTTTCAGTTTCTTCCAACTTCCGGCACTTCTCTTTACTTGATTCTTGAACTTCAGCACATTTCCTCTCAGAATCATCAGCACGTTGCTTTTCTTTTTGATATAACACCTATCAATAGGTATAAGCATGAGAACATCAACATTCAACCATATGTAACTGGAAAAAGATGAATGCTTTCACCTATTTTTCTCTATCTTCTCTACTCATTTTAGGGTTAGGGCAAGGGAATGTGAAGCTGAAAAGTTGTGGGGATCACTCTTCAGCTGACAGTTCATACCTTTAAAGTTTTCAACTCTGCAGTTAAAGATTCAATGATTTCTTCATCCTCGACAAGAATTGGTTTCTTATCAACAATCAAAGAGTCTTCTTCAACTGCTTTTGGAGCAGCCTCATATTCCCTGATGGGCAGTGTATCTGTTTCACTCAGTTTGCTTTGCATGTCTCGCATTGAATTATGCAATTTTGCTATTTCCTGATCCTTTGCCTCTTCCAAGTCCATCTGCAAGGTATTTTCCTATTTGTGAGTTGCCGAATGCTTCAAATAGTTCAGCTTTCTCAAAATGAAAACTCGTAGTAACCCACAATCCTAAGATTGGCAAGACTGTTTAACTTTAAGGTAATATCTTATTTTATCAATGCTATCCAATTAAAATTCTCAAATGTATTATAAATATAGTGTAAGGAAAAAGAAAGATTTTATCTGCTTAGCACAAGTATATCACCCTTAGACGTTTCTCCAACTGCAACTGCAATCTAAGTTCTTCCACCTGTTTTTCAAGCTTATCCTTTGCCTCTATAAGTGCACCTGTTTCTTTTGAAGCCTGAAGTATTTGAAATGTATATTAGCAAAATCCATAGAATTTAAGGAATATATTTGTAACATTCAACAGATAAGCCTATCAAATTGCAAGCAACAGTTTTGATGCACTCTACTGTATTTCACGTGGAAAAAGCCAATCCCGATCCCACAGCAGGAAATTTAGGGGAATCATGTCACCAAAAATAAAACTAGAAAAGAATTGAGAGACTGCACTAGCTAAGACCAATAACTTACACCTGGTTCTTTTTCAAAATCATGTTTTACAACGTGCATAGCTGTGTTAACCCGATGTGACCACTTACACTAATAACTACTAGCACTTAAATATCTAACTATTAGCTTGTGACTTATACATCCAAAGTAAGTGACACATACATATGTTCTTCCAATTTGTACAGTTCCTATATTAAAAAGATATCAGTACTTCTGATCTGTATTTAGAATTCTAACCACTTGTCTACAAGGTTTAATAACAAGAATCTTTATAGATACTTCTTACTTCCACTGAAAGCTTCAGAGAAGTAATTAAACAATCCCTTCATCTACTCTTGTTATGTAAATAATAGTAACAAACAAGTGAACCATATACCATTTCAGTAAGGGAAAATTACGCGGTTAAGCAAATTTATACTACTTAATTACTCATCATAGCTATAATTTGCTATAATTACCACTCGCGATTAACATTATACATTAATTACGTGGGCTGACTTCGAGTTTGTATAATTAGTCACGTTGTATATGTATAATTCGCCAGAATATACAAATACATATGTATAATATACAATTATATAACTGATATACATATACAATTCACCTCTCTCCCACTCTCTGCCCTCTCTCACTCGCCTCTCTCCTCCCTCTCCCAATCTCGCTTGCCATATATACAAATACATATGTATAATATACAATTATCTAACCGATATACATATACAATTCACCTCTCTGCCCTCTCTCTCCTTCCTCTCCCAATCTCGCTCGCCTCTCTCCTCCCTCTCCCAATCTCGCTTACCACATATACAAATACATATGTATAATATACAATTATCTAACCGATATATATATACAATTCACCTCTCTCCCACTCTTTGCCCTCTCTCGCTTGCCTCTCTCCTCTCTCTCCCAGTCTCGCTCGCCTCTCTCCTCCCTATGATATGTAGCTACGAATTGTAATTATCAAACTATAGCTATAGAGAGTAATTAGGCTATTTTTGAGTGGCTATATGTGAAAGTTCCTCTTTCAGTAATCAAGCTCTGTCTAACAAATAGATCATTCAGGCCATTCATATCATCACCCCATTGCTATGCTAAGGAAATCGGAAACATATGTCACACAGGTTATAGAAGAGTATAGTAATCCAGAACTTACCATCTTTAGTTTGCGAAGCTCTCTCCTTGCAACAATTCCCCTCCATCTGCATTGTGTAAAAATTGATGCCCATATGAGTTTCCTATAGTATGAAAGGACTTTGTGACGGCGCTCATAGGCCTGCAAAAAATTTATCTTGTCAACACTTGAGAACAAACTTTGTAAGACCTCTGAATCTATACATAATACCCAATAAACTAACCTGTATAATCAGAGCTCCCTTGGTTCGCTTTTCATATCTGAACTTAGTTCGTGCAGCTGCCACTCGAATTCCAGTCTGAAGAGCAATGACTGCTAATTTAAGTTTCGTGTAGGATTTTCTGGCTAAGTGTCCACGCAACTTTGTCTGGATTTTGAGAGAAGCAGCCTCTCTTTTCAAGGTAACATATGATTTGAAAGCAAACCTTGCTGAAGAATATGACAGAGTGAGCACATAAATTTATTAAAGGCAGAAAAATTGAGCAGCCTATTGGAATGGTAGGCTGTTTATTTCCAAATGTCCTTTCAGTTCTAAGAGGGCAAGAAAATACAGCTGTTATTTCCATGGTGCTCATTTTTACAACAACAAAACATGCATAAGTGATCTAAGTTTAAGCACCTAATGAGGAGGATGTCTGAGTGATGGTATTACTTTACTATCATATAGTTCAGACAATATACACAGATTAACTGATTAAGCAATTGTGTTACATGCTAAGCTGCCAAATTACGTTTGAAAGAGCCCTTAGACCATGGTGATGGAAGGAGATTATGGAAATCGAATCAATGGTTAGAAACTCTGTGAAAGGCAAAAACAATAAATATTCTGAGAACAAGAAGTATCTATCCAGAAAAGAAATTCCAATTAATAATTTTATTAGGCTCGTCTAAAGAAGAATTTGATGATAGTACAGATATGAAAGCAAAGTTGATTTGTTTCGTGGTCTTTTACTATCTGTAATGAGACAATCAAACATACATCAATATACACAATGGTATATTGATAATCCCCTCCGCTTCCCACATTTAAAAAAAAAAGAAGAGATGGTTACTTTTTCTTGGATGTAAATCTCTACAAAATATGACTCCCGTTATTTTTTTTGAAGTTTTAATTTCCACTTTCCCCAAACTTTTGCCCCATTATTTTGAAAATAAAACAAAAATTGCTGCTACATCTCTATGGGAGACAATTCCAGCATGTATTTGGAGGGTGGTGTGAAAAGAAAGGAACCAAAGATACTTTGAAGGAAAAAAAGATAATATAAAGCGTGAGAGAAAGGAGTCAAAGATAGTTTGAAGGAAAAATAGGGAGTATACAAAACTACCTCAACACTAAGCTAGACCTAGTTAAGGTCAGCTATACGAATCCTCATTATCCATTTCCTCTATTTAAATTCAACGTATTCCAGCATTCAATGAATTAGCTTCTCTAACTGTAGAAGTATTCAATATTTTCTGCTGATATAAAAATCACCCGACAAGATGATTAAGAAAACACCTAGCGGATATTGGACTTGACTCATAACTTTGATGCTCTCCTGTCTTATCAAAGTACCGGAATCAAGAAACTCTTGCTCACTCATTTGGCATCCTTCCGGTCCTTAGTATATAGCATGAGGTAGCTTGGTAAGCCATACACCTCTGATCTTTCCAAGGAACTTTCAAACCATTATAGGGATATCATCTGGACCACTGGCTTTTTCCAATCCCCGAGGATTTTCGTGGCATGCTTCACTTTTGTAGGCCTAATTCAACTAGGTATAGCTAAAGTCTATCATGTACAGATAGATATATGGAGATCTTTAAAGCTATCCTACTGATTCAAGTTGAACAATCAATAAAAATAGCATCTCCATCTCTCTTTGATCTAATTATCTCCTGTAAAACTTTAATACACTTGAGCTGGTTTATCTTTACCCATCTTCTCCCAAATGCAAAAAATAGAGAATATACTTGGACTAAAATAAAAAATGCTACTTAGACTAAAATAAAAAAAGGATTCTCTTTTTAGCTTTACGTTGCAACCTGATCAGTATACAAGAGGAAGATTCTCTCCTGGAATTCCTTTTATTTAACTGGATAGTAAAGAAATTGAGGGAGGAACAGATTACATGATTAAGCTACCAAAATGCCCCAGCAAGTAGAAAAAATGAAACTTAGTACATGAGTAAAACATCTAACTTTCAAAACAAAGTCCACAATGTGCGATAGAAAAGGCAAAGAGATAATGATAGACAAACCTCGACACAAGGATTGTAAGCAGATTGCCACCTTCTGCAAAGAAACATAATCTCTCCTAGAAATATGACATCTAGTTTCCTTTTGTATTGTCTTAACTGCAGCAGATAGCTTTAGTGCTCTGTGTGCATCTAGCTCCGCCATCTGCCCTGATCTCAAAAAAATCTTTGTTTGTCCAATCTGCAAAACAATTGTAGCAACCCTAACTGAAGTATAACTTGACTCGTAAATTTGGGAAGTTATTTTGAATGAAAGAAAAGAATATCAGCAGTGCCTAGTAATGGGAGAAAATAATTTCAATGGGTACACAATATTGTGGAGAAATTTTCAAACATCAACTTCAACTACAGATATCAACAGCGCCTAGTAACGGGAGAAAAGCTCTCAGTGTCTCAGATTAGGAAATTTCACCAGTAATGCTCAACTATATGCAACCATCTAGCAGCAAAAATAATATACAATGCAAGTAAAAGACAAAATATCAGTAGTCTTGAAATTGAGAGCAATTTAACACGTGCTCGAAGTCCAAGAGAATGATTTCCTTTTTTGCATCCCCCCACCCCACCCCACTCACACAAACAAACAAACAAAAATAACTTTATTAAAATATCTGAACTTGCTGCTTGATAGATGCGATTTGTTAACTGAGGCAGGCCTTGCAAGGTAGGTAAAATTTTGATATAAGCTTTAAGGATTGGCTTACATTCATCAAGATGATGGTGAAGGAAATATAAATTTCCCCCTACTGGATGAAATGGGGCGCACACACATAAATGTGTACCCACAAGAGTGAATGATTTGATACTACTGATCTCGACATTCAAGAAATAAAATAGATTTCCAAAATAGCAAGAGAAACATCAAATAACCTGATAACCAGCAAGCCCTATCTTTTCTAATAACTTTTTGCACGCAACTTTTTCATCATCCCTGCCCACAAACAAGTTAAAGAAAGATAACAATATCAACTTCTAATAATCAAAGAAATTGAGGAAACCACAAGATCCTTTTCTTTTTCTTGGGGGGGGAAGGGGATCAAGAACAAGACCAGTACTTACTGCTCTTGGAAGACCTCTGGAGCAAGAACACCAAATCGATTCATAAACTCAGAGAATGTCTTATGCGTGGGATAGCCAGCACAACTAATTCTGATTGCCTCTAGAACACCCTTCAAACAACAAAATATAAGCACATAATTCAAGACTTAAAAAGATTCTACATAAGAAACTGTGAAATTTACTCACACCACAACGTAGCTGCTGCATAATGTTAACGTTCTCAAATATTGCCGGTTTCAGAAGACTGTTAGGCTTCACACATCTAATGTAATGAGGTTCTGTAGAATTCAGAGTTTCCATCAATGATTGGAGTTGTAACTGCAACAGTGAAATTGGAACATTAGAATCTTTCACATACTTAAAGTAAAGACTTGGAACTAGGCTGTTAGTTCTTTGGTGAAAAATACTCTTAGATCACAAAAATCTAAGAGGGCATAATGGATAAAGTAATATATAGAATTAAACTTGTGGTTGAAATGGAGAATGATATGAAACTGATGATACCTACCAAATATAAGGCAAGTTTTATATTATGGTTATTGATTAGCAGTGTTAATGAGAGTGGGAGTTGGACCTCTAAAGTGTAACATATCCACGGGATGAGTGTCAAAAGTCGCAGAATTAAGATGGTTTTGCAATGATACAATAATAGACAAGATTAGAACGATCATATCCCTGCACTTTGACATCTGATGTAGACATATCTCTACATGATGTACAAATCTCTAAACATACAATCTAGTCATGATTGTAAAAAAAGGAACTGAAATAACGAGATGAGTGTCAAAAGTCTTTTTAGTACAAAAACTCTGATTTGGATAAAACTACAAATTATTAAGCATTGGGATGAAATAAAATGGAACTGAAAGGATATTGGTGGACTCATTTGGGTAATCAAACTCATTTTCTATAGATGCTTAGTTGATTGATAGATCACCAAAATTCATAAGTATATAAGTTCGTAACTACCTTGAAACGAGAACCAATGGATGAGAACTTGGAAGATTTGGATGAAGATTTAGTTGACTCCTCAGCAACAGGAGGAAAAAGGCCCACTACAAATGGGCATTTAGAAGCACTTAACAAATCCTGATGCTCAGGAACGACATAGTCTTTGTTCTTATCTAAAAACTGATCAGACTGGTATTGAACCTGGTGGGGAAAAAAAAGGAAACATTTAAAACTAGTAATAATGCTCCATATCCACCGTAGAAGCAATTGACTAGAGTTCTAGGGAAATACACATATCATATTACCTCTCCAGCATAATGAGCAATGGTAAAATCAGTGCGGGACAATTTTGGTTTGACAAAGCGTTTGTTGGTCTTGAATATCTGATAAAGCTTCTGTGAGAATGTTTCATGAGTTGACTTGGGGAACATACTGGAAATTCCATTTCAAAGAAAACATAAATTAGAACATTCGTCTCTATCACAGAAGCTCAGATGAATTGTTACATATCTTACCAGGCTTCATCAAGAAGAGCAATGATGCCTCCAGGTTTCTGTAAACACAATACAAATCAACTCATCATATGCCACTTCACATGATACAGTGATTTGAAAAAAGTGTTACGATTTTAAAGCAGTGTTGGTAAGGGATGAACCCAAGGTAATCAATTCTTGCTAACAAATGCATGGTGCTTTTAATGAATATGAGCTCACTTTAAACATCAGAGATGCTCCTAAGAATGTAAGCTCACTTAGATGTTCTAGTTTCAGTTTCTTAATTGCCTATCCTAAAGGATATGATAAAGATGCTCTGTTCTAAATTCCGGGTGAGTTCCTAAACAATATTAAGAAAGAATAAAGCAGAGATAAATGCATGTACATTTTATCTGGGAGATGCTAAATGGCCATGGACATGAATTCAGATAAAGAAATGTCAACTAGAGGGATCTTAGACTGTATTAATAATAAAAGCATGCATAAGGTCCTTGGGTCTAAGTGGAATATGCCAGAATACGCAGCAGATCTTCAATTGGTAGAACTTTTAAGATCTCTATAATTAGTTTTTGGGTTCACAATTAGTGTTGATAACTTTTTGGAGGTGTCCTGCATAGAGGAATACAAATTACCAGTTTTCGAAAAAAATGTGAAACCCAAAAAAGTAGCATACTCACAATAGTTAAATGATACTTAAAAGTTCTACATGTAACTTAACTTAAACTATAAAACAAATAATCAACTATAAGTATAGATGTTACTTTGATTTATATTTACAATTAATTCAACAATCATTTAACTGGAAATCTTTCCATTTAACTTGCTGCATGAATATTATATGCATAACACAAATTTTATTCTCACATTAACCAACTACTTGGAGTTCTACATATAATAGGATTATAATGAAATATTATCATATTCAACTTCTAACATTTAAACACAAGAAACTTATTCTCAAGGCTATGACTTATGAGTTGGTACCCAGGCGTGTACAATAGTATTCAGAAGCTAGAATCCAAAAAGAATCTGACCAAACAAGTATCCATGGCAACTATTAGTACTAGCATTAGTTGCACAAGTTTCGCTGCTCAATGCAGCAATGGAATAATATACAGATGACAACTACAATACGCAACATGATATATTTGTATATATGGGGAGAAAAGGATTCACTGTACCTTTTCAATAAGATCTAAAACATCCTGGTTGTCCACGAATTCTATATAGCTCCAGTCTATCTCTTCCTTAGTGTATTCCTCCTGCTCCATCTTGAACATGTGCTGGAAAGAGATGATTTCACAATAGCTGAGTTGTGCTTAGCAAAATGGACAGAACTGCTTCTATAAAATTTCAACTAGCATACCTGGTTAAAATGTTGCTGCAGCTTCTCATTAGTATAATTAATGCAGAATTGTTCAAAACTGGAAATAGAAGTTAGAAGAGTCAAATGCAAGACACCGAGTTAACTAGTTGTTTTGTTTGTCCACCAGTGCCTACCTATTACTTTTGAAACTTTCAAAACCATAAATGTCAAGAACACCAATTAGAGATTTTGAGTGAGGATCTTGTCCAATCGAGTTATTTATTTTGTCCACCAACCTGTGAACAGTAGAAAGGATGTGTTTTTAGTGTCAATGTAAGCGATCAGAACCACAGTAATCTGGCTGTGACGGTCGAAGCATACCAGTCGAATAAGCGAGAATATAGTGTTTTAGCTAATCCATCTCTGCTTACTGCTGCAGCTTCAGGATCAAGACTTCTCTTTATAACTTCTTCAGGAGTGACCATTACACGTCTTAGTAGGGCATCCTCCAGTGAAGTAACATCACACCTGATAGAAGAACCAAATCAAATAAAAAAATTCATGCAAGAAAGAGCAAAGGAAGAATAGTGGGATATGGACGGCAGAACATACATCAGAAGCTCTGCAGTAGTTTGAAGATGAAACCTAGATTTGTCATCTTTCACAACTGATGAATCAACTTCATTGCCCTTTTCGAATTCTATATTACCAAGATGAAGAACAGAAGCCACAACACTAAAAATTGCTTCCTGAAGAAGAAACAGCATAGCTTATTCGAATCAGAAAGGGTAATTTGCAGGAGAGACAAAAGCAATTAGAGCATTACCTGCTCTTTCTCGCTAATTCCAACAATATCCATTGCCCTCCTTATCTCAAGATAGTCATGGGCATCATTAACACCTACTAGTTCATAGCAATTTGATTGGTTGAGATAGCGAAATGATTTGGGATCCCCCAACTTGTACCTTTTGATCTCCTGTTAAGATTGGGAAAATCTCAAAAGGATATGGTGAAAATCAAATTAACTCGGGCCGATGAAAGATGTAAAAAGGAATAGCACTGATGCAAATTACCTCCTGTGGTGCTGCACATAGAAGGTAGAAACAGTGATAGTTCCGTTCAGGGTCTGAAACTTGGCAAACTCGAGATCTTTCAAGAAGATACGTTCTAATAGCTGCTCCAGATATTCTTCCATTCTTATCAAACTGAATCTCCACAAATTTACCGAAACGGCTGTAAACAACAGATTCTAAGTAGCTTTAGGAAGGAAAAAATTTCAACTGAGTGCTGAAGCAATTATGAGTCTATTTTCTTATTGAAGCATGCGTAGAGTAGTTTATCTTACCTTGAATTGTTATTTCTAACTGTTTTGGCATTGCCAAATGCTTCAAGTACTGGATTTGACTGGAGATATAACAATCATGAGTTAAAAGAATAATATAGCCAATAGAGAAGACTTTAAAAGAATAATATAGGCTATAGCCAATAGAGAAGACTTTAAAAGAATAACATAGGCTATAGCCAATAGAGAAGGCTCTAAGAGAAATAGACAGAGAAACTATCAGTTTGAAGCCCTGTCCACTTGATTTAGTCTGTTTAGACATGAAACATAGCCTCTAGGAAATTATTTGATTCAAACGGATGTGAAAGCCTTCCAAATACTATGAAATTTTCACATACACATTGACCCCTCTACAAACTTTCAATTAAGGAAACTACAATCAAATTCATCAAAACCAAATTTACATTTATTGACGAATGTCATTTCAAAAATTTCACTATATGTATTATAAATTATTTAGTTCAGAAGTTACATCAACACTGCAGATTCTTTTTTATACTTTATAATCTTTT
This sequence comes from Solanum verrucosum, assembly GCF_900185275.1. NCBI lineage: Eukaryota > Viridiplantae > Streptophyta > Magnoliopsida > Solanales > Solanaceae > Solanum > Solanum verrucosum. Next base: position 5,263,484 of record NW_026020430.1, read on the forward strand.
TATAAGTATACTATATCACTTTTCATTAAAGAAATATAATCATTAAATTTACTTTGAAAAATTACTGTACCAATTTTTGAACCACATCCTTTTCTTAAATTTAATACTACATTAAACTCCACTTTTTATGTGAATATGATACTTCATTTCTTTTCCACGCATTCACATCTCCAACAACAATCAATCAACCCTAACTAGTAAGTGTTAGTCAAATGAATCATTTGTATCTATTCCATTCTATTTGGGTTCCATCACTGACATTCACATTACTAAGTCTGTATAGCTGAAATTGTGCAGAATTTAAGCATACAAGTTCCTAAGTACCTGTCCATGTAATTTAAGGAAGTACAAGAATTTAATGCCAGTAATCCAAGCATTTAGCTTACCTCCAGCACTTGTTGTTCCACAGTCCGTTTTTGAGTGCCCTTATGGCCGCCCAAATAGGCAAGATATTGCATAAGCATTTTAGTAGTTTCAGTCTTACCAGCACCACTTTCACCACTAACCAGTATAGAATTGCTTTTACCCTCGTTGATCATCGCCCTGATTCATTTTCAAGATTTTGGTAACAAAGCATTATTTATCATGAGAAAAATAATGTGGAGTAGAAATGGTATACAGGAGTACCTGTAAGCAGTGTCAGCTATAGCAAAGACATGAGGACTTAGTTTACCGAGTTGTACTCCTTTGTATTTTGCCATCATGCGGCCATCATATAAATCAGGCAGTTTTTGGAACGGATTAATGGCTATAAGAATACTTCCAGTATAAGTCTGGCAAGATGTCAGAGTATGATTAATATTATGACAAAGCGATCTGTAGCTGCAATTTCAGTCCTTTCATTCACCAAATTGAACATAAATTAAATAAAGTTTTGAGCATTGGACTATAAGCTTACATAGATTTCGTTGAGTTGATATCTTGTTGCCAAATTATGTAAGACTCCAGGTTCATGCAAATATGAAAGTTCAGTCATGTCATCCACTCCTCCATCAGGAGCATCTTCATCCTTGGGGTGAGTTTTTGATAAAGTTGCTACAACCTAGACGAAATGAAAGAAAAATATGCAATAGTAAAAAGCCAGGACATTGCCAGTTTGAAGATGTGTATTCTCAATTGGGGATCGCATCAATGTGGCTTAGCATAAAACTAGAGTTAGATAGCAGTAAATTAGAACAAATGCAGTGAATCTTTCTTTTACCACTAGAATATGATAAGTATAGTTACAATAACGTGCCAAGATTTGTGGAAAGAAGGTTAAATGAAAATACAGTTAAAAAGCAGAAGGAAGATAATGGATACATATGGGTATGGAAGCCACAAAAACCATACAGTTGCAAACTACATAACGTGCATCAAAAAAAGACTAGGTGAGTCGTATATAGATATAAAACTAATAACTCAAATGAGACTAGAAATTAGATCCATTATATTCTTAGTAGTTGAAAGACATTGTGAATTTCCATCATCAGAATATTGTATTTCAAATCATTTTAGAATCTAATCAATTAGGCTATAGGAAAACCAGCTTTTAAGTTAAGTTAGACCTTGATCACACAATTGAGTCCAGCGTAACTACTAAAATGCTATTATGGGAAAATAAATAAAGCAATAGTAATTTCATGAATGAATACTGTTCAATGTAAAAGAGTTAGTCGTACCGTCCTCCCATCAGATGTCTGAACCTGAACTTCCTGTCCATTAACCTCTGATACTTGTGCATCAATCCAAGCAACTGATGGATCCTCAATCCACACTTGAGAACCTACAGTAATATTTATTGGAATGCCCTGCATAGATGATTAAGATTCTTTTTAACTGTAGGAAAAGAATATAATTCGCATTGTTATAAGAAAAGAATATAATTTGCACGATCTAAGGATATACAAAGATGACACATCTAAACTGACATGCAGACATAAAATCAATAAGCATCGTAAAAAGCTAAATGTTAAGGGTTCAATAACTACTTTGTAGCCCCAAAATGTTTCAATTTATGCTCCTAAGTATAAAGTAACATGATAGCGAACTTTACAATAGTATTTGTAAACGTTAACTTGCATTCCATTCACACAAAAAGTCTAAAAACAGAACAAGAACATAAGATATGTAGTACATCACTAGATGTCCTGCTTTAACTTCTTTACATCCAACTTAGAAAAGCCTGAGCACCTTCTCACCCCTTGCTCAACATAGCCTCCGCTCCCCACCCAACAGAACTTCACTGGTTAAGAATTCTCCATCAACTTTTCAGGGTTCACATTTTCTGACATCAAACAAGTTAATATTACTCTTTCTGTAGTATAATTGTTCTGTTGATCAATCTCCACGGCGATGCTACAGCAGCATTCTAACATAATGTAACATGCCTTTATTAGTTTCCTAGACAAACATAAATTAGTCTCCTGCAGAGGGGAGAGGGATGTGAGCAACCACATGATATTCGCTGATTTTTGGTTCTATCTCTCTCTTGCGCACACATACAGACACACGCCTTTCGTTGCAGTTGTGACTTTCGACCCATGAAAATGGAAGTACAATTCAAGAACTATAAGACTTCAAACTACTTCAAATAATTGGTTTAAGTTAGTGTCCACATACATAATCACTATAACCTGTGTCAACAAACAACTACTGTCCGTCAATCCAAAAGTAGCTGGGATTCACTATTTATACAATCCAACAAATTATCCACTTAATGTAAACTCATACAGAAAAGATTACATTCTCAGATGCTGAATTCAAATGAATATACAATTACTACATCTTAATCCGGGGCGGAGCTAGAACCTAACTAGCTTTGGCTCAAGCCCTTTATTTTTTTTTTTCAACAACGCAGTAATAAGCTGTGTTTTCTAGATTCCAGAACCCATAAATGAGCTCAGGCATCTGATCACTGGATCCTACAATCCTCTTACAAAGCAGAAAGTCCTTTATGTCACTTATTTTCAATCGATTGTAAAATTGATTAATCATTTTCTCTCCATATTCTCTAATCTATGAATATTTTATCCAATAATGATGACAAACAAAATAGCAGCAAAATGAAACGGAAAATAAAGTTAAGACTCACCATTTTTATCGGAGAAAGAGCTAATCAATTTTGCATTTCCATTGAGAAGAAAAAAAAAATGAAGAATGTGGTCGCATAAATTGTGAAAATTCCAGAAATCGAAAATCGCCGGTATCGGAAGGGAGATTTGTGTAATAATAAAGTGATGGGCGTCGACAGAGAAGGTGATTACTTAATTGATCGGCGTAAGAGAGATTGATTTTGATCTCATGGAATGATCGATGAATGGATGCGACAATCATTGTGACGAGAAACTGTACGCTGAGAAATAGGAATTTTCGAAATCTTCGCCTATTTTCGAGTGCTTTTTGTGGCTCTCTTCGCTTTCCTTCTCCGTGTGCGTGCATGGGGTGGGTTTGCACTAATACGATTGTTTTGCACATTTTATCCCTATTTTTAACCTTTTTTTGCAAACGTAGCCTTAATTAAGTATATATTTTTGTCATATTTACTAGTAATTCTTTTTTATAATTTAAATTAATTCTATATTGTCTAATCAGTGGCAGATCCAGAATTTCCACTTACGGGCTTCGAAAAAAAGAGAGTAGTGCCTAAGATTTGATCTTGGAACAGTTTTGAACCCCTCAACCATTAAATCAACCTCTAATCTTACATTCACAAAGTTCAAAATCAATATATAGACATGAAAATTCTTAAAAATACCTTAAATAGACAGCGTAATTCTTTGTTGAGGGGTTTGGTGAACCCCCTCAACAACCTCTAGGTCCGCACATGTGAATAACTAATTAATAATTTCGACATAAATTTTCAAATCAAATACACCTAGATATATGTATTTTTTGGTACTAGATACAGTGGAATAGAGAGAGCCAAGCAAGAGAAGGAGAGACACGAGTGAGATAGTGTATGTATCTCAAATACCTACGAATCACACTCGATACATATATATGAGATACTAGATACATTTTAAAAGAGAGGTATATAGGGAGAGAGGCAAGCGAGAGAGTCAAATACATGTGAAACTACTTAAGTACTGTGTATCTAAAATAAATTACACATAATTCTCACTCATATATCTGAGATATATGTACAAGGACATGTCAGATACATGTATCAAATTTCAAATTCTGATAAAGATTCATATTTCATAATATTGAAAACTCACCTGAAGAAAAGCAATTTGCTTGCTTAAACTAATGAAATTTGTATTAACTTTTTCCCTTTCGCTTAAAAATGTTTTATTTGAGAAGAAACCTTAACAACCAAAACAAACACAAATACTACATGTTGTGTTTGGCATGGAAAGATTTCGATTTTAAAAAAAATAAAAATCAATTGATTGGTTAAAATATTTTATAAAAATAAATTCTTTGAGATTAGAAAAATGATTTCCATGGTGAATGAGGAAAAATAATAATTTAATTTTATTAGTTGTGCACGTAGAAGATAATTTAGGTTAATCCTTTTAAATTTTATGTTAAATTTTTTTACTAAAATTGCAACAGTTAACAGACATGAACTCATAACATTAAAACTATGGTGAATACAATCATAATGAAGAACCTTAAAAGTTGAAAATATTGAACATATAGAACTAAAATTCTAAATCCACCTAGCTCAACGCTTCACTGACCCCTACCTCTACCCCCACCATCTGCACGTCTACCTTAGTGTTTGCGTAGGTCTTATATACACTTGCCTCTTGAGTTTAAAATTTTTCTTTACTTAATTATATAAACACTAAAAAATTAAGTAAAAAATCTTTTTTTAATTATATTAGTAAGTATGAAACACACCTTTTTTGAAAAATAAAATTCCTTGTCATATACTAATGGTCGTGGATATTGAATTTCTGAAATATTTTTCTCCGTTATAAACGGGTCATGACCCGTTCAATTCTAAAACTCTCAACAGTCAAACTTCCTTTCCATGACTCAAAAAGTATGCACAGCCCGTCAAAATAGAAACACAGTGTCCCTATCATCTTACGTACCAATTTCATGCATATAAATATACCCCTTCTTTTTTTGCAAATATATTCATTCATTCCATCATAAATTCTTATAACTCTATCTTTTCTGGTGCAGTTTCTTTTTTCGTTCATACGGGAATAATTTTGTCCACTTAATTATATATCATCGATCAACATGAAACCCCAAATTTGTGCGATTTTTTTCTTAATAATTACCATGATCATTTTTGTGCCACATGTAGAAGGCACTAGGATTCTTTTAGAAAAAAGAGGTCCCAACAAATATATTTGGTTATCGTCTTTGTATAATCCTGTTCCTACTCCGACACCCAACCCCGGTACCGGAAGTAGCGGCACCGCCAGTAAAACGATGGTCATGGAGAAGAATTTTGTTGGTCGGAGTAGGGTTAATAAGGTTCATTCTCCTCCCACTCAGACATCACCAAATACTCGTCCTACTACAGACGAGTATTATTCACAAACAGTATAAGTTGATAAATGGAGAGACATAAATATTCAAATAGTCGATCTCAACTTACTTGAATTATAGATTGAGACGTAATTTATAAGTAGATGTTGTCGATAATACAAGATCATTCATTCTTTTCTTTTCTTTTTCCCATTGTTTTTATTGTTTTACATGTAATTCCTGATCATGCTTCACAATAGAAGCAAAGTCAAATAATTAATTAGAAGTTACCAAATTGTTTTAATTTATAGATTTTATTGTTATAGTATAAACTGTTACTCCAAATCTCCAATATTGTCCCAGTTTTAATGTATGTTCAGTTTTTGCATTGGTTATATATGTATGGTTATTGCCTTTAATAATTTCGTTATTAAAATAATTGCTATTATCACTTCTATACTGTAAAAAACTCTGATTTTATATATGCATGAAAAGATAAACTTTGAATAACGATGAAGCTATTTTAAAAAAAAAATAATGAGATGATTACGAAAAAAGGAATTTTTTCCTCCATCGAATATATTCCTTCTCTTTGACATTTGGCTACATGCATGGAGCAGGTAATTATTTTCGTTCCCTCAATAAATGCTACTATATATATTTTACCAATTTAATATACCTTAAATCAACTACTTCTCTTACTTGTTGCGTTGGCTGTTATATGAGGTCAAAAAAGGAGGTTATGGAATATACATTTGAAATAATCATTTATTAAATCCTTGTGTATGTAATTGATTATAATTATAATTAGGACTGGAGGAATTAAGCCGTTTAATTAATGGCGCTTTTTCGACATTTGCATGCAAACTCAATGGGAACAGGTGTTTTAATTTACTAGACAATCTACGAAATTTTTTATTTTTACCAACGAAAAAGGTTGAGTATATACAACTCTTTTCAGACTTTATTTATAAGATTACACTGAATATATGTTCTTGGTTATAGAATAGGTTATTGAAAGTGGAAAAAGGAAGTTTATTTTTCAAAGTTGGAAATAGTAGTACTAAAAACAAAAAACAAATGCGATTAGACTTCTATTAGTTTTCATGTTTGGTAGCAAAAAACATGTTGTTTGACAAATTTTTACAAAGTAGACTTTGTACATATATACTGAATATCCAATACACATGCAATGCAAGCCTTTTCAGATGGGCCTAGTAGGCTACTACTCCATGAGATAAGCTAAACTTCAATGTCTGATAAATAAGCCTGAATTTCATGCATTAATTCTTTAAATTCAATCATTCATTTTTTTTTAATCAATAATCTCACCACTTCAAAATAGAAATCTCGGAAGTTCGATCCTATAATGCTTAGCTTCAATTACGTATATATAAAGTTTTTAAACTTCAACTATAAAATAATGCTTAAATAATATTTATTTCATCTTATATTAAGTGTCATCTTAACAAAAATGAACTAAATTATCGTTAACTAAGAAATGTCTCTAAAAAATTAAACATTATTAAGAAGATGGAGTATAAGGTTGTAGTTGGAAAAACATATTAATTATTGCCTTAAATTTTTAAGATAATACTTATTTTAGAATTTTCTTTTTATTAAGATAAACACTTATTTTGAAACGGAAAATTGATTATTCATGATCTTCGCACTCTTATAAGTCGTAAAACATGTAAACGCGTGTAGTGATCTGTTATACTAGAAAAAAATTATAGTATATAAAATATTGAATACAAAATTTTAAAAAAGAATTACACGTCATTTAAATCTTGATCCCAGTACAGAACACATATCAGTATTGTTGAGTTTTCTTTTGTTTATTACGTTTACCAAAATATATGACCAATTCAGTTCGATTTCTCAATTTTTCATTCTTAAGCCCAGCAGTCAATGGTCAAAGCTCTCTCCTATGAAACTATAGCTAGTAATTCTTGAAGAAATCAAAGTCTTAAAACACGTTATATTATTATGTCAGTATATAAGTACGTACATTAATATATAGAGCTTCTTCATTCAAACATTTTTACAACAATATCGATCAAGCATGATGTTAGCTCAAAGTAACAATTTTTCTTCTCATGATATTCGTATGATGATCATATTATTACTACTTTTTTTCACAATTTGCATGAGCCAAAACAAGTGAAGCAGGAAGAGTACTAAAGGAAAAAGACGAATATCTTTTATTACCATCTCTGCAAAAAACTCCGGTCCCTACTCCTACACCCAATCCAGGTACTGGTGCTCGTACGACTAATGTCATGAGCCAAATTACAGAAAGGAACTTTGCAGGTCATAAAGAGACGGAAACTCTTCCTTCTTCCAGTAATATTACACAACATAAGGTCACAGATAAGGCAGTTGGATTATTGGCTGCTCATTGAAGATATCTATCATTATAATATAAGTAACAATACTGTTGTAAATTCTAATTATTTTTATTTAATTTATTCCTATATCATTTCATTTATTTTTATTAAGTATAACGAGATGCTAATATATGGGCTTCGATAGATCAATATGTATAATTTAAAGCTATATAGTACTCTTTATGTTTCTCTTCTTACCTTTCCGCATGAAGCAATGACTTCATTATATAGTCATGACTTTTCTATTTATAGATTGACATTGGACTTTACAATTATCTAATCTTAGTAATATAACTACTTCTAAGTTATTATGTCAATATTTAATTATTAATCCTACGTTAATTAGGCTCTACTATATATATGCGTTCGGTTTAATTTCAAAATGAATAAACATGTAAAAGGTTTGCTTCTGCGTCGTCTAAACATAATAATGCTCTTTTTGTGGCGCCCACGTCTACTACTAGTGAATAAATGTCTATGATAAACGTCTAGACAACATGATTTATAATTAAATAACTCATTTTTGTGATAGATTTCAACCATCTCACCATAACTCATGTTAGATTATTGGTGGGTGTCTAATTGTTCTTTTATATTCTTTTTCATTTCTTTTATTTTGTTTTCTTAAATATGAACTAAATAATTTTGTATTAAGAAAGTCAAATATTCTGACTACAATTTGAATTTCATCAAGGAAAAAAAATATAAAAGTCATTAGCTTATTTAGAAAGATTTAATATCTATAACTTTTATATTTAAAAAAAAAATCTTTTGAAAACGTGAATAAAACTTGTATCCTAAAACGTTTTTTTCTTTCAATTTTCACAAATAAAACTTGCTAAAATAAAATTAGAATCAAAATGTCCAAAATAAACCTAAGAGAAATATCAAAGTACTAAAATGGTGTTAAAATTAAGGAGTACTATCAAAAGCTACGTGTTTATAATCTTAAAAATATGTGTATAATGGATTAAAATACTTTTTAAATTTTGTGATCTTAAAAATAACACTTGAAATATTGAAATTAAAAAGTTACGTGATGATGGTGCATAAAATAATTTTCTCATATTTATTCGCATATAACATGAGTAAATCAGTTTCTCAAATTTTCTTTGTTCAAGCAGTCAAATATTTTAAAAGAAAAAAGGTTGAAGTCTATTAACATCTAAAAAGGTTCAAATCCTATTATAACAAAACCATATTAATTAACAAGCCTATGAATCCAACAAAATCAAGAATGAATCCTCAAAATACCTAACACTTTTAGCTTGTGCCTATGAAAAATTAACAAGTCTACGGTTAAAAAGGTTAATGACTTCAAAGTTTTTATTTATTTATCATTAAAAAAATAAATTCCTATATAAGTTTCTCCTTAATTAACTCAAAACACAGTCAACGGTCAGAGCTTCCATCCACCAAAAAGAAAACTTGCTCCAAGAACAAAGACTTGATTGTTTGTAGAAGTCACAAAATAGTTGTTTAGTTTCAAATTTCATGTGTATAAATAGATACATACTTGTTTCACAATGACACATCAATCTTTCTCATCATCCTCATTTTAATACAATTGTGCAAAAACATTAACAACCTATAGATATCAACAGTTGTAATAGTATCATGAAAACAGTCCTCATCTTACTTGTTCTTCTTGTTCTCTCAAGGATTGAATCAAATGAAGCCACAAGAAATCTTGATACTCATCTTCTATTGCCATCTTTGCATACCCGTCCTCCGGTTAAGACTCCAGCACCCGATCCAGGAACCGAGGCCAATGTGAATATGGCAAGCAAGTTTAATGAAAGGAATTACTTTGTTGGTCGTAAAGAAGTTGTTGTTTCTCCCCCTTCTCCTACTAATGCATATCCTCTTGATAAAACTCATCTTCTATTACCATCTTTGCAAACCCGTTCTCCAGTTGAGACTCCATCACCCAATCCAGGAATCGAGACCAGTGTGAATATGGCACGGTTACTGAAAGAAACTTTGTTGATCGTAAAGAAGTTGTTTTTGCTCCCCCTCCTCCAACTAATGCATATCCTCTTGATAAAACACATTTTCTATTACCATCTTTGCAAACCCGTCCTCCAGTTAAGACTCCATCACCCAATCCAGGAAGCGAGACCAGTGTGAATATGGCAAGCACAGTTACTGAAAGAAACTTTGTTGGTCGTAAAGAAGTTGTTTTTGCTCCCCCTCCTCCTACTAATGCATATCCTCTTGATAAAACACATCTTCTATTACCATCTTTGCAAACCCGTCCTCCAGTTAAGACTCCATCACCCAATCCAGGAAGTGAGACCAGTGTAAATATGGCAAGCACGGTTACTGAAAGAAACTTGTTGGTCGTAAAGAAGTTGGTTTTGCTCCTCCATCTCTGCAAAAAAACCCGGTCCCTACTCCTACACCCAATCCAGGTACTGGTGCACGTACGACTAGTGTCATGAGCCAAATTACAGAAAGGAACTTTGCAGGTCATAAAGAGACGGAAACTCGTCCTCCTCCTCTTCCTTCTTCCAGTAATACTACACAACATAAGGTCACAGATAAGGCAGTTGGCTTATTGGCTGCTCATTGAAGATATCTGTCATTATTATAATATAAGCAACAGTACTGTTGTAAATTATAATTATTTTTATTTAATTTATTCCTATATCATTTCATTTATTTTAATTAAGTATAACGAGATGCTAATATATGGGCTTCGATAGATCAATATGTACTCTTTATGTTTCTCTTCTTAACTTTCCGCATGAAGCAATGACTTCATTATATAGTCATGACTTTTCTATTTATAGATCGACATTGGGCTTTACAATTATCTAATCTTAGTAATATAACTACTTCTAAGTTATTATGTCAATATTTAATTATTAATCCTACGTTAATTAGGCTCTACTATATATATGCGTTCGGTTTAATTTCAAAATGAATAAACATGTAAAAAGTATCTACAACCTTAAAGGCATAACTTAAGCAGTGGCTTCAAAATCGGATATTCGTGCACTTCAAGCTAATTAATCGGTCCTTAAGTTTAGACGATTAATATAACGCACTTTCATTTTATGAATTTATTCTTCATTAAAAAAAATAATCAAATTTTGAGTTGATCAGGCATAAGCAAATACACATATAATTGTATTTGCTTATCATTTGTAATAATATTATTGTTCACAACGATTCATCTAAACAACATGAGGATTATAATAACACCATTTTTCCTTCTTCTTCTTCTTCTTTCAAGGATCGAAACAAATGAAGCAGCAAACTGGCGCCCGGTTCGGTCTCCGGCACCCCATCCGGGAATCAGCCCCAGTCCACATCCAGGAAGTGGAGTTACTGAAAGGAATTTTGTTGATCGTAAAAAAAATTCTTTTACTCCTCCTACTTATAAACATAATAATGTTCTTTTTGTTGCGCCCACGTCTATAAACGTCTAGAGACAACACGATATATATAAATAACTCATTTTTGTAACATTATTTAATTAAATCATATACTTTTTGAGAATAATTAATGTGTCTGCACATCATGAATATGTTCGTATTCTCGATAACAGGAACAATTTTGACTAATCGTCACTTTATTTTATGATATTTGGAACATAAATATATTTACATGATGAAACATATTTCTTGCTGCAAATTTTCAGATATTGCGAAACGAATATACCTTGCAGATGATATATATTTTATATATTACAACTATTCAAAGTATAATCAATGCAAATTTAATTACAAGAAAGGCCTAATTATTCTCAAGAATTAATTTGTAAGGTTTCACCGTTTTATTTTATGTGTCTTAATTTCATTAGATATTTACATTAAGAAATAGAAATGATTGAATTTTTTTATAGGATTTATTGATAATGAGTAAAAGTTGTCCTTTAAAACAAATTTGACTCCAAAAAGACTGATTTGCAACAAAAATTTCGATTAAAGAATGTTGTTGACCCAAAAAAAGTGTTAGGCTCCTCGTGATTTTTGCATGATCGCTATATTATAATTTGAATATGTTTTAAAAGATATAAGCTCATGATTGTACAAACGTATACATACAAACAGCAATAAACAAGAATTATATATTCTCTAACGTATCATGAAAGTACAATGAATTTATCAAAATGAAATTAATAACTCAATAAAAAAAGTACTAAAATAGAGAATTATTTTAAATTTATAAATTCTGAATAATTATTTATATGTATTCAGACTTCAAAGATTTCTTAATACGAATAAAGAATTTTGACAAAATTTAATATTATATTATGATTTGTGAGTGATATATATGTATGAAAAGTGGAAACTAAACGTGAAAGGTGCCAAGTGAATATGTGTTGTGCTTATCATAAGAAAAATCCAGTGTAGTGAGGGGCGTGCATGTCTTGGTTTTTTTTTTTCTCACTGTTTTCCTAAGTTTGTGAATAAATAATTGTCTGATAACGTTTGATATTCAACACTATTCGCATTTAAGTCTAAATGTCTAATTAAGTAAAAATTGCATACCATAAAACTCATTTCTAGGGATGGTGCACTCATAATATAATTTTTTCAATTCCTAGGAACACGAACGAGACCGCTCAGACTCTCAATTAAGAAGGGATAGATTTCAACCATCTCACCATAACTCATGTTAGATTATTGGTGCATGTCTAATTGTTCTTTTATATTCTTTTTTATTTCTTTTATTTTGTTTTCTTAAATATGAACTAAATAATTTTGTATTAAGAAAGTCAAATATTCTGACTACAATTTGAATTTCATCAAGGAAAAAAAATATAAAAGTCATTAGCTTATTTAGAAAGATTTAATATCTATAACTTTTATATTAAAAAAACAAAATCTTTTGAAAACGTGAATAAAACTTGTATCCTAAAACGTTTTTTTCTTTCAATTTTCACAAATAAAACTTACTAAAAATAAAATTAGAATCAAAATGTCCAAATTAAACCTAAGAGAAATATCAAAATACTAAAATGGTGTTAAAATTAACGAGTACTATCAAAAGCTACGTGTTTATAATCTTAAAAAGATGTGTATAATGGATTAAAATACTTTTTAAATTTTGTGATCTTAAAAATAACGCTTGAAATATTGAAATTAAAAAGTTACGTGATGATGGTGCATAAAATAATTTTCTCATATTTATTCGCATATAACATGAGTAATTCAGTTTCACAAATTTTCTTTGTTCAAGCAGTCAAATATTTTAAAAGAAAAAAGGTTGAAGTCTATTAACATCTAAAAAGGTTCAAATCCTATTATAACAAAACCATATTAATTAACAAGCCTATGAATCCAACAAAATCAAGAATGAATCCTCAAAATACCTAACACTTTTAGCTTGTGCCTATGAAAAATTAACAAGTCTATGGTTAAAAAGGTTAATGACTTCAAAGTTTTTATTTATATATCATTAAAAAAATTAATTCCTATATAAATTTCTCCTTAATTAACTCAAAACACAGTCAACGGTCAGAGCTTCCATGCACCAAAAAGAAAACTTGCTCCAAGAACAAAGACTTGACTGTTTGTAGAAGTCACAAAATAGTTGTTTAGTTTCAAATTTCATGTGTATAAATAGATACATACTTGTTTCACAATGACACATCAATCTTTCTTATCATCCTCATTTTAATACAATTGTGCAAAAATATTAACAACCTATAGATATCAACAGTTGTAATAGTATCATGAAAACAGTCCTCATCTTACTTGTTCTTCTTGTTCTCTCAAGGATTGAATCAAATGAAGCCACAGGAAATCTTGATACTCATCTTCTATTGCCATCTTTGCATACCCGTCCTCCAGTTAAGACTCCAGCACCCGATCCAGGAACCGAGGCCAATGTGAATATGGCAAGCAAGTTTAATGAAAGGAATTACTTTGTTGGTCGTAAAGAAGTTGTTGTTTCTCCCCCTTCTCCTACTAATGCATATCCTCTTGATAAAACTCATCTTCTATTACCATCTTTGCAAACCCGTTCTCCAGTTAAGACTCCATCACCCAATCCAGGAATCGAGACCAGTGTGAATATGTCAAGCACGGTTACTGAAAGAAACTTTATTGATCGTAAAGAAGTTGTTTTTGCTCCCCCTCCTCCTACTAATGCATATCCTCTTGATAAAACACATTTTCTATTACCATCTTTGCAAACCCGTCCTCCAGTTAAGACTCCATCACCCAATCCAGGAAGCGAGACCAGTGTGAATATGGCAAGCACGGTTACTGAAAGAAACTTTGTTGGTCATAAAGAAGTTGTTTTTGCTCCCCCTCCTCCTACTAATGCATATCCTCTTGATAAAATACATTTTCTATTACCATCTTTGCAAACTCGTCCCCCAGTTAAGACTCCATCACCCAATCCAGGAAGTGAGACCAGTGTGAATATGGCAAGCACGGTTACTGAAAGAAACTTTGTTAGTCGTAAAGAAGTTGTTTTTGCTCCCCCTCCTCCTACTAATGCATATCCTCTTGATAAAACACATTTTCTATTACCATCTTTGCAAACCCGTCCTCCAGTTAAGACTCCATCACTCAATCCAGGAAGCGAGACCAGTGTGAATATGGCAAGCACGGTTACCGAAAGAAACTTTGTTGGTCGTAAAGAAGTTGTTTTTGCTCCCCCTCCTCCTACTAATGCATATCCTCTTGATAAAACACATCTTCTATTACCATCTTTGCAAACCCGTCCTCCAGTTAAGACTCCATCACCCAATCCAGGAAGCGAGACCAGTGTAATTATGGCAAGCACGGTTATTGAAAGAAACTTTGTTGGTCGTAAAGAAGTTGGTTTTGCTCCTCCATCTCCACTTCCTTCTACTAATGCATACCCACAAAATAATGTCCTTTTTGATGTGTCCATTGCTATTACTCAGAAATAAGCTTAGCATGTTTTATAAGAAGAACCTCCTTATTTGTAATATTTTTTAATTCATTCATACACTTAACAAAGAATAAATAAAGGCTTACATTCTAATAGTACCTGTGAGAATCTCTCACATAATAGGTGTATATTCAAATTCAATTGCTACTACTCAGAAATAAGCTTAGCATGTTGTATTGGTACATTACACAAATTACTTGGACAGGTTGTTGGTGTGGTGGATAAAAAGAAAAATGTTGATCAATTGTATTTGTTTAAGATATATTTGGAATTATTGTCATGATAAAGCGTTTTTAGTTTCTTATCTCAAATGCCAGTACTGCGCATAATTATCGGTTGTCATCCTTTAAATGCAATTGGACTCTTCAAAAATGTCATTAAATGTGTATTGAATCCTCCAAAAACAGTGCAGTTTTGGAGGATCCAATACGGTGTTATCAGTTATCATCTTTTAAAATACAATATGAACTCAGTATGTTGCTCGCAGTCTTCAAAAATGTCATAAATGTACCAAATCCTCCAAAAATAAGACAATTTTAGAAGACCCGACACAGATATAACCATATTTTAAAATAGTCCGAGCAACATATTACTACACATTTATCGTAAAGATGTATGTGAAAGCCTTGGATTAGCAAGACTACAGGAACTAGAATGTATAGTGGTGTAGAATGGACCGACACCGAATTATTCATTCCCGGTTTCAAGTTCAAGTCTTGAGTATGAAGAAAATCTTGTTGGGACTTGGGAGCATATTCATCCCAGATGGGCCCTGCAATGTGCGATATGAATTTAACAAGGGCTTCAATGTGGCTTCGAACATCGAGTAGGAAACCAATGTGGACTCTGAACATCGAGCGCAAAAAAAGGAGAAGATATGATATACACTCTCAAAACATAAAGCAAATTGACATTCATACGCAAATTCGCAAATAATCAGCGGAAGTATAATAGTCTGACCACTCTCATAATAATCACCAAGTGAGAAATATATACCTTTCTGACTTGAAAATTCTTTCAATAGCATAGTAGAGATTTTTAATTTATGTGTTCTAAATAAATTATTTATATATATTAATCAGACTTTAAAGATTCGCTATAATAAATAAAGAATTTTGTGTAATTATTTAGTGATAATAATATAATTGTTTCTATATTATATTTAGCACCAATAATATTATAAGGTTTTTTATAACCAACACTCATAGAAATGTTACTAGGTTTTGGCGACTCTGGATACAATGACATTAACTCAATTGTCATTAAATGTTTTTGTGATAATACTAATATAAAAATTTATTGCGACTAAATATCTCTTTTGTTATAGTAATTTCTTAATACGCATGTATAATTTTGGCCTAAATTATTGAATTCTATACTATCCATAGCTAGAACTCAGACTATAAATATATATCTTTTATAAAAATAATTTTTAAATTATTTACTCATATTTATTTGGTTCGTTTTTCTTGTTATTCGAATCTCAAAATTAGCGAGTATTCCGTATAAGTCGATTCACTTATTATTCTCCTACCACATGAATTAATATATGACCCATTCAATTTCTAAAAATTAATATATACTATCCATACCTTGCATTGAGTCGTTCAAGTCCATAATTCGGCATGAACCATTTTTTTTAAGAAGTCTTTTACAAATGTTTAAACTTTGTATTAAGACTTAAGCTTTGAAGTTGAGTAAAGAGCAAAAGTAAAGTTCATTTTCTTCAAAGAAGTATATGGGAACTAAGTATTCCGAAGAAGTTTGAAAATGTTTTCACAATTTGAGAAAGAAACGGGAACATCGATTCCAAGAGAGCTTTTAAGCTAAGTTTTGAGTAATTATCTCAAACCAAAGAAAGAAGTTGTTTTAAAACATATGAGCTAAGTATATTTTTGGGAGTAGTATTGAGCACCGATATGGGGATGCGAGTTCATATTAACTCAAGTCTCCATAAACCATGTAGCCATCATGGGTATTAATGGGTCATACTTTTTAGATGATCACATAAGTTAAGCTAGTGGATCCACTAAGTTAAGCGTTCTATATGACGACAAATTATATGACAGTTCTGACAGCGTGGGCAATATGTTGTATGACCACTTAGGCTAATAGTGGTGGTTGTTGGTTAGAGAATCTCCCACATAAACTATATTACTTTATTATATAAGTAAAGTTGAGTTTGTTATTGCATTTTCTTTAACGAACTAAGTTGTTTTTACTGTTTTATAAAGTTTTCCATATATTGCATGTGTATTGTTGCTTTATATTGAGTTGAGTACCCAGAGTCGAATATCATATCTTTGAGTTGAGTATCTAATCTCTG
The DNA here is from genome assembly GCF_900185275.1 of Solanum verrucosum. NCBI lineage: Eukaryota > Viridiplantae > Streptophyta > Magnoliopsida > Solanales > Solanaceae > Solanum > Solanum verrucosum. The sequence goes on from NW_026020430.1 coordinate 5,280,497, forward strand.
AGTTGAGTATCTTATCCTTGAGTAAGTTTGAGTAGTTTTGAGTATTCTTGAGTATTCCTTGAGTTGAGTAAGTTTGAGAAGAAGTAAGTATGTTTCATTTTTATCAAGTTTCAAGCTTATGTTTATGCTTTAGAATTCCTCTTAACGTACTGAGTCATTTGGCCTGCATCTTTTCATGATGCAGACATAGGTATTTAGGATTATCAACAGGAGTTTCGTTGATACATCCGAGAGTTCGAGTTAGCTATGGTGAGCCTCCTTGCTTCCTGAGGATTTCATTTACCTTTCAGTTATATCAGTTGTTAGGATGTCGTGGGTCTTGTCATGACTTCCATCTTTATCAGTTAGAGGCTTCATAAATAGTCAATATAGTTGAGAAGTCTGTATTATTTATCCATTTATTTTATTAAATGTTTAAAATAGTTGCCTATTTTATGGCGAATTGAATATATTATTTTTATTCTAAGTTGTTCATTTGAATTAATATTTTACAAAGTTGAGTTTGTTGAATTTTATTTCAATTTTAAGCTTTTGCATGCTTAAGTTAGTCTTCCGCTTGTAATCAGCCAGGATGAGGGTTCGCTTGGAGACCATCAATGGTTCTTGAGTGCCGGCCACGTTCAGGGTGTAGACTCGGATCGTGACATCTTGGTTATAGAATAGGTTATTGAAAGTGGAAAAAGCAAGTTTATTTTTCAAAGTTGGAAATAGTAGTACTAAAAACAAAAAACAAATGCGATTAGACTTCTATTAGTTTTCATGTTTGGTAGAAAAAAACATGTTGTTTGACAATTTTTTACAAAGTAGACTTTGTACATATATACTGAATATCCAATACACATGCAATGCAAGCCTTATCAGATGGGCCTAGTAGGCTACTACTCCATGAGATAAGCTAAACTCCAATGTCTGATAATTAAGCCTGAATTTCATGCATAAATTCTTTAAATTCAATCATTCATTTTTAAAATATGAATCTCGGAAGTTCGATCCATATAATGCTTAGCTTCAAATACGTATATATAAAGATTTTAAACTTCAACTCTATAATAATGCTTAAATAATATTTATTTCATCTTATATTAAATGTCATCTTAACAAAAATGAACTAAATTATCTCTAACTAAGAAATGTCTCTAAAAAATTAAACATTATTAAGAAGATGGAGTATAAGGTTGTAGTTGGAAAAACATATTAATTATTGTCTTAAATTTTTAAGATAATATTTATTTTAGAATTTTCTTTTTATTAAGATAAACACTTATTTTGAAACGGAAAATTGATTATTCATGATCTTCGCACTCTTGTAAGTCGTAAAACATGTAAACGTGTGTAGTGATCTGTTATACTGGAAAAAAATTATAGTATATAAAATATTGAATACAAAATTTTAAAAAAGAATTACACGTCATTTAAATCTTGATCCCAGTACAGAACACATATCAGTATTGTTGAGTTTTCTGTTGTTTATTACGTTTACCAAAATATATGACCAATTCAGTTCAATTTCTCAATTTTTCATTCTTAAGCCCAGCAGTCAATGGTCAAAGCTCTCTCCTATGAAACTATAGCTAGTAATTCTTGAAGAAATCAAAGTCTTAAAACACGTTATATTATTATGTCAGTATAGAAGTACGTACATTAATATATAGAGCTTCTTATATATATATGTATGTAATGGAATCATATTCATAAACAAAATATATAGAGCTTCTTCATTCAAACATTTTTACAACAAAATCAAGCATGATGTTAACTCAAAGTAACAATTTTTCTTCTCATGATGTTCGTATGATGATCATATTATTACTAATTTTTTTCACAATTTGCTTGAGCCAAACAAGTGAAGCAGGAAGAGTACTAAAGGAAAAAGACAAATATCTTTTATTACCATCTCTGCAAAAAACTCCGGTCCCTACTCCTACACCCAATCCAGGTACTGGTGCACGTACGACTAGTGTCATGAGCCAAATTACAGAAAGGAACTTTGCAGGTCATAAAGAGACGGAAACTCGTCCTCCTCCTCTTCCTTCTTCCAGTAATATTACACAACATAAGGTCACAGATAAGGCAGTTGGCTTATTTGCTGCTCATTGAAGATATCTATCATTATTATAATATAAGCAACAGTACTGTTGTAAATTATAATTATTTTTATTTAATTTATTCCTATATCATTTCATTTATTTTAATTAAGTATAACGAGATGCTAATATATGGGCTTCGATATATCAATATGTACTCTTTATGTTTCTCTTCTTAACTTTCCGCATGAAGCAATGACTTCATTATATAGTCATGACTTTTCTATTTATAGATCGACATTGGACTTTACAATTATCTAATCTTAGTAATATAACTACTTCTAAGTTATTATGTCAATATTTAATTATTAATCCTACGTTAATTAGGCTCTACTATATATATGCGTTCGGTTTAATTTCAAAATGAATAAACATGTAAAAGGTTTGCTTCTGCGTCGTCTAAACATAATAATGCTCTTTTTGTGGCGCCCACGTCTACTACTCGTGAATAAATGTCTATGATAAACGTCTAGACAACATGATATATAATTAAATAACTCATTTTTGTAACATTATTTAATTAAATCATATACTTTTTGAGAATAATTAATGTGTCTGCACATGAATATGTTCGTATTCTGGATAACAGGAACAATTTTGACTAATCGTCACTTTATTTTATGATTTTTGGAACAAATATATATTTACATGATGAAACATATTTCTTGCTGCAAATTTTCAGATATTGCGCAACGAATTATTAACCTTGCAGATGATATATGTTTTATATATTAAAACTATTCAAAGTATAATCAATGCAAATTTAATTACAAGAAAGGCCTCATTCACAATAATTAATTTGCAAGGTTTCAATGTTTTATTTTATGTGTGTTAATTTCATTAGATATTTACATTAAGAAAATACAAAAGATTGATTTTTTTTATAGGATTTATTGATAATGAGTAAAAGTTTTCCTTTAAAACAAATTTGACTTCAAAAAGACTGATTTGCAACAAAAATTTCGTTTAAAGAATGTTGTTGACCCAAAAAAAAAGTGTTAGGCTCCTCGTGATTCTTGCAATGATCGCTATATTTTAATTTGAATCTGTTTAAAAAGAAATAAACTCATTATTTGTACAAACTTATACATACAAATAGTAATAAACAAGAATTATATATTCTCTAACGTATCGTGAATGTACAATGAATTCATCAAATGAAATTAATAACTCAAGTGAATAATGTACATGTTGTGCTTATCATAAGAAAAATCCAGTGTAGTGAGGGGCGTGCATGTCTTGGTTTTTTTTTTTTTTCCCTCTCTCTCACTGTTTTCCTAAGTTTTTGAATAAATAATTGTCTCATAATATAATTTTTTCAATTCCTAGGAACACGAACGAGATCACTGAGGCTCTCAATTAAGAAGTGATAGATTTCAACCATCTCACCATAACTCATGTTAGATTATTGGTGCGTGTCTAATTGTTCTTTTATATTATTTTTCATTTCTTTTATTTTGTTTTCTTAAATATGAACTAAATAATTTTGTATTAAGAAAGTCAAATATTCTGACTACAATTTGAATTTCATCAAGGAAAAAAAATATAAAAGTCATTAGCTTATTTAGAAAGATTTAATATCTATAACTTTTATATTAAAAAAACAAAATCTTTTGAAAACGTGAATAAAACTTGTATCCTAAAACGTTTTTTTCTTTCAATTTTCACAAACAAAACTTGCTAAAAATAAAATTAGAATCAAAATGTACCAATTAAACCTAAGAGAAATATCAAAATACTAAAATGGTGTTAAAATTAACGAGTACTATCAAAAGCTACGTGTTTATAATCTTAAAAAGATGTGTATAATGGATTAAAATACTTTTTAAATTTTGTAATCTTAAAAATAACACTTGAAATATTGAAATTAAAAAGTTACGTGATGATGGTGCATAAAATAATTTTCTCATATTTATTTGCATATAACATGAGTAAATCAGTTTCTCAAATTTTCTTTGTTCAAGCAGTCAAATATTTTAAAAGAAAAAAGGTTGAAGTCTATTAACATCTAAAAAGGTTCAAATCCTATTATAACAAAACCATATTAATTAACAAGCCTATGAATCCAACAAAATCAAGAATGAATCCTCAAAATACCTAACACTTTTAGCTTGTGCCTATGAAAAATTAACAAGTCTATGGTTAAAAAGGTTAATGACTTCAAAGTTTTTATTTATATATCATTAAAAAAATTAATTCCTATATAAGTTTCTCCTTAATTAACTCAAAACACAGTCAACGGTCAAAGCTTCCATGCACCAAAAAGAAAACTTGCTCCAAGAACAAAGACTTGATTGTTTGTAGAAGTCACAAAATAGTTGTTTAGTTTCAAATTTCATGTGTATAAATAGATACATACTTGTTTCACAATGACACATCAATCTTTCTCATCATCCTCATTTTAATACAATTGTGCAAAAACATTAACAACCTATAGATATCAACAGTTGTAATAGTATCATGAAAACAGTCCTCATCTTACTTGTTCTTCTTGTTCTCTCAAGGATTGAATCAAATGAAGCCACAAGAAATCTTGATACTCATCTTCTATTGCCATCTTTGCATACCCGTCCTCCAGTTAAGACTCCAGCACCCGATCCAGGAACCGAGGCCAATGTGAATATGGCAAGCAAGTTTAATGAAAGGAATTACTTTGTTGGTCGTAAAGAAGTTGTTGTTTCTCCCCCTCCTCCTACCAATGCAAATCCTCTGGATAAAACACATATTTTATTACCACTTTTGCAAACCCGTGCTCCAGTTAAGACTCCATCACCCAATCCAGGAAGCGAGACTAGTGTCAATATGGCAAGCACGGTTACTGAAAGAAACTTTCTTGGTCGTAAAGAAGTTGTTTTTGCTCCCCCTCCTCCTACTAATGCATATCCTCTTGATAAAACACATTTTCTATTACCATCTTTGCAAACCCGTCCTCCAGTTAAGACTCCATCACCCAATCCAGGAAGCGAGACCAGTGTGAATATGGCAAGCACGTTTACTGAAAGAAACTTTGTTGGTCATAAAGAAGTTGTTTTTGCTCCCCCTCCTCCTACTAATGCATATCCTCTTGATAAAACACATTTTCTATTACCATCTTTCCAAACCCGTCCTCCAGTTAAGACTCCATCACCCAATCCAGGAAGCGAGACCAGTGTGAATATGGCAAGCACGGTTAGTGAAAGAAACTTTGTTGGTCATAAAGAAGTTGTTTTTGCTCCCCCTCCTCCTACTAATGCATATCCTCTTGATGAAACACATTTTCTATTACCATCTTTGCAAACCCGTCCTCCAGTTAAGACTCCATCACCCAATCCAGGAAGCGAGACCAGTGTGAATATGGCAAGCACGGTTAGTGAAAGAAACTTTGTTGGTCATAAAGAAGTTGTTTTTGCTCCCCCTCCTCCTACTAATGCATATCCTCTTGATAAAACACATTTTCTATTACCATCTTTGCAAACCCGTCCTCCAGTTAAGACTCCATCACCCAATCCAGGAAGCGAGACCAGTGTGAATATGGCAAGCACAGTTACTGAAAGAAACTTTGTTGGTCGTAAAGAAGTTGTTTTTGCTCCCCCTCCTCCTACTAATGCATATCCTCTTGATAAAACACATCTTCTATTACCATCTTTGCAAACCCGTCCTCCAGTTAAGACTCCATCACCCAATCCAGGAAGCGAGACCAGTGTGAATATGGCAAGCACAGTTACTGAAAGAAACTTTGTTGGTCGTAAATAAGTTGTTTTTGCTCCCCCTCCTCCTACTAATGCATATCCTCTTGATAAAACACATCTTCTATTACCATCTTTGCAAACCCGTCCTCCAGTTAAGACTCCATCACCCAATCCAGGAAGCGAGACCAGTGTGAATATGGCAAGCACGGTTACTGAAAGAAACTTTGTTGGTCGTAAAGAAGTTGGTTTTGCTCCTCCATCTCTGCAAAAAACTCCGGTCCCTACTCCTACACCCAATCCAAGTACTGGTGCACGTACGACTAGTGTCATGAGCCAAATTACAGAAAGGAACTTTGCAGGTCATAAAGAGACGGAAACTCGTCCTCCTCCTCTTCCTTCTTCCAGTAATATTACACAACATAAGGTCACAGATAAGGCAGTTGGCTTATTTGCTGCTCATTGAAGATATCTATCATTATTATAATATAAGCAACAGTACTGTTGTAAATTATAATTATTTTTATTTAATTTATTCCTATATCATTTCATTTATTTTAATTAAGTATAACGAGATGCTAATATATGGGCTTCGATAGATCAATATGTACTCTTTATGTTTCTCTTCTTAACTTTCCGCATGAAGCAATGACTTCATTATATAGTCATGACTTTTCTATTTATAGATTGACATTGGACTTTACAATTATCTAATCTTAGTAATATAACTACTTCTAAGTTATTATGTCAATATTTAATTATTAATCCTACGTTAATTAGGCTCTACTATATATATGCGTTCGGTTTAATTTCAAAATGAATAAACATGTAAAAAGTATCTACAACCTTAAAGGCATAACTTAAGCAGTGGCTTCAAAATCGGATATTCGTGCACTTCAAGCTAATTAATCGGTCCTTAACTCTTAAGTTTAGACGATTAATATAACGCACTTTCATTTTATGAATTTATTCTTCATTAAAAAAAATAATCAAATTTTGAGTTGATCAGGCATAAGCAAATACACATATAATTGTATTTACTTATCATTTGTAATAATATTGTTGTTCACAACGATACATCTAAACAACATGAGGATTATATTAACACCATTTTTCCTTCTTCTTCTTCTTTCAAGGATCGAAACAAATGAAGCAGCAAACTGGCGCCCGGTTCGGTCTCCGGCACCCCATCCGGGAATAGCCCCAGCCCACCTCGGCCGGGAAGTGGAGTTACTGAAAGGAATTTTGTTGGTCGTAAAAAAAATTCTTTTACTCCTCCTACTTATAAACATAATAATGTTCCTTTTGTTGCGCCCACGTCTATAAACGTCTAGAGACAACACGATATATATAAATAACTCATTTTTGTAACATTATTTAATTAAATCATATACTTTTTGAGAATAATTAATGTGTCTGCACATCATGAATATGTTCGTATTCTCGATAACAGGAACAATTTTGACTAATCGTCACTTTATTTTATGATATTTGGAACATATATATATTTACATGATGAAACATATTTCTTGCTGCAAATTTTCAGATATTGCGAAACGAATATACCTTGCAGATGATATATATTTTATATATTAAAACTATTCAAAGTATAATCAATGCAAATTTAATTACAAGAAAGGCCTAATTATTCTCAAGAATTAATTTGTAAGGTTTCACTGTTTTATTTTATGTGTCTTAATTTCATTAGATATTTACATTAAGAAATAGAAATGATTGAATTTTTTTATAGGATTTATTGATAATGAGTAAAAGTTGTCCTTTAAAACAAATTTGACTCCAAAAAGACTGATTTGCAACAAAAATTTCGATTAAAGAATGTTGTTGACCCAAAAAAAGTGTTAGGCTCCTCGTGATTTTTGCATGATCGCTATATTATAATTTGAATATGTTTTAAAAGATATAAGCTCATGATTGTACAAACGTATACATACAAACAGCAATAAACAAGAATTATATATTCTCTAACGTATCATGAAAGTACAATGAATTTATCAAAATGAAATTAATAACTCAATAAAAAAAGTACTAAAATAGAGAATTATTTTAAATTTATAAATTCTGAATAATTATTTATATGTATTCAAACTTCAAAGATTTCTTAATACGAATAAAGTATTTTCACAAAATTTAATATTATATTATGATTTGTGAGTGATATATATGTATGAAAAGTGGAAACTAAACGTGAAAGGTGCAAAGTGAATATGTGTTGTGCTTATCATAAGAAAAATCCAGTGTAGTGAGGGGCGTGCATGCCTTGGTTTTTTTTTTCTCACTGTTTTCCTAAGTTTGTGAATAAATAATTGTCTGATAACGTTTGGTATTCAACACTATTCGCATTTAAGTCTAAATGTCTAATTAAGTAAAAATTGCATACCATAAAACTCATTTCTAGGGATGGTGCACTCATAATATAAATTTTTCAATTCCTAGGAACACGAACGAGACCGCTCAGGCTCTCAATTAAGAAGGGATAGATTTCAACCATCTCACCATAACTCATGTTAGATTATTGGTGCATGTCTAATTGTTCTTTTATATTCTTTTTTATTTCTTTTATTTTGTTTTCTTAAATATGAACTAAATAATTTTGTATTAAGAAAGTCAAATATTCTGACTACAATTTGAATTTCATCAAGGAAAAAAAATATAAAAGTCATTAGCTTATTTAGAAAGATTTAATATCTATAACTTTTATATTAAAAAAACAAAATCTTTTGAAAACGTGAATAAAACTTGTATCCTAAAACGTTTTTTTTCTTTCAATTTTCACAAATAAAACTTACTAAAAATAAAATTAGAATCAAAATGTCCAAATTAAACCTAAGAGAAATATCAAAATACTAAAATGGTGTTAAAATTAACGAGTACTATCAAAAGCTACGTGTTTATAATCTTAAAAAGATGTGTATAATGGATTAAAATACTTTTTAAATTTTGTGATCTTAAAAATAACACTTGAAATATTGAAATTAAAAAGTTACGTGATGATGGTGCATAAAATAATTTTCTCATATTTATTCGCATATAACATGAGTAATTCAGTTTCTCAAATTTTCTTTGTTCAAGCAGTCAAATATTTTAAAAGAAAAAAGGTTGAAGTCTATTAACATCTAAAAAGGTTCAAATCCTATTATAACAAAACCATATTAATTAACAAGCCTATGCATCCAACAAAATCAAGAATGAATCCTCAAAATACCTAACACTTTTAGCTTGTGCCTATGAAAAATTAACAAGTCTATGGTCAAAAAGGTTAATGACTTCAAAGTTTTTATTTATATATCATTAAAAAAATAAATTCCTATATAAGTTTCTCCTTAATTAACTCAAAACAGTCAACGGTCGGAGCTTCCATGCACCAAAAAGAAAACTTGCTCCAAGAACAAAGACTTGATTGTTTGTAGAAGTCACAAAATAGTTGTTTAGTTTCAAATTTCATGTGTATAAATAGATACATACTTGTTTCACAATGACACATCAATCTTTCTCATCATCCTCATTTTAATACAATTGTGCAAAAACATTAACAACCAATAGATATATTGTAATAGTATCATGAAAACATTCCTCATCTTACTTGTTCTTCTTGTTCTCTCAAGGATTGAAACAAATGAAGCCACTAGAAATCTTGATGAAACTCATCTTCTATTGCCATCTTTGCATACCCGTCCTCCAGTTAAGACTCCAGCACCCGATCCAAGAACCGAGGCCAATGTGAATATGGCAAGCAAGTTTAATGAAAGGAATTACTTTGTTGGTCGTAAAGAAGTTGTTTTTGCTCCCCCTCCTCCTACTAATGCATATCCTCTTGATAAAACACATTTTTTATTACCATCTTTGCAAACCTGTCCTCCAGTTAAGACTCCATCACCTAATTCAGGAAGCGAGACTAGTGTGAATATGGCAAGCACGGTTACTGAAAGAAACTTTCTTGGTCGTAAAGAAGTTGTTTTTGCTACCCCTCCTCCTACCAATGTATATCCTTTTGATAAAACACATCTTCTATTACCATCTTTGCAAACCTGTCCTCCAATTAAGACTCCATCACCCAATCCAGGAAGTGAGAATAGTGTGAATATGGCAAGCACAGTTACTGAAAGAAACTTTGTTGGTCGTAGAGAAGTTAGTTTTGCTCCCCCTCCTCCTACTAATGCATATCCTCTTGATAAAACACATTTTCTATTACCATCTTTGCAAACCCGTCCTCCAGTTAAGACTCCATCACCCAATCCAGGAAGCGAGACCGGTGTGAATATGGCAAGCACGGTTACTGAAAGAAACTTTGTTGGTCGTAAAGAAGTTGTTTTTGCTCCCCCTCCTCCTACTAATGCATATCCTCTTGATAAAACATATTTTCTATTACCATCTTTGCAAACCCGTCCTCCAGTTAAGACTCCATCACCCAATCCAGGAAGCGAGACCAGTGTGAATATGGCAAGCATGGTTACTGAAAGAAATTTTGTTGGTCGACGTAAAAAAGTTTTTTTTGCGCCCCCTCCTCCTAGTAATGAAAATCCTCTGGATAAAACACGTCTATTATTACCATTTTTGCAAACCCGTGCTCCAGTTAAGACTCCATCACCTAATCCAGGAAGAGAGACTAGTGTGAATATGGCAAGCACGGTTACTGAAAGAAATTTTGTTGGTTGTAAAGAAGTTGTTTTTGCTCCCCTTCCTCCTACTAATGCATATCCTCTTGATAAAACACATTTTCTATTACTATTTTTGCAAACCCGTCCTCCAGTTAAGACTCCATCACCCAATCCAGGAAGTGAGACCAGTGTGAATATGGCAAGCACGGTTACTGAAAGAAACTTTCTTGGTCGTAAAGAAGTTGTTTTTGCTCCCACTCCTCCTACTAATGCATATCCTCTTGATAAAACACATTTTCTATTACCATCTTTTCAAACCCGTCCTCCAGTTAAGACTCCATCACCCAATCCAGGAAGCGAGACCAGTGTGAATATGGCAAGCACAATTAGTGAAAGAAACTTTGTTGGTCGACGTAAAGAAGTTGTTTTTGCTCCCCCTCCTCCTAGTAATGCAAATCCTCCGGATAAAACACATCTTTTATTACCATTTTTGCAAACCCGTGCTCCAGTTAAGACTCCATCACCTAATCCAGGAAGCGAGACCAGTGTGAATATGGCAAGCACGGTTACCGAAAGAAATTTTGTTGGTCGTAAAGAAGTTGTTTTTGCTCCCTCTCCTCCTACTAATGCATATCCTCTTGATAAAACACATTTTCTATTACCATCTTTGCAAACCCGTCCTCCAGTTAAGACTCCATCACCCAATCCAGGAAGCGAGACTAGTGTGAATATGGCAAGCACGGTTACTAAAAGAAACTTTGTTGGTCGTAAAGAAGTTGGTTTTGCTCCTCCACCTCCACTTCCTTCTACTAATGCATACCCACAAAATAATGTCCTTTTTGATGTGTCCATTGCTACTACTCAGAAATAAGCTTAACATGTTTGACAAGAAGAACCTCCTTATTTGTAATATTTTTTAATTCATTCATACACTTAACAAAGAATAAATAAAGGCTTACATTCTAATAGTACCTGTGAGAATCTTTCACATAATAGGTGTATATTAAAATTCAATTCTTACTATTGTTTTGTTTTTGTTGTATTGCTACATTACACAAATTACTTGGACAGGTTGTTGGTGTGGTGGATAAAAAGAAAAATGTTGATCAATTGTATTTGTTTAAGATATATTTGGAATTATTGTCATGATAAAGCGTTTTTAGTTTCTTATCTCAAATGTCAGTACTGCGCATAATTATCGTTGTCATCCTTTAAAATGCAATTGGACTCTTCAAAAATGTCATTAAATGTGTATTGAATCCTCCAAAAACAGTACAGTTTTGGAGGATCCGATACGGTGTTATCAGTTATCATCTTTTAAAATACAATATGAACTCTAGTATGTTGCTCGCAGTCTTCAAAAATGTCATAAATGTACCAAATCCTCCAAAAATGAGACAATTTTAGAAGACCCGACACATATATAACCATATTTTAAAATAATCCGAGCAACATATTACTACACATTTATCGTAAAGATGTATGTGAAAGCCTTGGATTAGTAAGACTACAGGAACTAGAATGTATAGTGGTGTAGAATGGACCGACACCGAATTATTCATTCGCGGTTTCGAGTTCAAGTCTTGAGAATGAAGAAAATCTTGTTGGGACTTGGGAGCATACTCACCCCAGATGGGCCCTACAATGTGCGATATGAATTTAATAAGGGCTTCAATGTGGCTCCGAACATCGAATAGGAAACCAATGTAGACTCTGAACACCGAGCAAAAAAAACGAGAAGATATGATATACACTCTCAAAACATAAAGCAAATTGACAAGCTAAATATTGACATTCATACGCAAATTCGCAAATAATCAACGGAAGTATAATAGTCTGACCACTCTAATAATAATCACCAAGTGAGAAATGTATACCTTTCTGACTTGAAAATTCTTTCAATAGCATAGTAGAGATTTTTAATTTATGTGTTCTAAATAAATTATTTATATATATTAATCAGACTTTAAAGATGAATAAAGAATTTTGTATAATTATTTTGTGATAATAATATAATTGTTTCTATATTATATTTAGCATCAATAATATTATAAGGTTATTTATAACCAACACTCATAGAAATGTTACTAGATTTTGGCGACTCTGGATACAATGACATTAACTCAATTGTCATTAAATGTTTTTTTGTGATAATACTAATATAAAAATTTATTGCTACTAAATATCTCTTTTGTTATAGTAATTTCTTAATACGAATGTATAATTTTGGCCAGAATTATTGAATTATATACTATCCATAGCTAGAACTCAGACTATAAATATATATCTTTTATAAAAATAATTTTTAAATTATTTACTCATATTTATTTGGTTCGTTTTTCTTGTTATTCGAATCTCAAAATTAGCGCGTATTCCGTATAAGTCGCTTTACTTATTATTCTCCTACCACATGAATTAATATATGACCCATTCAATTTCTAAATTATTTTTTCTTTGTACAAACCTAGAATTGTCAATATATAGTCAAAATATTTTTAAAGGAAAAAAAAGTTCCAAGTCCTAATAATATCTTAAAAGGTTCAAGTTCAACATCTAAAAAGGTTCAATTCCATTTCTATGCAATTCAAAAATGTCCATGGTCAAAGCCTTAAACAAAGATTTGATTGTTTGTAGAAGTCATAAAATGGTTGTTTACTTTCAAAATTTCATGTGTATAAATGCACATATTTTTGTTCATACAATACATTAATCTTTCTCATCATCCTTGTGTTAGTATAATTGTGCAATAATAATATATTACCATAAGACTTGTAGAAATCAAGAGATTTCTAATTAATAGTATCATGAAACCATTCATAATCCTATTTCATATTCTTCTTGTTCTTTCAAGGATTGAAACAAATGAAGCTGCAAGAATTCTTGATGATACTCATCTTCTATTGCCATCTTTGCAAACCCATCCTCCAGTTAAGACTCCAACACCCAATCCAGGAACCGAGACCAATGTAAATATGGCAAGCACGGTTACTGAAAGGAACTTTGTTGGTCGTAACCAAGTTTTTTCTCCTCCTCTTCTTAGTACTAATGCATACCATCTTCATGAACCTCTTTTATTATCGTCCTTACAAACCCGTACTCCAGTTACTACTCCATCACCCAATCCAGGAACTGGCAATAGTGTGAATATGGCTAACAAAGTTACTGAAAGGAACTTTGTTGGTCGTAAAGAAGTGTTTGCTCCTCCTCCTCCTTCTACTAATACATACCATATTCATGAACCTCTTTTATTACCATCCCTACAAACTCGTGCTCCAGTTATGACTCCATCACCCAATCCAGGAACTGGCAAGTGAATATGGCAACCAAAGTTACTGCAAGAAACTTTGTTGGTCGTAAAGAAGTTGTTTTTGCTCCTCCTCTCCCTTTTACTAATGCATACCCTCAAAATAATGTCCTCTTTGATGTGTCCGTTGCTACTAATCAGAAATAGGTTTAGCATATTTGACAACAAGAACTCCTAATTTGTAATAGTATTAAATTCATTCATTCACTTAACAAAGAATAAATCAAGGCTTACATTCTAATAGTACCAGGGAGAATTTCTCACACAATAGGTGTAGATTCAAATTCAATTCTTACCATTGTTTTGTTTTTGTTGTACATGCTACCATACACCATAATTTGTGTATGGCACAGGCCACAACATGCTTGGACAGGTTGTTGGCCTAGTGGATAAAAAGAAAAATGTTGATCAATTGTTACTCCAACCCATGGAAAATGTTACTGTATTTGGAAAAAGGTATATTGTGGTTGACATTCTACAGCACCAGGTCATGAATAACTATTGTTCAAGTGAGAAAAAAAGGTTTCTGGTTTAAGAAGGGAACAAGCACTCTATATGTTGCTCTGACTCTTCAAAAATGTCATTGGATGTATGTGAGTTGAATCCTCCAAAAGTAGTGCAATTTCAGAGGATCCAACATGGTCAGGTGTGACAATATTTTCGAATAATCTAAGCAACATATTGAATGGTTATATAATGGTCTAGAATAGACCGATTCCAAATTCATTCCCTCAATCATCAGTAAAGCAGCTAGAGGATATAATATAAACTCTCAAAACATAATGCAAACTGACAAGGTAAACATTGACGTTCATACGCAAATACTAGACGAAAGTATAATAGTCTGACCACTCTCATAATAATCAGCAGTAAACAAGAACTAACTCACATCAACTACAAACAGCATACATAGCATGATCAACTTAATTGTTGAGCAGCTGCAGGTTTTCATTCTAATTCTAAAAGCAGATACCATTCTCGGCCAAAACTTACATATAGATTATATAGTCAACAAAATATAATGCAAACTTACCAGCTAGACATTGATGCTCATACACGAATAATCGAGCAAAGCATAACAATCTGACCACTGTGATACTGATCAACGGGTCTTTAAAGCGAAACTGCTAGCATTTAACTACAATCAACATACATTGCATGATTAGACCTTATTCTCTGAACACCTAAATCATTTAGACAGAGCAGCTGTCAACTTTTCCTTCAAATCCTCAGCAGCAGGGCCAGGAGCTCGTATAGAGAATGTGTGTACAAGTTCGCCGTTTTCTGTTAATGAGACATTGGATTCTTGTGGCACTACTTGATGTTCCTGAAATGTCTTCAAAACTCTAGAAACAGGGTGAGCATTCAAAGGGCAGCCTACTCTTACAACTGCATCATCTTGTCTTTGATGAAAATCAATCTCCGGGATAACCTGCTGCTTTTGCTTGTCGCCTACCATCTCCTTCTCAGCATCTAAAACCCTAATTTTTGCCTGGAGATCCGTGATATAAGCAATTGCATCTCCAAGCAGCGATGCTTTATCCATCTTTGAGATATTTGGAACAACTGCTCTTAAAGCATAAAACCTCTGGTTAAGCTTCTCACGCCTTTGCCTCTCTGCTTCAACATGATTCAATGCTTCTTCCCTCCCATTGGCAGGCTTTCTGCCCCTCTTTCTTGGTTTCCGTTCATCTAACTCTTCCTTGTAAAGTTTCCCTTCACCTTCATCACTTCGATACCCATTTGATGAGTTCCCATAAACCTGAGAACTACCTAGTGCTGCTTGTACTTCGTAAGAATCTGAAGCAAAACTCAGCTCTTCTTCCATCTTCGGAGAAAAATTTATGCTGATGGGACCTGACTTAGCACCACCTAGACTGAGTTCCCGACCAAATATCTTTGGAATTGCTTTGGGCTGCGGAGGATTAGATACCACCACCGATGTTTTCACCATCTGAATCAAATTCTGATCTTCCGGAATAGACTTCACAGAACCAAGCTCCACAACCCCTGATTTCAGCGGAACAAACACTAGTGTCTCGAATCGAGCCAACTTTGCTAGATAAGATCTTGATTGGAAATGTTCTAAGCAACCTTTTAAATCAGAACCCCATATTGATCTAGCAGAATTAAATGATTGAGAAGGACTAGAAGGCTTATCAAATGGGAAGATATAATACATTGATGTGAGATAAAACACCTCCACGTCCGAAACAGATTCCAACTTGGCAGCAATATTATCGTCTTCTGACCCTCCAAAGCAAGTGTGTATCTTTTGAAGAACCATTTTTTTCTTGTTTCCGTCCATCATTTTCTGATGCGCGGAATCATTTCCACCTTCACCTTGCCCTATCTTTGCTTCTCTGCAATGTCCATCGCCCCATATTAAAGCTGATTTTCCTGATTTCGACTTTGCAACTTGCCAATAGATTGCATAAGTCCAATCAGACCCCTCAACAATCTTGCAGAGCGCCTGCTGCACTCCCAAATCCCCCCTTGATGAAGTAAATTCTGTCAGCATGTGATTTGAAGCTGACCAAGAGAAAAATTCTACTGCTTCGCTGCCTAATACCCCCTCCATATTAACCTTATCCTCTCCCTTCAGAAAAAATTTCTCCGCCATGTCAAGCCACTCAAAGATCCCCAATTCGAAAGAACTTGAACACCACTCTCTTCTTGGACCACTACTTGGAGAAAATTTATCCTTAAGAAATCAATTCCTCATTCAAGTCCAATGCTGGAATACTATGACATAGCACTCCCAGAATCATGAAACACCCTAGAAAAACGTTCTCAAAAAGATCAAATTTTTACCACAAATTCAAGAATTTGACTATCAATTGAACCACAGGAGAAGACCCACAAAGAGAAAAACAGACAACTCTTGAACAGAAGGCCCCCTTTTATCAACAAAGAGTAAAACACTCAAAAAATAGGGACTTTAGTAGTCCAATAGCAAGATTCATCTCTAAAGTTCAAAGCTTTACTTCACCAATTACAAGTCTGACCAAAAAAACTACATCAAGAGCTGTTTTATATAAGTCTTTATACCCTTCCAGCTCACACAAAAACCCTAGAAAAGACCCCTTCTCAAAAAGATCAAATTTTTAACACTAAACATACCACAACTTCAAGAATTTTGAATACTAGTTAACCCACAAAGAGAAAAAATAGAGAATTCTTGAACAAAAGGGCAATTTTATTATCACATAGAAAAACAGAAAATCCCAGAAAAATTGGGACTTTGGTAATCAAAGAGCAAGATTGATTCACCTCTAACGCTCTAACCTTCAAGACTTCACTTCAGCAATTACAAGTCTGATAAAAACAAAACCCCTGCATCCAAAAGGCAAATTCATGTTAACTTTTTTTTGTATCTCGAAGGTGAAAAAGAAGAAAAGGGGGAATATAAACAAAAACAAGTAGAAGTAATCAATTTGGACATGAAAGTAAGAGTTACCTGGAAGATGGAATAGGTGCATGTACCATGTATGTGTATAAAAGAATGCTCGTTTTTCATGTGGACTTCATCAGACACTTGTGTTCAAAGTTAAGAATTTTAGATCTGAATCCACACACACAAGTACATAAGTGAATATTTATTTATATTTATGGGTGGAATACGTGCCCTTTTTTTTCTTTATAGGAGAAAATAATAATACTAATATTTTTTTTTTGTATGATTTAACAAAAATGGTAAAAGTATATTTTAGGTTACTATTTTGAGTTTTAACAAATGTAGTGTGTGGGTCTTATGATGAAAATTTATCGATATTGATTACGATAGCGATAGTGGTTGGTGGTAGATTATATAGTAGATTTTAAAAAATTGATCTTTAATACTTTTTATCAATTAATTAGAGTAGTTTTATATTCATTCACAAAACTTTACTTTATTTTTTTCAAATATTTATATATAACTTCAAGTTTCAAAAATCACAATTTCAAAAACTCAAATTTTCAAGTTTCAAAAATTGCAGCTTCAAAAACTCAATGTTTTAAGTTTCAAAAGTCAACTTAAGTTTAATGTACGTCAGGATTTTGAAGGAGGAAATGAAATCTCTATTTACAATTTAAATTTGTTTTAAAAAATGACATTTTCAAATCGCTCTTACAAGTAAAATGAAATTAAAAAAAAAAAAAAAAAACAATATAGTTTCATGAATGTGTTGCATGTTAAGTTTTTAGGATCAAGGACCAACCATGATCACACTTTATATGTATTATAAGGACTATATTTATCAACCTTTATATTTGAAGGACCAAAATAGCCCAACTCTCATACATTAAGGACCATTTTCTCCTGTGGTACCAAATTGTTAAACAGAGGTTCAGCAAAGTTTCAGTCAATTTTTCTCCTTTGTGCTGCAAAATCTTGGATTTAACCTTGTTCCAATTTGCTGTCCTAGGTTGTCCTCGAACAAGTTTTCATCATGAAGCGTTTCTTGAAAAAGTTCACCGTAAGTGATTTATGAATTTGTGTAAATTTTCCAAGTTCTCATTTTTTAACCCCAGAAATTGATAGTTTGGTTTAATTCTGTCTTGCAGGTTGGAGGGGTTAGGGAGTTTTCTATGCAAAATTCAAGAAATCCAAAAACCCAAAGCCTCAAAATTGAAGGGATTAAAGATATTATAGCAGTTGCTTCTGGGAAAGGTGGTGTTGGCAAGTCCACTACTGCTGGTACTATCTCACTTCACTCTGTTCTGTTTTCTAAAATGTATAATACTTTAATTGCTTCGAGTTTATCTGAACCTAATACTTTTGACGCGGAAGATGAATTTATGTCTAAAAGCTCATTAGAGTTGTCAACAAATAGTAGGTATGAACCCATAATTTAAAAAATGCAATAGGTTCAATGTTCTACGAGGTAGGGGTAAGCTCTGCATATTCTCTATCATTTCCAGATCCCACCTGTGCGATTACATTTGGTATGTTGTTTTTGTTGTTCATTGTTAAATTATTTGCAAGTAACTTAAATCCAGGATCCGCCAATGGTGTAGTTGATTGATTGATAAAATAGTTGAATCATGTCTTTTTGTTGTGGCTGTTGTTAGTATACTTGGTATTGTGATGCCAAAACTTTAGGAGTGGCTGATTGAACTCGAGAAGATGATGATGATTCAGTTGAGGATAACAGAAACTTTGAAATACTGAAGTGAATTGAGAGAGAATGGAAGAAGGAAAAAGAAGTAATGAGCTAAAATTGACTGTGTTCATACACGTCTTAGCAGTCACATTTGAGTGTATTTATACAAAGCATCAAAGCAAGCAGTGGATAACTACCAGAAGAAGTTACCAACTAACTATCAGAAGCACGTACTATCTCTAACAAATTGAGCTAGTTGAAATAAAACTAGATATTTGTGTATTATAATGCAATGAACCTGATGCTTGAGATATTTAAGGTGGAAATGTTGATCATTCTTTTCTTTCCTAGGGTTTCTGATACTGAATTTAACTAGGTGTGAAGATTTTGAGCATTAAATAAAGCATCATATATATGATGCACCAATAGTGTTTAGCATTGCATAATGATTTTAATTTGATTCCCAGTAATTGTTTCCTGATCAATGATCGTATTTTGTTTGCAGTTAATTTGGCTGTTTCACTTGCCAAAAGGTGCCAACTTAAAGTTGGGTTGCTGGATGCGGATATTTATGGGCCTTCAATTCCTTTGATGATGCACCTCAAGGGAAAGCCAGAACTGAGTAACGGTGATGCTTTAACTACCTTCATTTTTATATCAGCTGGTTCTATACTCTGAGATAGTAATGTTATTGGTGCTGTAATTGTTGTTATTCTTTCTAGTTTTGCTTGCTTATTATGTTATTTGGGCAGATAGGAAGATGATTCCTATTGAAAGTTATGGAGTTAAATGTATATCGATTGGATCTCTTGTAGACGAAAGGGAAGCAATTGTGTGGAGAGGGCCTATGGTATGGTTTGCCTACAAATGATGACTTATATTATAGAATTTAGCACATTTATGGTTATAAGTTCAGCTAAAGATTTTACTGCTTATGAGACGCATTGAGGAGGTAGAATTCAATTGTCTAAATCCAATTAGAATCAAATGTACACTTGCAGGTAATGAAAGCCCTTGAACAGCTGACAAGGGGAGTTGATTGGGGGATCCTAGATGTTCTTGTGATAGATATGCCTCCCGGTACTGGTGATACTCAGATATCTATTTCCCAAAGGCTACAATTATCAGGTATCTCAAGAACCTGTGGAAGTACTTCTAAAAGAATTTGACTAAGGAACGATGCCACAAGGATGAAGCTATTGCATCCTGTTTAATTTGAAGTCAAAAAGCACAACAAACTTTCTTTTAATCTGCACCCATCAATAGAAAATTGAATATGTCCATCATTTCAGCCCGTAAGTAAAAATTATTGTTTAATGACTGATGGTGTAATCAGAACGACAACCCTCCACTTTCACAAAAATTAGGTTTCTAAATGTTGAGTATGGCAATTTAGGCTTTTCGACGCTCGGTGGCCCTTTGATTGGATTGAGTGAAATTTAGGCTCGTATAATGCATTATCATATTGGTTGATTAAGATTGAGTTTTAGCATTTTATACAACAAAAGGTCAAATGATGATTTACTTCTGTTATAGTTTCTTGTTTGAGTAAAATCCAGCTGCAAATCATCCTTTCTATCTATTTTCTTAGTCTGTTTGAAAGTTCAGGTTCTGTTAGCATCAGTGTTCATCTAATTGAGAGGATTAAAGAAAACATGGGTTGTAATCAAACATATTCAGCAATCTGTGCTTATGTACCCGTGCTCTTCTAATGAACATTCGCTTAACATTTCAAGTCATTATAGCATAACAGTATTGTGCTATCAAATTAATTCTGTTCGCGACCCTGGACTGTTAAGGAATAATTTATGTTGAGTTTTCTTTCGTGCTACTTTTCTGTGCATTATTATTCAAATTACTTGACTATGCTGGCAGGAGGGTTGATTGTTTCGACTCCTCAAGATGTTGCTTTACTGGATGCTCGCAGAGGGGTTAAAATGTTCTCCAAAGTTAATGTTCCGGTATGATCCTTACTGAGCTTGCTGTGTGCGAGCTTATAACAACAACGAGAGAGTAGGATTAAAATATGGGGCGGAGAAGCATGATTTGTGACTCTCGTTGAGTTAGATGTAAAGTATAAATATGAACTCTCCCGGATAAAACTTAAAAGAGTATATGCCTTATTAGATATATCACTCATAAATAGTGACTTAATGATTGAAATAGCCATTGAACCCCATTACTGGGCCTATATACTTTTAGTGCTTTACACTCGTCTTCATCTTGTTGATGTGGAATCTAATAGAGAGCAAAGAAATGTTACCTAGATCTAGTTGATGGTGACTCCTATATATCAGATGAATGTTCAATATTATTAGAAGTCAGTCTTCATTTTTTTTTCATGTTTCATGGAGTAATCCACACACACACACACTAGATCCAAGGATATGAACTTGATAACTAGATGCAGAGATATGCAATTTCATCTGTTTGGAACTCCACCTCTTCCATGAAAAAAGGGAACACTTGAGTGAAAATATGTTGTATGGAAAGACTGATATCATGTACCTAAACACAAGACTAAAGATCAAAAGGGTAAGGACTCTTATAAAATCGAGCACAGTCATAACAATGTTGACACTGTTACTTCTTTGAACTGGAACAGTTTTGATACTGTTACTCTGAGACAAATTTCAGGCTAACAGTATTAATTGAAGTTGGATTTAGAAAATGCTGTTTCCTTAATTCTTGTTACTGCTACCAACCTGACGTATAAATAGAGAAGGTTTAGAATAGATATACATTGAGATATCATGCAGGTGCATGCTATAGCTTAATGCTTCTATGATATAGTTATAATTAAACAGTTGTACCTAACACAGATATTGGGAATTTTGGAGAATATGAGCTACTTTAAATGCCCAAAATGCAACGAATCATCCTATATCTTTGGTCAAGGAGGAGCTCGGAAAACAGCTGAGGAGATGAATCTGAAATTTCTTGGTGAGGTATGTCACTAATTCTCTTTTCTCTTTTGAATACAAACACTCATGAGCCCTTACTAATAGCTGCTACAGCTTCCCCCCCCCCCCAAGTCACAACCCCAGTTCTTTTCCATGTCTCTATTCGATTGGATGCCTAGAAAAGCTTACTGCAGGCACTTCTAGGAAATCTATAATGAAAGGATCCTTAAAATGGTCCCATCACATTCTCATGCTGCTTCTTTGTTGCCCTTTTTTGTGGCCATTTCTTTTCTGCTGTCACAATCTTTAACTATTTTGTTTAAGATACAATTAGATTGCTGATACCTTTAGTCAACTTCAATTTTCATCATAAATGCTGTGTTAATTGATGTGTGTTCCCCTAGTAGATACCACTTGAAGTGGAGATCAGAAGCGGTTCCGACGAAGGTGTTCCCATTGTTATGTCAAAGCCTGATTCTGTAATCTCTCAAGTATATGGCAATGTGGCTGAAAAAGTTGTCATGAGGCTTGAAGAGGTAGATAAGGAGCAACATTTCAGGCCAGATATATCTCTTTAAATGCGTTGATCAAGCTCTCCACCAACTTGAGTGTAATAGTAACTATTAGAATCCGCCCCTTCTAACAAAATCAGAGGAAAATCTAGTTGGCTCTGAATGTAGAGTTAAAGGAAGTCCATTATCAGGAAAAGTGGTGACGTCAGTGTGCTTGCTGGGAGGGAGCAATCTCATTGACTAACTTTCTGAGTTATCACTCAACAATTAACACCAACTGAAAGTTGCAGGAATGAGGATGTATCCCTTTTGCGAATTGAACCCATCTTTTCAACATGAGAAGATGATATTTACATATGATGAACATAGCTGTGGATTGAGAAGGTTTAGCCATTCTCATCTTTCTAGGAAAAAAAGAGAAATCAAAGATTTTTCATGTATTGGATTTCTTATCTCCTTTTATTCTTCTAAATTGGATGCTGCTTGTATTTGTTAGTTGGATTGGATAGTTCAATTTTGTGTTGGTTTTAGTATGTTAACTTGACTCCTCCTTTTTAGTCAAATGATAAGAGTACATCTTCGTATGTATTAGTATCTTTCAGTATGGGATCACAATTTTCTTCTATTTCTTCCCTTTGAGTTCTATGGTATCTTTTGTCTGGTCTTGTATCATGTACTGGAAATGCTATGTACATACAACTATTTCAAATTGTCGCTCAGACATTCTTGCTTCCTTTTTTTCTTGTGGTGTGGTAAGCCCACATGGTTAGTGTTGTTTATCGGTTGACACAGAGGTTTAGAACAGTGAAAATACATTCTTAAAGAATTGAAGGAGGTTGGTTGTGTGATAAAGCCACAAACTTTGCTGATTTTTACTGACAATTTACTGGTTTGGTGGAATGAATGATATGGTTTTCGAGACGTTTGAGGAAATGTTTGACTCTATGGTTATACTCCAAATACTTTTTCTAGGAACATTGCCATGGATGTATTGTTCAAGATTGGGCATGTTGAAGTGGCTCTTAGAGTTTTGAAGGAAACTCATGTTCCAAATTTCTTGACTTAAAGCATTGACATTACCCATATGTAACTTGTGTAAGTGTAATGACTTGGTCAATCTTCAAAACATGGTTAAGATCATGCTGAGGAAAAGCTACAGTAGCATTATTGACATGAAGAAGAATAATGTTAACATATGATGTTTGTTACTACTGGATTTTTAAGTTAGTAGATGTTAACCTTATGCATCATTCAAGAAAACTAACTTGCGAACCCCTACGCAATTGCCAAGAAAGGAGATATGCAAGTAGGATTAAACTTACTTCAAACCTCGCTGTAAAACTACGAAGCATTAAACAAGATTAGCGAAAGAAATTGGGCCATAAGGAATTAATACTAGAGATGGCGTCAAGCTTATCAAAGAGAACATACAATATCACCCTCTGCAGAAAAATAATAGTAATGGAGAAGCACCTAGCATTAGTTTTTGAATTTGATTTCACTAGTTATATAATGGTAAAAATAAAAAAATGTGATGACACAGTTGAGAATGCACAAGACAAGAAATTAAACAGGACAAATCAGATTCACTTCTCAACTACTAGAAATCATGATACAGCGTAACTAAAGAGCTAAAATTTCCCAACAGCTGAGGACTCATACTTCTTGTGCTGGTTTGAGCTGGATATCCTTCAATAACCGTAGCTACCTCCATAAACAGAACCATAATCTGCGGATGGCGCATGACCAGCATGACCAGTTGATGAAGAGTACACAGGACCCTGAGATGGGTAGGGATTATAACCTTGGGAAGGTGGTCCAGCCGCGGTGTTCTGCATTGAACTGGTAGCATCAGCGATTGAATTCTGCACCATAAGAAATAAGAGTAGTCAGAATTAACATGCATCTAGGCATCTCAGTAGTAAGACAGACAGAATTTCAATGATAATTTAGCCTTTTGTCACTTAAATTGTTTTCATAACTAGATAGTGCAAACAAGATCACACTTTCCTTAGACAACCACAAACAGAATATTACAGAGACAGATTCCTACTAATAACTGCTGAATCTCATCAATCCAGAGACCCTTATATCAAAATTAATACGGAAATGGGCCAAAAATACCCCTGTACTATTAGAAAAAGTCTACAAATACCCCTCATCCACCTATTGGGTTAAAAATACCCCTCAGTTAACCTTTTTGGTTCAATATTACCCTTTAAACTAAGGGCCTTGTATTTTTTAATTATTATATTTAATAATTATATCGTGGCGCCTTTCTATTGGATAAAGTTAATTTCCAACCCACCAAACTTTCTCCTACCCACCCGACCCATATTGACATTCCTTGACCCAAACCCAATTAAAAGATCCATCAAAAAAATTTGAGCACGTCAAAGGTGCTGAGCACGGCAATAGCAGCAGTTATCTACTGCCGTCAATAGATCCACCAACAGTTATCTACCGCCGTCAAAGGTGCTGAGCACGGCAATAGCATCAGATAATGACACTAATGGCATATCATTTTCCAGATCTTTTAATTTGGCTCCAGATCAGAATAATGAATTATCAGGGAACAGGTGGTCTGGAAATTGGAAGACATCAAATCAAGTTGCAGACTCAATGAACCATTGGTAATCCTATATTCACACAAATTATCAAACATATAAATATATAAGTAGTGTTGGGGATTCAAATGGCATACATCAAATAATAATTTTTTTATTTTATTTTGTCGTTGTTCTTTCTGTTTGGTGTTTGTATAATTGTATCTAGAGTTTTGATTTTGTTGCAGTGAAAATATGGCAATCTCTATATATGAATGAATGAATGAAAGGGTAAAGTACTTTATAAAGATCCATCTAGATTGAACACTCACAATTATGGTGCTCGTCAGTTAGAGTTCATAACAAATCTGAGCTATGCATCTATAAGTAAAATCAAGCCTTCAAAGAAAGAGATTGAAAGGCACTATTTAAATTTCCCAAAATTGAGAGGATAGAATTCGAGAGAGTAACATTGAAGCACTTTCACAATAAAGACAAATCACTTGCTATTTCAAATTGTCATCAATCAATTAGCTATCTTCACAATAAAAAGAACAATTACTCTGCCCATGACAATGGATTGATGCACTTCGGCAAGAAATTAAGAGTAAGAAGTTAAACTTGGCAGTTTAATTTAGGTAATATATCATCCAAAATCTTTTAATTTGATTTGGGTCAAGGGATGGGTCGGGTGGGTAGGAGAAAGTTTGGTGGGTTGGAAATTAACTTTATCCAATAGAAAGACGCCACGTAATAATTATTAAATATAATAATTAAAAAATATAAGGTTGTTAGTTTAAAGGGTAATATTGAACCAAATAGGTTGACTGAGGAGTATTTTTAACCCAATAGGTGGATGAGGGGTATTTTTGACCCTTCTCCGAAATTAATATGTTCAATATTTTACTGCTGCTCTGCTGACACATTGAACGTGTCTTGTGAATTGGCTGAGCATTTTGGGCAGGAACCTCCTCTCTTTTCAAGGAATACTTTCATTTTTTAGTCAGGAACATGAACTAACTAGCTTTCATAAAAAATAAGGGGAAAGTTGCTGGTGATAGTTAACATCTTGTTCCATTTGTTTGGAAGTGGAAGCATGAAATTGATTAATACTAGAGAAGTGGAAATAGGGAAGGCCGTTGCACCAACAAGACCACTCTAGTTATATTGTGCTTCCATGAAGGAAAGCAGAATTCGTGGGGCAAAAGCAAGCATCCTCTTTTATGCCCCAGGGTTAAGCACATGTCACATATTTGAATCATGTCGTGGACAAAAACCTTGTTAAGTGGAGAAGGGTAAAGGGGAAGACTCATTACCCACCAACTTTTCAATATTGCGCCACTGAGCCTTAGGGATTTCGTGGTTAAGCAACCCAAAAAACCACTTTTGGGGGAAGGGGGATAAGTGCCAGCAAAAGCAAACTTACAATAGAAAATGCAAAATTCCACCACAGAAGGGCATCAAAATGGTAAATCAAGGAGCAAACTACACCAAAATGGTATTTGCACTAATCATCAACCACATCAAACATGTCAGCTTTTTCATGCAGAAAAGTAACTTTCTACCTTACAGAGGAATACAAATATAGTAATAGGAATGTTTGCAATTCTTCAAACTGCAAAACTTCAGTGTATGGGTGTTAATCAACAGCTTTCTTCATAAGAATACACTGAGTTATATCTATATCATATAGCCGGAAACAGCAATACTTCTAGATTCAATGAAAGAGAGCAAGCAGAAATGCAATAACCAATTTGTTAGTCACTACCACACATGCGGACACAATCACGAGAACATTGACTAATTTAAATGTTAATTGAAGCTCAATAATAAAAAAGATCAGAAACATTTACAATACTGTAAGAGATAATACCTGAACTAATTGTTGTGCTGTTTGGACTTGTGATGCAGACCCATTTATCTCAACAGTCATCTCACCAGGAACACCCCTCGTTTCCTGTACTGCAATAGTTGCACCACTGGCCCGACGAATATAACTAATATTTGAACCAGAAGCCCCAATAACAGCATCGGCATATGACAAGGGGATTTGTATGTTTTGCGTGACCTTCATAGAGAAAAAGTTATTCAAAAAACAAGGAAAAAAAGTAGGACTTTTTTTGTTGGAGGACTGTACATGAATAAAAAGAAAACAAATCATTGTAATCAGCAAAAGTTATTACTAAAGGGCACAGGATTCTAATAACATGCCAACATATCTGAGCTGAACAGATTAGAGAAGGAGAAAGTGCACCTTTGAAACTATGGACTGTTGTGGTTGTGCATTTCCATGAGCTCCCACTGAAGCATCTCTGCCATAAACAGGGGGGCCCTGATGAGGCTGCTTATCTTGATGCATATCTACTCGGGGAAAATAATTGTCAAATTGACGCGGTGGCGGCATATACTGATGGTTGGCTCCATATCCAGGCCCCCCAGCACTCATGGGAAAACTAGATGGAGGTGGACCCCAAGGTTGGGTAGGTCCAGGCGGGGGCATATTCTGGTGTGCATGAGCATTTGGCATTTGCATCTGAGCAGAAGAAAATATGAAATTGTGTTTTCTAGAGAATTGTCACATAAGATTGTAAATTCTTTAAAATCAATAGTATGCTTACTAGTTTCTCAAATAATCCAATTACACTGCGATCAACTAAAAATTTCCTTAGATGACCTGCAATCATTTCAACTGCTTTATGCACGCCTGCTGGCTCTCCTTGTATCTCAACAATACTATCATCAGGCAGGGCAAAAACAGGGAGATGCTCTGTAGAAAAGATGGCAATCAAACTCCAAATAACAATTCCAGGAGGACAAAAAGGATGGCAGGAGATCAAAATAAAGATAACAAAAACTTAAGAACACACAACTCTTGCTACCATTTTGAAGTCACAAGGCAGCAGTATATTCAGCTTCTGAGCCTTTTTTTTAAAGTCCAAACTGGTTCTTCCATTGATTGTTATATGTTTCAAAGGGGAAAAACATAAGGCCTAGCTCAAGTGGCAAAGGGTGAAGGATTTGTGGCTTAGGTCGCAGGTTCAAGCCCCACACCATGCAAAGCAAAGCCCGGTATTTAAGTGGAGAAGGGTGGAGGGGCAGGCCCATTATCCACCGAGTTAAGAAGGCTGTGATTGGTCCAAAGGGCGGGTCTCAGACGGATTTCTCAGTTATCAAAAAAAAAAAAGAGGAAACTAAACCAAGTGATGCAGAACCTAGTGCTTAGTTACACCTGCTTCCAGAGTGCTTACATTCCTTGAAAGAAAATACAATACAAGTAGAGGGAAATATTACCAACACTATCTCTCCTTTTTGGAAGGGGCAAACATACAGAAGAATTTTGATCTCTACAAGTTCCTGCTTTATTCGGGATAGTTGGGATGGAGGGGGTATCCTACTACAGAGAGTTACGATATGCTGGTTCCAAGACACAAATTTTTCGATATTTTGAATTAGTGAAACATTTATATGCTTAATGACCATACAGGCAATTGAAAAGGAGCCAGTGAAAGCCAGTAAAAGCCCCATATATCATAAAATTCAAGTTAATATCATTACATGGTTGTTTAGAACAGCAAGCATCAGAACCTGTAAATTCTCAAGAAAAGACATTGAAATTAAGGTATCACCTCCTCCAAGTACTCGAATAGTGCAACGAGATTCATCTTGAATAGACTTAACAGTTGCACCTTGCTTTCCGATCAGGATTGCAGCCTGTGTAGCAGCAACAAGTAGTCTAGTAGAAGCTGGTTTCCCAGCACCACCAGGAGCATTGGAGTCATGATCCACATCAATAATCCGCTTATGGACCTTTAAAAGCCCATCCATAGCAGGCGGAATGGAGAGGTTAGGCTCTTCTTTCGCAGATATCATCACCTTCAATGGAACAGAATGAACAACTCAAGGTCAGCACAAAAAAGAGTTATAAATGAACACCATAACTTCCAACAACTCACATCACATCAAAACATAAAAGCTAGTGCCTAGAATGTTTTCGCTTAGATTAGAATCATAGTAAATAAAACAGAATGCAGAATCAGTTGATATACTCTGTCAAGTGTCAACGGATATGCACATAAGTAGATTCAACGTGTGAAACACAAAATACAAAGACAGACAAGTGAATTAGCACACACTCACAGATATAAGCAAGCATGAGTATTGATTAAAATGGAACAGCAGTTACGAAATAATCTATCATTCCTTGACAAAGAATGCAGTGACAATGTCTATAACTTATTTGTGATATAGGTGTGCATTCAAAGTAAACTATTACAACAACATCCAAGATAATGTATTGCAAACAAATAGCCAACACTTATTAACTAGAATTAATTCTTACTTATATAAATAATAATACTATTATTTAAAGTTAAAGATTTTTATATCTTTCAAGGATACTACACTAAAAATAAGTACTCCCTCCGTCTCATTTTATGCGGCAACATTTGACCGGGCACGGAGTTTAAGGAATAAATGAAGACTTTGAAATGTTTACCAGATTGCCCCTTCAAAAAATAGTCATATTAAAAAGTAAACTCACTTTTCTCTCTCCTCATAAATGTATTGGAGTACTATCTTTAAGATTAAGTGGGACCAACAAAGGTAAAAGAGGAATTGTATCTTTAAATACTTACCATATAAGGAAATGTGACATTCTTTTTGGGACTGACCAAAAAGGAAATGGTGCCACATAAAATGGGACGGAGGGAGTACTCTATAAGAATTAAAAAACGACTCTAAATTTCTTCTTTTTTGTGTGTATATGTATTTATTTAAAGACTCTTATTAAAAATTGGACGTATTACTTTCTCACTTTACTAGCAAAGCCTGAAACATTTTATCTGGGAACAAAATTTTTACACCAAAATTCTCTTGGAATTTTCTGTAAATAGCAGTCTATGCACCTAGCGAATTATTTCTTTTTTCTTTAGTGAGGACAGGGCGGAGAAGGAAAACATAATCCATTAAATTGTCGGACCAATTTGCGCTAGTAAATAGCTATTGATTTGCTTAGTGGTATATAAACTTCTATTTTATATTTTAGAAAGTTTTGTCTATCATTAAATCAAGATCAATATTTCTTCACTGGATTTTTATGTTTTTATGAGCAACTATCCACATTTATAACAATGAAGAAATGTGAACTCATTAGGACACGCTTTTAACTCTTTCAAGTATTATGTGCAAGCCTGCTCTTTAAAAGATTTAAGTGTCATATGTTATTCTGTAGAAAACAGAGAAGCAAATGCAGTCTGTTTTCAAGACCATTTAATCTTTGCAGTAGCTCAGTGGACATAATCAGTTAGAAGATTACACTACTAGTAGATTTCAGGCATTTTTAATTAATTATTTTTTATTCTAGTTTGTTGTTAATGACCCAACATGTAGACACTAGTTTAAAAGTACCAAAATGTTTTATTGTGGAATTTATGTAATACAAATTGCTTGCTATACAAAATTCCTCTTTTATGGAACTTTTAACGGAGCTTTTTACGGATCTTAACACCTTCTAGCAAGATACCAACCGACCAAGTTTTGAAGTTACCAGACACAGTGCAATCTTCTGGATATTGATGTCCGGATAAGGTAATTTTGACAGATTGTCAGAAGGACTTCCAGCACTTGTAATGCTCAATGTTGATGACGGCAGTCTGGATCTTTGGTTCTTCTAGAGTAAGCCACTTTTATATGGACAAACCTGCACACACTCATGTTGGTTATGATGATAAAGAAACTCCCCCGATTGCTTTGGTTGTTTGATGGACTGATTTTTACCCACATTCAAGAAGTTAGTTATACTTACAGATTCATTAGTTTATCGTTTACCAATGTATTTATTTTATTTTAGAAGTTAGTTATACTTACAGATTCATTAGTAAATCGTTTATCAATGTATTTATTTTATAGTAGAATTAGAATTAGAATGAAATTGTTTATCAACTTATTTCTAATAGTTACATTTCAAATTTTCACAACAATAATTATTGCTAACCTTAAGTGAATATTTCATTTAAGTTCGACCACTATTACACCATTTTTTATTTGACATATAAGTTGCCCACAAAAACATCTAAAAATAATGAATTAGATAAGGTGTACTGATGGAATTAGCTAAATATAGCATACTTTGAGCAGGTTGCTAGAACCATAAAACTAAGAAAAAAGCACTATTCTCAATAAGAGAGAGCTGCTTCAACTTTGGACATCTTTATGAACATTTGACCATCAACTTGGACATCAAGCCAAGGACCAATTTAAGTGGAGGCTTTTAGCAACTCCAAACAATAAAAAATCATCATTCTGCTGCAAGAATTAAGGGATTAAAACTAGATTGAGCATGCACTTTAATACTATTCTATGTCTGAATGGATGGAATATATGGAAGTATCCAAAAAGAAAAACAAGGGAAGCACAACAACAAATTGAGAACTTCAGTTTTCAGATCATCAGCTTTTTTAATATAATAAAATAATAGTGGTACTCGGGACATCTTTCCCGCACTTCGACTAATCCACTGGTACCTGCTATCTTTATCCACCATGGCTTATATAAATAAGAAGAAATCACCTAGCCTTCATTGACCGGTAGACCACACCTTTGGGTGTTGATTCATCTCCATCAGTTGAAATATTAAAGGCAATTGTCACATTATCATAAGTGCATAACATGATACGAAGACAATAGCACTCCACATAACATGTAATCATAAAGGCTTCAAATAACAAGATATAGCAGGAACTCACAGCTCTTTCTTTAGTACCATGAGGACCATCAAGGACCTTAATGCGAGCTTTTGTCTCTTCACATGTCTTTTTAATATACTCTCCTTTGCGACCAATGATACCACCAACCTTCTGAGAAGGAACTAACATCCTGAAAACATTTTCTCCGGGCCAACCAGGCCATTTTTTTTCCTCACCACCACCTGAACCGTTTTCAGCAACTTGCACCTCTTCTGGTTCCGATTTTATCACATGTTCCTGAAGGGACTCAACTTGTGCCTCCTCTTGTTCCAGTTTTACTGGCTGTTCCTGAAGGAATGCAACTTGTACCTCTTCTGTTTCCAATTTTACCTCTTCTGGAAGCGAGTTCTCACGTGCATTGTCCATTTCCTGGATGTTTTCCATGGTATGTGCATTGTCTACTTCCAGTATATCCTCCATGGTATGTGCATCTGCTGCGCTGTGCACATTGTCTGCGTCGTAGACATTACCAAGGTCATGTTCCTGGTAGCTTTCTTCTGCCATTTACTGGAAAGAAAAAAAAATCAGCTATGAGAACATGAACAAAGAATGTAAAATAGATCAAACCACTGTTGAACCTTCAAATTTCCCTATGAAATTGACAATGTCCAAAAACTAACAGGATATAGCAGTTTGTCTTTTGTGTTCTAAAAGATCATAACTGCAGAATTGTAGAAAATAGAAGCTTCTGAAAAAGGAAAAGTTGGACCAACAATTGAAGAAGTACCCATTAGCTTGCTGGGTAAACTACTATATATATAACCTCAAAGAGTTCCGACATCGACTATATATACATCAAAAATTAATTTTAACCATGTTTCCAGATATAAACAGTGTAATTTTACAGCATTTGGGATTTCAATGAACGTCCTTGCCCTACACCTGAATTTACCCATACAAACTTTAAACACCATACAAATTGGACCAAATTGACGAAACAATTAAGGAATATCAAAACCTAATCATCAAATTGAGCAATTTTTCCTCAAATTAAACTTACATGAATTGACGAGGTATCCAAAACGGGAGCTGAAAGAGGATGTGAAAGCAAGGCGGGACGGGACATAGAGTAACAATTCTAGGTTTTATTGAGGCCATCTTTGGATAATTTCCCCCTAGTACCTATTGCTTGTTGTATTCATATTTTAGCCAACAAAGAGATGAAAACTATACAATTACAATCTTCTACTTTCAAAAACTATCAATTAGACCTTCATTTAGGTTACACAAATAGTGATGTCAAAATTAGTTACTTTTGTTCTCAATTCAAACATCAATTCTTAACTTTTTAGAACATAAATCTTTATGTATCAAAATATTACATAAAAAATCTAAATAAGTTATTTTTTATTCGAACAGTAAGAATATAATTGATCACACTATAATATATATATATATAAGAACAATGTATGCCCATTATAAGACTATAAAAAATTAAATTTCATGTTATTTTACCTCAATTTTTCACTTAGTGCACTATCAAGAAAAGCAATAGTTATATTCATCTAATGGAATTATGCATACAAACTAACAATAAAAGTTGAAATTAGATATATGGAAATGATTCAATACAACATGTAAGAATATATTGTCCTAGTCAATTCCTGTTTATTGCTTATATATGTCATATGTGTGCTTAATTTTGAAAATTCATTTGATTGTAATAACTTTGTATTCTTTTAGAAGATCAATTAGTTCATAAACTTGTTCTTGTTGAATATAGTATAAAGAAGTTGCAAATAGTGCTTACCATTGTGGATGATTTGATCTTTGTAGATGATCTCATTGAACATTATCTGACAATTGAACCTATCAATGAGTATGTTTAGAGTTGTGACATTGTTGCTTTCAACAAAATGTGAATTTTGTTACTTCGAAGTTTTGATGGAAATGAGTGACGATCAATAGACTTTTTCTCTTCTAAAAAAATGTACCTGATAATGCATTTGTTCTGCTCTTTGTTTGAAAGAATATTTTTTACTTATATGAGTATCGGTGTTGAAAAATAAAAATAAAAGTATTAATTCTTAAACTTAATTGATTCTTGTGTACTTCATTTGTTTGTTTGTTGCATTAATTTATCTATTTGATTTCTATTGAAGGCATCTAAAGAAATTGTGTAAATTTTTTATTATTTTCATTTTATAAGAGCACTAAATCTTGGTTGATATTCATATAATCTCATATTATTCTATTTCTAAAAAATGTTACCCCTATTTTGATCAAAATTATTCAATTCACTTCTACTTGAAATAAGATTTATCTTGCTTTTATTTAAAACAAGAAGATTATATTCGCTTGCACTCCAGTAGGATCACTTTTATTCACATTCGATAATGATTGTGTAATTCGATGAAAAACGAATTTATCATCATCTAAAATACTTCATCTCGTAATAAGATTTATCTTACTCCCGTTTGATCGTATGTAAATCATATTTTTGCTCCACACAACGCAATATTAATTTTATTTGTGAATTGTGATAATAAAATTTTAAAATTTAATATATCACAAATTATAAAACCTAAAAATATGATCTACATATCTTCAAAAATCTCTTGACGAGATCTATAAAAATCCTAATATATTTTTTTCAAAAAAAAAGACAATCACAAAAATGATATAAAGATATTAAAAAACGAAGTTGATGTTAAAATTGTATATTAAAAAAATATTTAGTTTGCATACTAATCATGTTAATTATCAAAACACAAATTCATTGCTCTGATACTGATGTAGTAATTGAATAGGTATATACTAATTTAGAAGACTTACGAATTTCTCATAGCGAAATCAGATCTGAAGCAATCACGATTTATGTCACCGATCGTGAAAATCCTCACAAAGAGGATGAACTTTTTGGAGAATCTTAGTAGTTTAGCTTGTTATCTACCTAGATCCTCACCTTGTGAATAAGAGTTCGACTCTCTATATTATAATTTCTTTCTTATTTTCTTTTTTCTTACCCTCTTAAAAAAAAGCATAAAAATTTTTTGTTCACGGCCTAGACACTCCTCTAACAGATTGTATGCAAATTTTTTCATCATAAACCTCAATTATCACATTGATATGAAGAAACTTAGGTTTTCAATACTCACAGTAATGTATTTATAAGTGAATTACTAGGGTTTATGAGTAGGATAAGTTAATGGGCTTCTGGGCTAATTTGCATATCTTACGAATAAACACAACCCACTTAATTAACACCCTTTAATATGAAAAGGAAAATTTCAAAACAACAATATTACTCTTATTTAGAAGTGAGACTTAGAAGGACTAACACTGCATTAAAGTAGTTGTACAACATGCATAGAATCTTGTATATTAACTTTTGACTGCATTAAATTAGTTGTACAACGTGCAAAAAGATTTGTACATTAACTTTTATAAATGACAATTACAAGGACTAACATTGCAATTATTATTATTATTCATTACTTACAAGGACTAACATTGCAATTATTATTATTACTCATTACTCCTTATTAGAATTATTATTATTACTCATTTTACTCCTTATTAGAGTTGACACTTTAAAGGACAAACACGGAACTACCAAGTTGTACATAAAGCATTTTAAATTGTACTATAAAATTAATTGTGCCTCATTAATTGTACACGTGTCTTTCTACATATACAACAACTCACATGAAGAATTACTTTTCTGACTTTTTTCCTCAGTTTCTCTCTATATATTCGTTTTTTTCCTTTTTTTTCTACTTTCCATTCTCCCCTTTTACTCTCTCTTTAGTTAATCTTTGATATTACATTTTTTATAGATCTTTAAAATATTTTGAATTATTAATTATTGTGACTTATAATACTTTGATATTTATGTAGTTTACAAATATATAAATTTCATTTTAAAAAAATTGAAGATACCATGCGCAAATTTTCGGTCAAACTTAAACTATTTGATTCTCGAAAAATAAAAAGTGTCACATAAAATTGAACAGACGGAGGATAACTCTCAATTAAATTTATTTCAATTTTTATTTTCCATTTTTAACATAATTTTTCAAGTTGGATTTTTAGGAATTGTATTGTAGACCCATTTAGATTTTACCCTTTTGTTTTAAATTCAAAACGACCCTAAAAAACAAATGGTGATTACAGACAACAAAATTTCAATAATAAAGAAATTTGAACGATAAATTCTTCACTATCAGATGACAAAATTTGAAAACCATTAAAAAGAAAAAATGTATAACCATACAGAGATTTAAATAAAAATTTAGAAAGCAATGGAAGAAATCAGTGGTAGGCAAATCAAGAAAATAAAATTTGCCTAAATAGTAGACGTGGTTTGATGAGAAAGAACTATAGTATAGGTATTTATACAAAAGTGAAAGATATTGAATAGCCAATCAGATTGGACCAAGTTTATAGACGCGTGGGGACTTAACACAATTTTTTAATTGGTTCACAGTAGCGAAGATCTGTGTTTGTGATAGTGAACAACAACAATAATAAATATATTTATTGTAGTCCTATAAAGCAAAATCTGAAGATGGTAAAGTGCAAAGAGATCTCATCTCTTCTACTTTAGAGATAGAAAAACTATTTCTCATTAACCCTATTTATCATTACGATAAAACATTAAAAAATACTACTATATTACTCCTTATTAGAAGTGACACTTTAGAGGACGAACACGGCACTACCAAGTTATACACAAAGCATTTTAAATAAAAATAAGTTTACATATTTAAATGATGAAAAATAATAATCTTAATTAGTTAGTTTCCATATCTTAATATATTATTATATTTAAGTTCAGATATCCAGTTACTTTTTGGGACAACTTATATTGGGAAAACAAAAGAATATAAGAAAATAAATTCAAAAATAAACATAAAACAGAACAAAAAAAAGAATTAACTACGCAAAAAAGATTCAAAAAAATTACACATACAAATTCCTATTTCTTTTAATTTTGCTTGGCTTAAACACAAAAATATTAAAAAGTATATTTCACGTTTTAAATAAATATTACATTCAATATAATAAATTATGTAACATAATAGGAGTTATATTTGTACATTCTTACACTAATAAAGAAATTAATTATAGAAAATAAAGACAATAAAAATAGAGTTATTGAGACAAATATTCTATTATAAGTAAATAGAAAGCAAAGAAACTAACTGTATTTTCAAAATTATAAATTAACGCAATTTTGAAATAACTTGAAAACTCCTGGAAAACAACAAAAATGAAAAATATAAAGACTGCAACTTTACTTATTAATAAACAACTTGAAATCTCCTCAAAAACAACAAAAATGAAAATTTTCAAGACTGCAATTTTACACATTAATAAATAATTTATTTTTAATAAAACCAATTGTATTTTCAAAATTATAAATTAACTTTTCATTTTCATGTTCTATCATTTTTGTTAGTAAAAATTGCTCCACCAAACTATGAAAGTATATGTACGTATTTCTTTAAGTAGCATATCAATATCCATCGACTCATTTCATGCTTTTATGTTTTAAAATATTATAGCCCACAAACACAATAAACTACAATTATCAACAAAAAAGTGAAATATGAATGTAAATTACAAAATAAATTTTTTGAAGAGTGTTATCAATATAATATAATCAAATTATCTAAGAATTACATAGAGGCCTAAAGAGAATAATTTAAAGGGAAAAGGGCCTGATATACCCCTCAGCTTTATCAATTAGAGCTGATATACCCCTTATTATGGTAAACTTTATTATAGATGTCCCAATTTTTTTCAATACAAAAACTAAATAACAATATAGTGGGAAAAATTGTGTTAAATTATAATATAGCCACAAAAAAAATTGGTTTTAAAATTCTCTTTACACTAACGAACAAAAGAAAAAATTAAAATAAGAATAAGAAACTCAAAAAATGATAATCAAAGACTTCAAAAAATAATTTATGTATAAAAAAGATTAAAATATACCTTGAAATTCGCTAGAAGGATCATATATACCCCTACATGATTTTTTTAAAATTTAAAAGTAAAAAATATAAATTTAAAACTATTTTTTTCACTTCCGTTAAATTAAGGGTATATGTGAGCTCATTTTGTAACGGTAGGGGTATATGTGAGCCGTTTGTATAACGGTAAGGGTATATATGAGCCACTATTATAACGAGGGGCATATCAGCTCCAAATGACAAAGTTGAGGGTTATATCAGACTCTTTTCCCTAAATTAAATAAAAAAATTTTAAAAAATCAACATTTATATCTTCACGAACACAAACAAATAATATTAAATGTATGATTTCAACAAAGAAAGAGTTGTAATTATATTAGACATATCAAATTATTTTACCTTGTAAAATCAAATTATGTAAGAATGTCTAACCATTTTCATTATAGATATATCTCCTATAATTTGCAAAATATAATCAAATAAGTAAAAAAATTATCTAGCAAAAGATGAAAAAGATAAAGAATAAGGA
This sequence comes from Solanum verrucosum, assembly GCF_900185275.1. NCBI lineage: Eukaryota > Viridiplantae > Streptophyta > Magnoliopsida > Solanales > Solanaceae > Solanum > Solanum verrucosum. Next base: position 5,318,407 of record NW_026020430.1, read on the forward strand.
GAAAATTACATTTAATCATAAGTCCTCCTACACATATAATCATTTTTGACAAAACATAAATAATCCAAAAAGAAATAATATAATAGAAACATTACTTCTTAAGCACCTAAAAAAATAAAGAATAATCAATCTATATAGCTAAAAATCCATTAATCTCCATCTTTGGATGATTTCATTTCATCCTATATACAAGAGTCAAAAAAAATAATAACAAATTATTACTCCTAAAATGAATCTCCATTTTTATGGTTATAAAGATAATCATAAAAATAACAAACCAAAATAATTTATCCAAAAGAAACAAAAATATGCTTTGACATATTAGCCTTACTTGCTAATTAAAAGTAATATATGAAATCATATTTCCAAAAGATAATGCACCTTAAAGCTTAAAAATATTGTAACATGTCTACCACTAATTCTCTAATTGAAGATCACTACAATATAACACACAATTTTAGGGTGATTTTATATGTTAATATAACCTTCTACATTAAATAATTAGAGGTTACAAATATGAAAGGCTTGAGTGGTTATGAATATGAAAGGTTTGGGAGTTATGAATATTATTAATTCTAATTTAAGAATAGAATTTATATAATTGAAGAGGTATAAGTTAAGAAGATGATTTTGCAAGAAAACAAATGATTGAAAGAAAAAAAAAAAGGTCAAGAAATAGAGAGGTGCCACATCACCTTCTCTATTGGCTTCTCAATTATAATCTATTCACTCCCACCTCCTCTACACCTCAACCAGTGTGGCCGTCCTTTCACCTTATATGTGAACCAATCATTGTCTGAATCATTTCCTCCTTTTAAGCCTTATTTTGTAGCCTTATTTTGTACATATATAATTATTGTTGAACATAGATATACAAGTTGGAAGATTGGTATTAAAATCATCAAGTTTGAGCTACATGATGAACATTTCAAGACCAAACATAAGGATATAATATACTTATTTTAAATTGGAAAACTAATATTTATGACAGTGCCATGATGTTTTCAATTGGAAACTGAAATTTAGGATAATAATGTTCTAAATTTTGAACTGAAAAATCCAAACTTAGAATAGCAAAATTGACAATGTTAAGTTTTGATTAATATTTAATACTTTATACTTATAAGTTGCATTTAGAAGTTTTGAAGTCAAAATACATAATTTAGGGATACAATTTCTTGAAATTTGAACTGAAAAATTCAACTCATCTGAAATATTAAACTAAGAAAATGAACATGAGGATATAGAATTATGAATTATGAAATTATCTCACAATACCAAAACTGCCCTTACTTGTCTCATCACATTTTCAGCACAAGGTACAATTATTTTAGGCTGTGTTAGTCCTTTAGAAGTGCCACTTCTAAATAAGGGTAGTAATAAATATATAATATAGGAGTAAAATAATAAGAGAAAAGAAAATTGATGGGTAAAATGTTCTTTAAAATTTGTATAAAATAGAGAAATCTCATACCGTGCTAATTACATCCTATTCCGGAAGTCTTCTTAATTACAATAATTTTGAAATTTTCATTGCTCTCAGATACATTACTCAATTGTTCGATACATTGTAAATGATACATTACTTAAGATTCAGTTGCGTCGGATATATTCTTTTACTGTCGAATACATTGTTCTCTACTCCGTTGTTGTGTCATACATTCCTCTATTGTCGGATACATTGATCTCTACTAATTCTGTTGTGTGAGATACATTCATCTATTGTTGGATACATTTGTTTCTACTATGTTGTTGTGTTGGATCCATTTCTGTATTGTGGGATACATAACTATATATGAACATGGTTCATAATGGGAAGGATGTATCCAAAAGGAGATTTTTGTAATTTTTATAAATGGTAGGAAATTTTACATACATACATACTACTTGGCTGGAATATTAAAACTATTATTCAATGACTAAAATATCCCAGCACATAGTACAATTTTTGTGGCCGTGTTCAGGAGTGCACGTGGTTTGCTTACAAACTAAATAACAATACACGTGTCAACAGGGAAAAGATGAAGGCTCATCCCAAACAATTAACTTTGAATCTTGAATTAGAGTCGCTAATGAACTCTGTTTACTAATATTGCAAGTGAAATTCTCATCAATGTCAATAGGAATTTTGAAACGTGAATGAGTTGTTCGTCCTCCTGGAAGTACTATTTGACTCCTCTCTAATTCAAAAACGTTTCATACACTTGCCAATTAGAACTTTTGGATCCTCACTCGCTTAAACAATTGTGTTGCTGAGTGAGGCAAGTGACCGAGAAAAACAGTCAACTTCTACAAACAGACCTGCTTTGGAAAATGATTGATTTCAAATTCTCTAATTTTCAAGCCTTCAAGTACAATTTCACACACTTTTAAAGCTTTTAAGATTTCTAGGGAACCATAGTGTTCTATTTTCGATGATGTTGTATTAGTATTTAGTAGTTATTCTTAGATAGAAGTTATGCTTTTAGTATCATCTAAATTTCTTCCGTTATTTTTGTATTGTTTGAATTGCAACTTCTGATTTATTAGCAGACTGGCAGACGATACCAAAACACCATAGTTTATCATATTCATAATTACAATTGTGGAATTGAGAGGATGATCATACAATAGGAGACTAATGATGTTTGGAAATGATTTAGGTAATATTCATTTCCACTTATTATCTGTATTTTTGACACACATAATATTTTATAAAGAAGTTTTCACATTTTATGTCATTATGCATGTAGGATAGGTTTTGCTTTAAAAATTTCTTGTTCAACTTTTCCTTTAAATAAGTGAAATTCAAGATATATAGTTTAAGAGGAAATGACAATAGGGTTGCGGACCGTCTCAACTTCATTTGAAAGTGTCACGCCCCAAAATCTTCAAGCACACAAGAAAAGAGATGATACATGCAAAGAGTGAAGAAGAGAGAGAAGCACAAGAAAAATTTGTGAATACAAAATGGGGCTACCCAAAAGAAGATGAAGAGAAAAAAGGAACTAAAGAACAAACACATGTTAAATAGTCACATATAGATCCAAGTATAAACTATAAAGTAGACATTTCTTAGCTTGTTGCACAATTTGTATCCTCTACATATGATAAACAATGACATGCTAATCTTATATATCAAAACTGAAACATCTGTTATATCACTCTTCTAAGTAAGGGTCATTATTTTGGTTGTATTACATTAGTTAGTATTTGCAGATCGTTCAAGTTGGCATCATACTGATGTCTGTTGTACATATTCTAAATATTTCTAATAGTATATAATATATGATATTATCCAGCTTCTGCAAAAGGTATCACCCTTGATTCATTAGTATTAATATTTTTACAAGCAAAATATTTTGATTATTGGCCCCGTGCTTGCCACGGGCCTCCCCCATCTAGTTTTAGCATAAATGGGACCACATTGCCACACTTTCAATATTTATAATATTTTAGTTTGTTATATTGTTGACTTATGTATTTTTTTCATTTGTTTAAGTTGGAAAAAATACAATTAGTTAATAACATAATGGAGAAAATATTTCAAATAAGGTAAAAATCATTGAAATTTCTCATCAGTTACATTTCAGATAAAAATTGACATGACCTTTGTCTCTCTTTCTCTCTCTCTTATTCCTCAAATTTTCAAAATCAATTTTTAACACTCTATTGATAATACTCAATCTATGTCGAATTGAAGTTGATTGAATTGAGATTTTTGTAGGCAGTGAGGAAGAATTTAGAATGAATACAAAATAAAAATGAAATACAAAACTTGTTGGCATACAAAGTGAGCACAAAAAACATAAACTTGTTGGCATACAATTAGAATGAATACGAAAAAAAAAATACAAAACTTGTTGGCATACAAAATAGGGGTGGGCGTTCGGTTCTTCCGTTCGGTTTAATCAAACTTCGGTTCGATTATTCGATATTCGGTTTTAGAAAAGTCATGTGCACCATATTTCAAACTAAACTAGATCGATTCGGTTTTATTTTTTCTACTTCGGTTCGATTTAGTTCGGTGTTTTTAAATCAATTTTTCGGTGTGAATAAAAATAAAGAGGGAATATGATAAAGTAACAATTGTTGTTCACTTCACACTTCAAACTTCAAAGTAACAACTAACAGTCTAACAATAAAAAGTAATAACATCAATTTGTTGTTCACACTTCACACTTCAAAGCAACAACATAAAATGATAAAATCATAGAGCAGAAACACCAAGTTGCTGCTCAAACTTCAAATTTGTGTAGCTGCTGCCTGCTAACATCAAGGCTCCAGCCAACAAAATAATATCAATGGCAACAACTTTTTAATAATCAGTCACAAAATTATATCAATGCAAACTTTGTGTAGCTTCTACCTACTAACATCAAGGTTGTTGTTTACTAACATCAAACCCAATTCCCCTTTCATCCAAGATTCATTTTTTCACAACACAGAAGAAGTTTTAGCATCGAAACTAGCTCTAATTTTGCAATCTTGCACAAATTTCACAGAAAATCTTGGTTTTGTTCTTCGTAAAGGGCAACAGGTTCATGCCCAAGTAACTGTAAATGAAATCGATAACTTAGGTATTCGAGAAATACGTACCATTTATCGGCATCGGCGATGGTCCGAGGCAAAAGAGTGAAGATTGAAGACTGAAGTCACGACGCTTGGTCTCAGTTGAATTGAATTTAGTTTTGTTTAGTTTAGACTTTAGAGTTTAGAGTTTAGATTTTAAGTCTTTAAAAATTGAAATGGGCCAGGTGAAGTTAAAAATTTAAATGGGCCAGGTAAATATTTTGAGTTAAAATATATAAGTATTATTAAGTAATATAATTTAAATATTGTTAAATTTGTTTAATAAAACTTCGGTTCTTTGGTGCACTGTAGTTTCGGGACCCTTACACCGAAATCCGAACCGAAGAGTCGAAGTTCCAAAAAAAAAAGAATCGACATCGAACCGAAATACCGAAGAATCGACACCAAAGAACCGAAATAGTTTGGTTCGATTTGATTTTTCGGTATTTATGTCCACCCCTAATACAAAGTGAGATTGAAATACAAAGTGAGCACAAAACATATAAAAACTTGTTGGCATACATAAAGAAGGAATACAAAATAAAAATAAAAAAACAAAAAACTTGTTGGCATACAAAGTGAGATTAAAATACAAAGTGATGTTGAAATACAAAGTGAGCACCAAAATACAAAACATTATTGACATATAGTTCGAATGAATACAAAATAAAAAAGAAATACAAAATTGAATGAAGTCTAATTTAGAATAGCATACAAAATTCTGTAAAACTACTATATATTGTCCTATAATATAATACAAAATGAAACAAATACATAATTTGAAATGAATACCGCCTACAAAATAAATACAAGTTACACCTAAAAAACTCAAATTTAGCAAGATACCACATGGATTTTATAATGAATACAAAATGCAATAGACCATAAAAACAGTAAAGAATACAATTTGAAAGTTTAGATACAAAATGCAACTGGCCATGAAGTTGTTCTTCATCACTTTGATCTTCAACAATTTTATCACCTTCTTCTATGCCCATAATTTATTTATTTTTGGACTGTTAGATTCATTACTCGTGTTGGTAGGATCATGTCGAAATTTAGATCTGCTCTCTTCAGCCATTTTAACCGCAGAGCCTAGAGTTTCGAAGAATCCTTGAGTAATGTATATATGAATGTTAATGTAGATTACTGTTATATCTCCAATACAAAAAACAAATCACAAAAAAATCAAATCATATGTTAAAATCGTGAAAAATAAAAAGTACACAATATATCAAAAATCTCAAAAGATACTTGATGAAATGTATTTACCTGCATCAGTGGGTGAAAATCTTTTGAATGATTTCTGAAATTTCTTTACAAAATGGACAAATTTCGAAGAGAGATACTATGGAGTCTAGTAAAACAAAGAAATGTTTACGTTATTTGAAGTGACAGAAGATGGGTAAAAAACGTGTGAGAGAGAAAGGAGAGAATTTGGGTAAAAAACTTGAGAGAGAAAAGTGGGTAATGAAGTCTTTTTTTTTTCCTTTTTCACCGGGTAATGGACTCAAAATAAGGCAAAGGTGTGCCTAAGTTGAGAAATAAAAGGAAGGAAATAAATTATATTAGGATACACTTTATTTGCTATATAATTAACCTATTGATATTTTTAATAAATTATTTTAAAGTATAGTTATTTTTATTGATTATGTTAGGCATTTTAACTAGTTAGCTAATTTTTCCATATGAAAAAACTCAAGTTTTCAATACTCATAATAATGTATTTAAAAGTGAATAATTAGAATTTATGAGTAGGATAAGTTAATGAGCTTACAACTAATTAACACATCTTATAAATGGACCCACCCCAACTAATTAACACATCTTAATATGAAAAAAACTTATGTTTTCAATACTCATAATAATATATTCATAAGTGAATAATTAGGGCTTATGAGTAGGATAAGTTGATGGGCTTACAGGTACTTTAGCACATTTTTATGAAGGAAAAACTACAAAATATAGCAAACATCAATTTATATTCAATGTATATAGCTACATTTTATTTTTTTTAAAGCTATATGGATATACTTACATATTAATTAGCAAACTTAATTAACCATGAATTGTCAAATTTTTTTTAAAATATTTTATATGTATTTAAATAATTATTAAATAGGAAAGATATATATCACTATACACCTAATAAATGCAATATGCACATTTTATGGTGCTATGTTCCCCATACTTACCTTATTCAATATTTTTCTCTTTCAATATACATGTATCAATGTCTCTTTTTATTATTTCCCCCCCAATTTTCTTCTCATTCAAGATCATTTGCATAATTGTAGGAACGATTTTTGTGACTCATCTTCATTGGGTATTTTTTAATTGCATTTTTTTCTCGTTTATATGAAGTTTATATTTGTATACATATATATGCTTCTCGATTTTCGTAGGGTTTTGTTTGAAGAAGTTATTTTCACCAGCATTCAAATATACAATTTCGTTGGATACATAAATGCATTACATAGATTTGAATGTATATGTATACAACACATCTATTTTTTTTTTAAATTCACTTTGATACAAATGAGGTAATACATGAATACATTCCGTTCTCTTGATACACACATATAATTGTATTTAAATGTTGAACACAATGGAATACATATACATTTGAATACTTGTTATTTTTTGTGGATTGTCCAATTGGATATACAAGTACATTTGGATACATAAATACATTACATAGATTTGAATTTATACGTATACAACACATCTATTTTTTCATAGAGTGAAATACATATACATTTGGGTAATTATATTGTAGTATAGTTCATTGCCATTTTTTTTTCTAGATTGTCCAATTGTATTGATATATTAACACAATTGTATTGAGCAATTTTAGGGATACAGTTATGCTTGTCATGGAGTTCGCGTATTTGAAATCGAAACAAGCAAGATTCATTCACAATTACAATAAATTAATTTAACTAAAGAAATTTATGTGAAATACCTTTATGCTTGAACAAGAACAATAACGACAATGAAAATTTGTGTACGATGTATCCAAATTTTTTAAAACTAATTGAAATTCAAGAGTATATGCATTGACTAGGTAATCAAATACATGAATACATTTTATTCTCTTGATTACACATATATAATTGTATTTGAATGTTGAACACAGTGGAATACATATACATTTGAATACTTGTTATTTTTTCATGGATTGTCCAATTGAAAATACAAGTGCATTTGGATACATAAATACATTACATAGATTTGAATGTATACGTATACAACACATCTATTTTTTTATAGAGTGAAATAAATATACATTTGGATAATCATATTGTAGTATAGTTCAATATTGTCATTTTTTTTTAGATTGTCCAATTGTATTGATATATCAACACAATTGTATTGAGCAATCTCAGGGATACAGTTATGCTTGTCATGGAGTTCGCGTATTTGAAATCGAAACAAACAAGATTCATTCACAATTACAATAAATCAATTTAACTAAAGAAATTTATGTGAAATACCTTTGCGCTTGAACAAGAATAATAGCGGCGACAATGAAAATTTGAATACAATGTATCCAAATTTTTTTAAAAAGTAATTGAAATCCAAGAGTATACGCATTGACTATGTAATCATTAGTTGTTAATGTAATAATGAGAAGTTGAGAATTTCATGACATAATTAAAGGATTTAGTTACCTTATTTAATGCATTATAATTCTAATTGTATCAATGTATAATTTATTTATTTTTTACACAAATACAACTAGATATTCATATAAAATGTAGTCATTTTTAGTAAATAACATACTTATAACTATTGAACTTTAATAACCCTATAAATGTAGTCATTTATGTAAGTTGCTCTTGTATGAATGGACTTAACCCAACTAATTAACACCCCCTATTAGTGGCACAACCCAATAATTGTAAACACTTAAAGGAATCATTTGGTAGTTAGAAAAGAAAAAAAATTATTCATATATTAATTTTCGTATAACTTATATGATGTTTGGTAAGTAGATATAGATAAGTCATTTTGTATAAAACTAATTTGGTTGACATTTTAAAAGCCTGCATAATTAATAAATGTATAAGTTATGAGGAAATACATATATAAAATAATGCATAGATTCATTCATAATTAGTATGGCAATGTTCACCTCGGATTCAAGCTTAATCCTTAAATTTTTAACTAGATTTTGTAATGTGAATGTTATTTTTATTTCAATGAGGTTATAAATTATATCCGGGCTGTCAAGTGTATTGTACTTTTTTTATTCCGCATTAAGTAAATTTGTGAAGTAATGCACACTTATTAAGAAAACATTTATGGACAAAATTTAAATCATATTTTGCACTATTGCGTTTTTGTGAAATTATTAATATAACTATGTAAGTTCTATGATTTTTGTAGGGCCGACAATTGAGCGAGTTGAGTCAAATTTTAGCGGATTATAATGAGTCAAGACAAAAAATGAGTTAAAAACCAACTCAATTTTGCTTAGATCAATACGGGTTGAGTTAAAAACGGGTCAAGTAATGGGTTATAGAATGGATCAAGATACAATCCAACCCAATTTTACTAAGTTTAATACTATTATTTTATTTGTTTGTTTAAAAGTTTTTTGCATCAATAGAAAATATTTTTCTCTTTACTATGGCTATATATAATTTATCAAACTAGAAAAAGAATTAACAAAATTTCTCATGAGTTAATTTGGGTTACATATCAACTTGGATTGAATTTGCTACTCTAAATTTATCTCTTACAAAATATAAAACTTCATGAAAATGGCAAATATAGAAAAAAGATTCCAACATTCATCTTTAATTTTGAAGAATAAAAAAAAGTGTAAAAATTTAATTAATATGGACTAAAGAATTATGATTTATGCTTCGTTAGCATTTTTTTAAGTGTATTTTATGCTAGACTTCATATTAACATTTTTTATATATATAAAACACAAGTCAATATGTTAACGCAAAACTAATATTTAAAGGACACTTTACTGATGTCTAATGACTTCTCCAATTTTGGTTTTGTATTTTGAGTTTAGCCTCTTAAATTTTAATTTAGCAATAAAAAAATGATAATTTTATTATGTTATCTTTGGAATATAATACACAGCTTATACTGCGTTTCACAATATTTAAAGAGCCGAGAAATTAGATTTTTGTTATAATGTAAAATCAATACAAATTTTAATGCATTGTGTGTGCATTATAAATGGATAATTAATGATGATGCATTTCAATATTTGACCGGCTACACATTAAATTTGGTATATATATATATAACAATAATAATGAAGAGAAGATAATTAAGGGCATAAACTCAACTAAAATGGATTATTATAAAACAAAAAAAAAAAGAAAATTACAACTGGAATTTAAAATACTATTTTCTATATTGGGCCGCACATACAAACCACCCACAAAGATGAAGAAAATTTACAATGCTACCCCTCCTCCTACACTAGATCACTTCTTCGCCTTTCTGGCAGATGCTTTCTTCGCCGGCGATTTCACGGTCTTAGATTTCACACTCTTCACCGGAGTTTTCTTCACCGGCGCCTTTTTAGCAGCTGGCTTCGGTGCAGCTTTCCTCGACGGAGTCGACCTTGTAGATGTCCTTGCTACCTTAGCTGGCTTCTCATTAGCAGCTTTTGGCTTTACAGCAGCCTTAGCTTTCACAGGGGCTTTAGTCTTTACAGCTGCTTTCGGCTTTGCTACAACTGCCTTAGGCTTTGCAGCTGGTTTAGCTTTAGCAGCAACAACAGGCTTTGGCTTAGCTTTTGATTTGGTAGCAGTTTTAGCCTTTGGAGCAACAACCTTTGGTTTTGGCTTCGGCTTTGCCTTGGTTGCCTTCTTTGCCTGTGTTGCTTTTGGCTTAGCTACTGGCTTCTTCTTAGCAGGCGCAGTAGCAGCTGCCTTTGGAGCTGGAAGCTTGTAGGAGCTCTTAACCTTGACAAGTTTACCAGAAGCCACAAGCTTCTTCAATTGAACAAGCAACATTTTCCTGAAATTTGATGGAAGATTTTTCTGCTTATCTTCAATGAACTTTGTGATCGCATACTGACTCGATCCAGTTTTATCCTTCAATGTTACAATCGCCTCTTTAATCATCTGCATAACATTTCAAGTTAGCTAATCGGCAAATTAAACAACAACTTCGATTAATAACAAATCCACAATCAATTTACCTCAAAGTAGGAAGGATGAGTCGGAGGATTTCTCTTCCTCGGAGCAGATGATTTTTTCGCCTTGATCTCCTTCTCTTTCTTTGGTTCATCAATCTCCGCCGGTGGATTTTCTTCCGTCGCTGGTTCAGCTACCGCCACCTGTTCATTCACAGGCTCGATTGCTACAACTGGTTCTTCAGTCGCCATCTTTGCAGAAACTTCAAATTAGGGTTTCTAAGATCTGTAGAACTACTGGAATTTCTATTTTGCTTGTATGCATTTGTGATGAAATTGAGAAGACCATATATAGTAAGCTAAAATAAATTCGTATCCAGAATTTTGAAAGCTGATTGGTTAATAGCCTTTTGACGCGGATTAATACTTTAAACGAATTTTGAATATAAGCCGTTGGATGAAACTTCATCTACGGTTCATAATGGTAGGTGACTTGGACAGAGATTGAGATTGTAACAAGAAAAGCTTGTTTTAGTTCTTTGAGCTGTGTTTTTATGCTCAATTAATATAGGCATAACATGAGTTATACTTAATGGAATTTAACAAAATAAAATTATATAGGTAGATAATTTTGTGAGCTTTCTAAAGAGTATATTTTTGGAATTTTTGAATGAGAAATCTGGGAGATTTTTAATTTTGAACAGCAAGTGGTCTGATCAATGAGTTTCTTGGAGTCTTTTGTAGTTTTGGGTGATTTTAGGTCAATGCTTCGAGTAAAATACTGTTTTTTTCTTTTGATATGATAAGAAACTAAATAAGGAGTCTGTCAAATCAAGAATCACAAAAATCCAATAAGATTTGGTCATGGAATTGTTGGTTCAAAGGTCATTGAAGATGAACACATACATGAACAAACTATTTGTTCTTCTTGGAGTATAAAGCAAATGTATGTTATATTTTCTTAATAAATCTTATTTACCTCAACTAATTTTTTTTACAAATCATAATTACATTCTTGATGATTGAATCATTACTCGTTTCTTCAAAATTATAATTTAAAATTTTATTTTACTATTACAACATAATATGTGTATATTTAAGTGTAGGTCGTCACAGATTCATGTGCAACGAGTTTTGTTCTTGATTGTTCTTTCATGGTTTCAACTTTGGTTTAATGCGCTATAACATTATACACATAGATCGTTGTTTTTAAACATTAAATCATGTTAACATAAAGCAACTAGTTTCATTTGTTACTTGCTATACATACATCTATTTCTTCATATGCCTCTCTTTATACTAATAGTGGTGCATTTATCATCTAGGTTGGTTTGTTGTGCCAACTAACATTCTAATGCTTCAATTCATGCTAAAAAAAGTCTCTCAACCTTTGAGAAACTAGAGCTCAAAAAGACATGCTTTTGCAACTTAATCACCATGGCTAAATGCAAGCAAGAATATTTTGGTCTAATTCGAAGTACCAATAGTAGCATAGTTACTTAGTCGTCTTTCATATAACGTATTATGATCTTGTCTTTTTGCATGATACCTTTGGATGAAAACTAAATAACTTTAGCTGAAAACTAACTTAATAAGAGATGGATAAGAACTTGTGAACTCTAAAACATGTTAAGGTTTCTACTTGTGCCATTAGTTATGACAATTAGATGAAACCAACTTTCCTGGGTATAATTTTGTGTACTCAATATCCTATATCTAGTGAATTTAGCATCAATAACTTGATTTAGATAATATCATGTTCTATATTATTGTTGTTGAATCAAAAGTCAAAATGTCAAAAAAATCATGTAATAAATGGGCATTCACTCAACTCAAAAACATATCAAGAAACATTCTTGAATTTGTTCTTGCAAGTATTTGAACCTTAAATATACATTTCTGATATGCACAATGCATAGATTATGAACAAAGTGCAGTGAAATCTGATGTTTTCACTCAAGACACTATCAAACTAGTAAATATAACTCAATGTCAAGAACAAGATTGATCTCTTTGCAGGAAAAATACAACAACAACAACTACTACTACTACGCCTCAATCTCGAACAAGTTAGGAGTTGGCTATATGAATCTTCACTGACCATGTCGCTCTTTTTAATCAAGCCAATGTTATTATACAAAATAAGAATAAAAACTCATCTCTTTACTTGTAAATGATGATGCATAATTCTACTGTAACTGTTGTGCCCTTGTTGTTCGGGTGCAATATAACTAGCCGGTTGAAATATGTTGTGGAGAAGTTCAAGATCACGAGCTAAAGATTCACAAAGACACCATTGTAAACACTTGGATATATCTAGTTGCGAGCTATGCCAATGATATGAGGATTTATCAGAGAGGCAGTTGATAACACGACTTGACGACTATCTACATTTGAGAAACCGGCTTCATATATGTTCTTTCCTGTTTTCCTGGTAAAATGACAACCATCTGCGACAGCCTGCTGCAACGGATCAAGCAATCCCTGAACAAATCTGAGAGCTGTGCCATCTGTCCAATTGCAATCAGAAAAAGTACAATTTTTACTTGATGCAGAAAACACACTCGGGAGAGACACAAACATTTAACACGACGAGTGTAACTATTATCTTTACCTGCTGCAGCCACATGTTCAACAAAGAGGTAAATGCCACCAGGCTTGAGCACCCTTCTGACCTCTAAGAGAAAAATGATAAAGCATTATATCAGGACTTAATCCTTTTCAACCATCCTATCAAAGAAAAGAAAGTATACAGACAACAACAAGGATGTACACATACATCAACATCCTGGCAAAGAGTCAATATTTTTTTTAATGAAAACGACGTGATCACCACAACATTTTGGACTAATAGCTCGGCAGCTTCAGGAACCAATGGAGATAATTATCAAAAAGAAAGTCGAGGTTCTATAGACTAACATGATTAGGATTATGTGTTAAGACCATTGACAGTACAAGAAATATTTTGCATTTACCCGAACAATCAAACTGACATTTTTAGAAGTTTTAGGGTCACTGTAAGTTTAGATGAGCAAGAATATTTCAGCAGAAAAGCAGATATATAAGCTGCAGCATAAATAGAATCAGGGCATAATGCTCCTTCGTCTTTGGTAACTTTGTGCATTTTTAGGGTAAACATTTTAAGATAAGGTCATTGAAGTCCTATGCCGAAATCACTTTTGCTCTCTGAACAGCAAAAAATTAAATGTTCAAAAAGAGTGGATTCTACAGCAAAATGAGCAAGTTTAGTAAAGGGCCAAAGAAATGAGCCTGTTTTGTTTTATATATTTATAGTGGGAAACTCAAACATGTGATAAGTACATCAAACTTCATCAAATAAGGACATCACCTAGGATAAGATTGTAAATATACAAAAAATAACTACAAGATAATACATAAGATACATGAAAAGAATCTAAATACAAAGGCACGCTGATGGTTAAACGACATAGGTTTATGTTTGATATGAAGTTTACTGAACTACTTCGATGTAATTCGTGAGCAGGATAAGCCTATGAATTGAACTGCAATATGAAAGCATAAAACTAAAAGAGATTATATACCCTGCAGTGTCAGATTAACATCTGCGACAGAACATAATACAAGAGTGCCAATGACAGCATCAACTGAATCATCACGTAATGGCAAGGACTCAGAAACCTGCATGAGACCATCAACTTCAACTTTAAAGTTTCCTATTATGTATTAGATACGTCTCCTGTTAATGACGGGTAAGTAACTAGGTGCCAGCTAAAGAAAATACAACAATCACACTCTTGAGGTATTTGCATTACATTAATCAGCCGAAAATACACACAACGAAAAGCCCTGATAAAAAGTGTAAGCAAAGCAACAAAAAGAAGAGAGAAGAATGACTAAAGTGAAATACACGAAGAAAAGTCGGGTCTCGAACAAACAAGAGAAGAACACCTAAAAAGTAGTCGAGTAGAAAAAGGATATAGCACATGACGAAAAGCCATAAGAGGGAAAAAGGGAAGAATTAATTAAAATTACTTACAATTTATCATATCCATAACCGAAAAGAAAAGAAAGAAACTATGCCTAGAAGATAACCAAAAAGAATAATGGAATGGCTACAAACAGCATAGTTTGATTACCATACACTAGTTTATGCTGATGCTGTTACATAGAAGCATTAAACTGATTACTGAAATAGCAAAAGCACATCATAGGGAAAGCCATAAAAAGTAATGTTTTATCATAAAAGGTCTTTTATGCCTACAAGTTAACCTGAGCTGATAAAAGTATGTAGGCTTAACAATAAAGCCATTCTGTTATAACTTTGCAATGTATTCTCCAAAAAAGCTACTCCCTCCATTTATTTATGTGTCTTATTTTCTTTTTTAGTCCATTTCAAAAAGAATCTCTCTTTCCTTTAATGACAACTCTTTTAATTCTAACTTTTCACATGTTAGATTTAAGACCAGAAAATTAAAGAGTATTTTTATACATTCTACATAACATTAGTTTAAGACCACAATATTCAAAAGTCTTCTTTATTTTCTTAAACTCAGTGCCAAGTCAAAACCAAACAAACAAATTGAAATGCACGGAGTATATAACTTAAATACCATGATGATATAGATTTATTGAGTCTTGTTAAAGATACGTACTGCATGCAGGAATTTGAAATTCGCAGCTGGAAGGCCTGCAGTCTCTGCTGCTGCTTGTGCATATTTCTCCATCTTCCTGTTTGGATCAACGCCATAAACGGAAGTGCCCCCCTCACTGGCATAATACTTCAAATTTGGACCTGTCCCAATGCCAATTTCGAGGATTTGTTTGGCCTGACCTCTCAGATTAGCAAAAAGCTCTGACTTGTAACCTTCAATCTTACAGAAAAAGGGTATAAGTTCAGAAAATCTTATGTATTTCCATCATTTACTAATTAAAAATAATCTCTGCAGCTCTCAAGTGGACAGTATGAGCTAACCTCAGCTTCATAAGATTTCATACTTGTGTTCATGGCTGTTGCATAAAACTCCTCGTACCAATCAGGCCTAGGAGGATGCAACCTATTCAACATTGCCTACATGTAAGATCAGTGATTGATAAAGTCACTCATAAAGCACATTGATGCTAAAACTGCAACATTTGTTGAATTGCGATTGAGCAACTACAATATGAACAAATCTAGCTCACTGCCAAGTTTGTCACAACTAGTTCTGATAACTCTTAGGAAAGAGCAGCCTAAATCTTATCAAAACTGCAACATTTGTTGAATTACAATTGAGCAACTACAATATGAACAAATCGAGTTCACTGCAAAGTTTGTCACATTGTTCTTACCTAACCAGTTCTGATAACTCCTAGGATAGAGCAGCCTAAATCTTATCAAAACTGCAACATTTGTTGAATTGCGATTGAGCAACTACAATATGAACAAAATAGCTCACTGCAAAGTTTGTCACATTGTTCTTGCTTAACCAGTTTGGATAACTCTTAGGAAAGAGCAGCCTAAATCTTACTATCATACTTTGTCCCCATAGAACATTTTCATGCAACAACTTGGATTAATTGAATGTAAATCGTGCTTCTTCAATATAGACGGTTTCCTGAATGTTAAAACTTCCCTGTAATGACTACTTCCAGATTGGGAAAATAACTAGCAAAGACCTTTTGAACTTAAAAGTTCACAACTTTAACAGCCAGCATTCCACATTTTCAACTTAAAAACTAAATTCTGTGACTGTCTATTTACAAGTGTAGGAAAATTACCAATTTTATGTCAGACAAGTCAATCAATCAACTTTGTCTCACTTCCATTTTATATGGTATTCTTCCTTTTTTAGTCGGTTCCAAGAAACAATACACCTTTTCTAAATTTGAAACCTCCTTAACTTTAACCTTACCAGTTTACCATTAATGACATGCTTTTATAGTCATATCAATGTTGTGACTTGTTTAAGCCATTTTTTTTTCTTGTAAGAAAACCCAAAAGCTATCTCTCCCCTTGCCCAAGTCAATATAAGGAAACCACCTGGTCATTCCCCAATCAATGTGATACTCTAAAGTCTAACCCATTCTAACACCCTTGCACGCCCGGACCACCGATCGGAGCATGGACAATATAACATGGGGCCCAAACAAGAACTAACCTTGCTCTAATATCATGAAAGATATGACCTTTTGGCCTAACACAACTACATAAGCTAGCTCACGACAGAAGGATTGCCCACCAGTACATTCCCCAATCAATATGAGATTCTAACCCATTTAAACAGTTCTTAAACTCCGTGCCCAATCAAACACGACATATATATGGTACTCCCTCTGTCCCTAATTACTTGTCCATTTTTTATTTTATAGTTGTTCTCAATTATTTGTCCATTTTGACAAATCAAGAAATGACAAAAAAAAATTTACCTATTATATCCTCAATTAATTACTTTGAAAAAGGTAGAACTTTTTGAAAATCTTAAATTTTTAATTTATCCACTTCATAATTAATCATAATTAATAGGGGAATAATGGTAAAGTCACCATGTCAATAATTGTTTTCTTAATAGGTGTGTCAATTCAAAAGTGGACAAGTAATTAGGAAAAGAGGAAGTAAAAGAGTAGAAGTGAAGCATTATATATTTTACCATGGGGTCAGCAGGAGATGAAACATCAGAAGCATGTGAAGGATGAATAGGCAATAGAGCAGCTGCTCCTAGTGCTGCCATAACGTGTCTTCTACTGCAGCAAAAGCAAAATTTGTTACTACTACTCAAAGGGTCTATAACCCTTTTCTTCAATTGATTCAACTCATTTTGCATTTGAGAATGAAAGGGGACATCTTTTAAAATTGTGCTTTCAGAAACAGATGAATTCACTGATTTCACTTTCTGGGTACAGTGAATCTTGGGATACAAAGCTGTATGTATCAACATATTCTTTCAATTCCTATAATTTTGACCTCTGGGGTTTGTATTACTTCAGTTAAAAGAGACTGGAATTGCCACTAGTATTCAATTTTTTGTGGATCACGCATTTTAACTAACTCTCAATCTAAATGTTAAAAACGTTTGGTCATGAAAGCCATTAAGGTTCAATTCTTGATGATTCTTATATTTTTGAGATACTAGTTTCTGGACACGTGTAACATATGTGTCTCATGAAATATGTTATAAATTCGTTAAGATGATTAAAATTCAATGAAAACATGTGTGTAATGAGTACTAAAATGCAACAATCTCAAATAAATGTTATGATAATAATTTCTAGAAAATTAAATTAAAGAAAACTAATAGAGAAATATAAAAAAAATAACATACGCATCGTTCTTAAGACTTTAATCATAACATTATATAAATGAAAAAGAAATACAAAATCGATACATAATTTTCCAAGTTTTTATCGACACCTTCTCTCATATCCAATCAAAATTCAAAAGTCTTCTCCATCGAGTCAAAGCTAAAGCATGAATCAAATAGAAAATTCACTGTATTTTCATAAATTGATATATAATCAGACTAAGGTAGATATATCATATACTTTAGATGTTAATGGCTTCACTACTTTAACTATAAAATGAAAAGGATAATTTTGGATGTGAGTTTCATGAAACAAAAAAAGATGAATTTATATAGATAAAAATATAGGAATACTAAAAGACATCTTAAAGTTTTAAATTAAATACTATTTGAAGGTTTCAAAGGGCCAAAATAGATAAAAGATAACAACTTTAACAATATTAAATGTATGCAATGAACCTCCGTTAAAATTTCAAAGAGTAAACAATCCTCTTTTGAACATATGAACTCTCCATGTACTCAATGTAATAATTGATTATCACTAATATTTGTTGACACCTAATTTTGACCCTCCCCGGTAGCAATTGATTTTGAGCTTCTTAATTTTCAAACAATTTAAAGTAATCAATTTTAGAAATTTTGAAAATAAAATAAAAAAAATAAATAAGTAAATATATATATATATATATATATATGTAATAGAATAGTTTGCAAGTTATTTCAAATAGTCTGTCACTTGTTATAATTTTTAAATAATAATATGGTATTTTATATAGTTATGTGTCTAATTAGTATATTTTATGAATGTTCGAAAATTGTCTCAAAAGGATTTTAGTTTTATTTAAATATTTGGCTATTTAGTTTAAATTAATTAATAGCTTATATTTTGAGTTAATTAGTTTATAATTAAGTTAATTACTATATAATTATGTGTCTAATTAGTACATTTTATGAATATTCGAAAATAGTCTCAAAAATATTTTTTCCTTTTCATTAGATATTTGGTTAGTTAATTTTGGTTATATAATAGTTTATATTTTTAAATTGTTTAGTTTATAATTAAATCAATTATTTTATTTCGTTAAGATTAAAGAGCTCGTAAATTAATTATGTTAGTTTGTCTTATTTAAATTGCTAGCCGAACTTATCCCAATTAATTCAATTTGGCTACATCTCTAATCCCCGATTGGCTATGTATTAAATTATATGGCAAAGGCTTAAGTTAATTCCCACCAATCTAATTTTGGACTTGCATTTTGCATTTTTAGCAAACTTCCAGCAGCCCTTTTTCCCCACTGTTCCAGCCCATTTTTCCCACTGTTCCAGCCCAACTCCACCTATCTTCCAGCCCTTTCCAATCTTCCCAACAACAAATTAATTTCCAGCCCATTCCCAGATTTCCCTGACCCGGCCCACTCCCCTCTTCCTTCACAAAATAGAACCCAGTAGGCAATTCCAGCTCCAGATGTTCTTAGACAGAACAGTGAGCAAACGGAAAGCAACACAATACATCGTCAAATTCCAACAGCAATCTCACGGCATCCAACTCCAATTCTCTCCAACGTTCACAAGCCATCAGCAGCGACGTTAATTTATACGGAGACAGACGGAAAGTAACGAGGAACAGAGAGGGTACGCTGTGATTTTGTCTCCTTCCTCACGTCCCTCTCGATCCGTACGTTAGCAGTAGCATACGTTTTCTCCCCTTTCCTCTTTCGGAATGGGTGAAAAAATTGGAGAAAAATATGTCTTCCTTTAATGGTGAAATAATTTTCAAGTTTGAAATTTTGGAATTGGGCCCTTGAGTCCGTTTTTCATCGATTTCCCTCCCAAATCCGAACCCTAGCGTCCCTCTATATAAACTCTCTTCTTTCTCAAAAAAAAGGGAGGATTTTTTGGCTTTTGTTTTGGGAGTGAACAAAATTCTGCTTAAGAAAATTTAGGCATCTCTCTAGTTGAGAAAGTTTGGTGATTGTTCATTAAAAGAGAGATAGAAATAAACAGTATAGCAAGGGATAAGAGAATACAAGTATATAAAAGGTTTTAAGTTGCTGTTGGTGGAGGAATCTCACTGCTCTGCTCGTTGCTTGTCCAGTCGCTGCCCATAGAAAAGTAATACTTCTTCCCTGCACAATACTCTCTTCGTCTTTGCTATTTCGATACCATGTTGTTAGCTTTAATTATGCTCTTTTGTTGTTTGAGTTTTGGCGTCTTAACAAGTTTTGTTTGTCTCGAATGAGCTCTGTTTTTTATGCTTAATGCTGATGCTAAAGTCATATTGTGTCGTAGTCAATGCTGTCATTCCTCTGTTCTTTGTTTGGGGTTCATCTTGCCTTTCTAAATCTGTTATTCAGACATCGTCAACTCTATATTTTTGTCTTTCGTTTTAGCATCCTGAATATTAAAGTTCCATTCATTTTACTACTGTTGATGTTCTCTGTTCTTCCTTCGAGATGAGGGAAAATCTTGGAATCTTTAGTATGAAGTTATATGTTGTCATAGCTGTTGATCCGAGAGCATAAGTGGTCATTTTCTTCTTGATTAAATTCCATGGCCGTCTTGTTTTGTATTGCGAATGTGTAACCACCTATTTGGTTTTTATTCCTCTTCGTCTTTAGCATGTTTCCATAGTTCTGTTGAGTGTATTTGCCATCTGCTTATTCTAGTTTGAAGCTAAATGATTATAATGATTTCGTTGGGTTGTTTTGAAAGGGGTTCATGTTTCTTATATATATATATATATATATATATATATATATATATATATATATATATAAATGCGGACTGAGCATCAATACTACTCTTTTCAAATGTTAAGTCATACTCGTTTTTTTTTTTTCCGAGGATTTGCTTTCGACTATAGTTTTTTTTTTTTTTTTTGTGCGTGTGTTTGGAGGTCGGCATTTGGTTTTATACCAGCCTAGTTTTACATATCTCTTTCACTTTCATAGAAACCTTCGATGTTATAGCTCTACTTATCGGATTAAGTTTTAAAAAAAAAAAAAAAAATGAAATGCATCTTTGGTCTTCTCAAATTTGTTCCATGTTTTCTTGGTTTCTTTTTAAATGGTATAGTTGATTAAAATAGCATTAGTTTAGTTCGAAATTTCCTTAATACCGTGTTGCTATTTATTCCATCTCACATCTTATAACTCGATATTATTTGTCTTGGATTCTTTATGGCTTTTATTTCGAAAGTTTTGCCTTGCTATCGTGCCAATTTCGTGCTTGTTGTTTGTAGCTGCTTGAGAAAACACAAACGACCACTTTATATATAAAAAAAAAAAAGAGTTAAAGTCAACAATGGGTTGTTGTTTGAATAATTGACCTTTAGCTTATTTTGCTCAAATTTTAAGTCACGTATGTTCCCTTCTTTTGTCATATTTGTGGGGACCTCTTATTCCTATACATTGTTATTTATTTATCATTTATTTTGGGCTAAATTCTACCTGCTATATTTTGTTTTAAGAGTTCAAAAGGTATTAGGAGTGTTTTCTTTCCGAGCTACTGACTATAGGATAGTTAGCAAGTCTCATTAAAGTCATCTAGATTCTTGCTTAGCGTAGCTTATTTTGAGTGTATGTCGATTACATGAGAATTTTAAATTATTTACTTAGTTATAGCTTTGAGACATTATTTTCGAATACTAATCCTTACCATCATTTTGTTGCATGTGATACCATCCGAGTCCTCTTGGACTCCGATCTTCTTTCCCTCATATTTCGAGAGAGCCATAAAGGCTCAAATTCCTTTGTCGAGTCAACCGGCCATTTAAAGTCGATGAACAGGTCCCGGAGTTGAAAGGACACGCAATAATTTGGAGAATTGAAAATTGGGCCAATCTTAATTTCAGAAGATTGTATTTTGTTATTTTTTGGGCTTAAGCCTTTGTTATTTTAATTTCATCTTATTAGTATTTAGGACAGGTGGAAGACGGGCCTGAGGCCCAAAGAAATAACTTTTATGTTAGTTTAGGACAGGTGCAGATAACACAAATGGGCCGGAGGCCCAAAACAAAAATGGACCCAAATACTGGTCCAGGCGGACAGAAACCAGATTTGGGTCCAACTCCCTTTCCCTCTTTATTTTATTATATTTGTATACTTGTTAATATTTGCCGTTGACCTTAAGGTCGAAAAATTCAAATCCCCGAGAGACGTTCATTTTGATTTAACAATTTAACTAAACCGATCATCTCTTACAAAACTTAAGTATAAGTTTACAAAATATTTCGCTTAGATGAATATTTCTGCATTTTATTTAAAATGGTCCTAACTAACAAATAGTTCAAATTTTGCAAGTTAAAATTATTTTAGCCAAATAAATTAATTGTCGGATAACCGCATTAGCGGATATTCTAGGTGCTTTAAAAAACCTTCCTAGAATATTAATAAGAACCTCGAACCCCTTTTTTAAGTTTTCATTAGATTCCTGTTTTAGTCTTTTGAAAACAATAGTTTTCTTGATTTTTCTTAAAAATTAAGTGGCGACTCTTAAACCAGTCCAAATATATTATTTCTAAATAAAACAATATTTAAACATGTAATTAGCTAAATATTTATAATAATTTAGGCAAAATGATATTTCAACTTTCAACTTTTTTTTGTTCCCACTTTTAGTATATATATATGATATGATGATGATGATTAAATATTAATTTTTTCATAAAAGATTGAAGGTTGAAATTTGAGTTTTTAAAATGTGAAGTTGTGTTTGAACATGCATTAAATTGGATTAAAAGTTTTTTGTTAGTGAAAGTTCAAAATTTTGAAAACAAATTTTCTAAAATTACTCCCAAAATCTTTTATTGAAATATATTGGATGATCAGCATACATAATATGTTGCGGACTAAATTAAACTTGAAATGATCTAAGTAAATTCATAGCACACTAGAATGAACTAAAAAAACAACAATGTATCCTTAACCAAGTGAAGGAAATTTCCACTCGCCATCAGACCATTCCTGATGAAACCTCAACTTATCAGCAGAATACACAATCTCCTGCTTTGTAGTAGGAAAATAGACACGATACTCTTGTTCAACTTTGGCAGTGATAACCCCTATCCACCAGCCCTCATTGTCATACACATCAACGATATCGTAGGTTTCCATTGGCTTTGTTTCACGTGGAATTTCAGGTGGAACAGGACGGAGCTCAGAAGCACGTATAAACCACTCTAGTGGCGTGGTTTGATCATTATCACTCACGAGAGTCTTGTACTTGACTCTGTAATCACTACAAGTGCCAACAGGGTAAAGAATAGTTGCTTTGTAGTAAGAACCTAAATACCCTTTTTCTTCACTTACAACTTCAACCTCATCATTCATTTGAAATATTCTTGTTATTTCTTGTCCCTTGTATACTAGTTTTCTTATGTTCTTTGAGATCAAATTAACTCTTAATTTGTGATTTTTCTCTGCATCATTTCGTTTTGCCATTGAAACTCTACTTCTATCAAATTGATTGGAAAAAAGAAAAAAAAAAGTATGAGATATATTTTTAAGACTAAAGATCCCTAAGTTTTTATAATGAAATTTTACTTCATGGTCAAAAAGACATTTAAGGAAAAACTTTTCTCAAAATCTTTGACTAAAATTAATATTTAAATAAAAATCTTAAATACTACTCCAAAATCTATAATTTTTTTATTGACCAGATTTTACTTGATGGTCAAAATGATAATTTAAGGAAAAACTTTAAAAAGTACTCTCACAATCTATGACTAAAGATCAGTTTTTAATTATCAAATTTGACTTCATGATCAAATATATATTTGAGGTCAATATTTTAATAACTTCTCCCAAAATGTATGACTGGACCAGATTTTTATGATTAAATTTTATTTCATGTCCAAAAATGGATATTTGAAAGGAAAATTTTAAAAAATTACTTCCAAAAAATTTATGAGTGAAGACCAATTTGTTATGATCAAATTTTACTTCATGACCTTTTCGATATTTAAGGGAATTTTTTTTGAAAACTACTCAAAAATCTATGATTGATGATTAGAACTTTAAGATTGAATTTTATTTCATGGACAAATAAATATTTAAGAATTTTTTAAAAAATTTACTCACAAAATTTATGATTGAAGATCAGATTTTTTTATGATCAAACACATATTTAGAGACTTTTTTTTAAAACAACTTTCAAAATCTATGACGGAAGATTAATTTTTTTTATGATACTTTACTTTATGACCAAAGAGATATTCAAGAAAATTGTTTTAAAAATTACTTATTTTTTAAGATTGAATTTCAAAAACTATTATCAAAATCTATAATTGAAGATCATAATTTTTTAATCTGATCAAATTTAATTTTATGGTCAAACAAACATTTTAAAAAAATCTTTAAAACCCCCACTTTCCAAAATTTATGATCAATTTTTAAAAAAATAAATAAATTACTTTTAAAATCTATGGTCAAACAAATATTTACTTACAAAATCTATATGGAGATAAATATTTAAGATTTTTTAAAAATAAATAACTCCCAAAATTTATGAGTGAAGACTAGTTTTTATGATCAAATTTTACTTGAGGAAATTTTCAAAAAACTGCTCCAAATCTATGAATGAAGATCAAAACTTTAAGATTGAAATAGATATTTAAGGAACTTTTTTAAAAAACCACTCTCAAAAGTTTATGATTTTGATCATTTATGATCAAATAGATATTTAGGGGAAAAAATTAAAAATAACTTCCAAAATCTATGAGTGAAGATTAAATTTGAAATATGACCTCGTTTTAGTAAAAAGCTATGATAACATCATATGGTGTAGCAATTATTTTCAAGTGTATTTAATGTGAAAAAGATAATCAAATATTAAAACCAAAACGAGTATACTAATTAGGAAAATTACAATTAAGTTTTGTATCCCACTCAAATCATAACGATTCCCACATTCTTGTGTATTGCATACATAACAACTCACCTACTACTATTGCATAATTGTTCAATCAGTGATTAGCCTTTTTTATCAAACACCAACAAGATAGTAGTTTAGATAGTCATTTAATATCAGCCTTGATCATACTATTTTACTTTCATTAATTGTAGTCTTAGTTGAGACAACAAAAAGATATATGAAAAGAACTTGAAATCCAAAAGTTGTGTAGTATAGAGCAAAAAGAAAATACAAAAGGTAAAATTTTCACTTGAAATAAATCTATACTGTTTAACTTGTTGCACTTTCTAAATTGTGAAATCAAAGTATCATATCCACTACCTATTTCTTGATCAGCATGCAACAACAGACAAGCCCCAAACAAGGGCAAACTGAGAAAACACACATGATAGTTTGACCTAGAACATGCTGCCATGAATCTTGGTAGTTTAAAAAGACAAATGAAAATTCTCTCAAAATTCATCCCTTATGAAAGTACAAGGTAGTGTACAATCATACAACATCAGAGAAACGCAAAGTAACTCGACGAAAGCAAGAAGATCCAAGCTTCAGTTGTTCAGCACCCTGTCAAAGGGAATTTTGCTCATTTGCTGCTGATTTGTGACAATTCCAGCAGCAGCAGTTGTAAAATAACTTATGATCTTATGGGACACATTATCGGCTAATACTTCAACTTATGCCAGATATTACATGGATTGTTGAAGGCAGAAAGGACAACTCAAGAAGCTGGATGGACAGGGACCGGGACCTTATGAGCATATGACAGCACCATCACAAAATCCTTTGCTGATGAACCAGTAATAACTGGCACGCTTTCTGGTGTAGTAGTTTCAAGCCACATATCTACCAAAGTATTCACTTGCAAACTGGGGGCTATCAACTGGCCCATACATCTAATTTCAACCTACAAAACAACATAAACAGTCAGCAGAGTATAAAACTGGAACCATCATGATATGTTTTTTACATTGAAATTACTCAAGGATAACAGTCTCTCTTCTTTCTTTCTTTTCTGGATGTTGTCAGTGTCTGCCTCGACTATTCCACCGAGTACCTGCTACCTCCCACCAGCACAGGTACCAGGTAATTCTGCCCACTAAAGCTTAGGCAGATGGGAAGAAATCACCTAGTATTTTGCATCAGCTGGCATTTGAACCTCATGGTTCTCCTTCCACTTCGTTGACAACTAGGCCACACCCTTGGGTGCAATAATCTCACTTTCCCTCCTTTGAAGGATACAAGGTGAAACAGTTAGTGTACTTCCAAGAAAGACAAATGGTATCAGTCACAGTTGTCACTTACAGATGCTTCCCAGGATAACACCCACATCATAAAAACACAACACCCTGAAACTCACCTGCTTGACTTCATGTTCACTTGTGCTGAAATACAATAAACCTTTAGAAAAACCCAGTCACTGATAGACCCTAGAACCAAAACTAATTAAAGCTGTGCAGATCTTTTCTAGTACAAACTCATTAACGACTTGATATAGTCCAGCTTCCATTTGTATAAATATTTTTGTATAAATCGCTTGAAACCGCTACCTTCTTCCAACATTAAAACTAACACGGATTACTAATTTTGTTATGTATGGTGTAACACAAAATGCTGTTTTTCGCCAACTTCTACACTTCTTTACAGCTTTTTTCGCTTCTGAATTTGAAAGAAAATAAACAGTAAATCTGAAAAATAACTTACTCACAGATGCCACATATTCCCTTTGGACATCACGTAAGACATGTTACCAAACATGATGCAAGGTGATTTAGTTCATCTTGAAATTGGGGTTTCAGCATTAAAGCAATTTGTACACCTTCCATTCCCAAAAATTTCCTCAGTTGGACCAATTTTCTTATTACTAGACCAAAATCACACCCAACAGGACAAAGAATTACAAAAAAATCACCCCTCTCCATGTTAAATTTGAACTTTAACCAGAATAATGTTGGATTGTTTAGTGCATAAATGTTGACAACATTCTCTTAGTGCTAAATGGCAGCCAAAGAGCAACAAAATACCTCATCTTCACTGATAAGATCTAACTTCTTCATCAAATACTTTTGGATGTAAGAAACAGGAACATTGCCATTCCTGCAACAGAATGAAACAGAACATGAATACCATTATCAATACTATCAAGGAAAATGTGCAAACACTCTCAAAACGCTAAACTAGTGTCTGTATCCTTCTATTAGCAGACAAATTAATCTTAATTTTAGTGCTCCGCTTTTTATAGGACCAAAAGTTCTTTTCACAAAATAATCCATTTTTTCCGGTTAATTAGTTTTCTACTTTTCCCTTGATCTTCCTATAGCCCCTCTCAATCTCAACAAAGACCAACCACACAATAGAAAATCAGAATGGATTGATGGTGGTACTTATAATACCAGAAGAAATTGGTAAAAGGTGGATTATTAGTATTACATCCCATTCAATATTTTCAAATTCAAAAACTGAGCCAATAATATGTTGAGAAGATTACCAATACATGGCAACATTGGTGAGATAGTGTAAGTAAGAAATTATATGTGAGATATTTCTAAAGAGGCAATACTTTAGTTGCTATATAACAAGTGAAGGGGAAAAAAGGATCGCCAAAGCCAAAAGCTCAATGGTAAAAAATGTTTGCAAAACAGCATGCAGATTACAGATATAAATCTTCAAGGTCGTCCAAGGAGCCTCAGAGACACAGATATGCCATCTCAGCTTATCCCTAACGGAACAAAGAGGAGAAGCTTATGGTGTTAGATGAGTGGCTCAGTCCCCCTTGATCAATTCTACCAAGAAGCACCATTGTAGTCACATCCATGTATCTTTTACCTTGCACTCAAGCAAATTTTGTAGGTTGAACAACAGGAATTTGACTTAACTAGTTGAATTATTACAGAACACTGTCCTAAACCACTTATGCTGAAAGGATAAACCAGCTTCTTAATGGTTCAAAAAAACCCTTCAAGTAAGGGAAAGATAGTACGAGTTAGCTTCGAATAGACAAACAGGATCAATCAATGGAACAGAAGATGCAGCCTAACTCATTGGAGAGAATCATCCTTGACAGGATGCGAAATTCCCTCATATGATATCATGCCACAAGAAAGAGGTCAACCAACCAATAGTAAATGAAGATGCGTTGGAGAAGACATCAAACAGTAGTGGTAAAAGACCACAATAAGCAGAAATAGACAATAATCAATTATCAGAGACCATGATAAAAGGAAATAGAAAGCTTGGAAGACATGTACAAATATTTACTAGCAACTAAATGTGTACTGGTTTATATGGTAGAAGATTCCAGGACCCTAAGTATGATGCAGGATTTTACTTCTTTAGACAACTTTAATCCCAACTCATCACAAGAGAACATATAAGACTGGATCATGACGCCTCTTAAAATCAGAACTCGTTAGTCCAATATTTAGCAATTAACAACGAGAAGTTAGTAACTTAGTATCAATTTTCAATTCAAAATGCTTGCAACTTTAATCTAGGTCATATCTTTCTTTCCTAGTCTTTGTGGTATACCTGCAATTTGATCCCACCTGATGCATGCCTACCATTCCAAAAAGAAGTGTGTAGATCAGCTTGTTAAATGCTCAAATTTAATAGATTAAATCAAATGCTAACCTAGTCCTCATGGCATATAAATATACTCAGTTTTAAAGCTTTCCCAATATAAATCTAGTCTTCGTACCCTTGGAACAAGACTACGTGCAGTTATTAGTTCTTATTCCTTTCTTGGGACTAGAAGAAATTGCTGATGTCATAGTTACAACCAAAAGATACCAGTAGTGTCTACATCCAAAATTCGAAAGAAGAAATGGTATGTGACCCCCTCTCCACCCTCTAACACATAGTTGGTGCAAAAGATATCAAGGCTTTAAGTATCTACTCCTGCAGCTATAGACATTCTTTGTGCAATTCATTCTGATAATTGGAGCATAACTAAGAATGCTAAGCCTAGACAGAAACAGCAACTCAAGATAACTTGTGTCACAACAAGTCTGGAATGATATCACAAATAAGCTTACTTTATTCTCAAGTAACCTGCAGAAATCTGGGGCAAGGGTGCATCTCCCTCCCTGAAAAAAAAATCGGAGTAGAAACATTTAGAAATACAACTTCTTTCTCAGAAAAGATATTTTTTTATAACAAAATCTACAAGATAAGGCAGATTCTTACTGATCTTCAGAGGCCACTAATGAGAACCAAATTGAATTATTCCTCCTTTCACATTTGGTAGCGATTGCATCCAGCACAGTTTGTGGTGAAATACTAAATCCTCCAGATTCTGATGCCTTCTTTTGGCTATTTCTCCGCATCTTTTTAGGTTTATCTGACCCCAAATGAGCAGGTCCACTGTTATTCTTGTTATCCTGGACTTTGGTTTCCAGTCCATGTTTTTTCACTTTAGTTTTACGGACATGAGCCTCATTGTCAAGGGAATGCAGATATTCAGATTTGGCAGTAGAACCTGGGGAAGTAAACTTCGCAGACTTGCTCCGGTTTGCTGCTTCCACCAAACAGTTCAAAGGTTTCCACAAATCAACTTGACCTTCCCACAGATCCATGCCATTCTCTGTTTCGTTATCAGGTGTGGGTTGGCCAAATAGCTCAGCACTGGAAGAATTCTGCAAAAGAGGCATGATTAAGTGTACTACCTATATACGCTTGACATCAACCACAAAAAAATATTTCAAGGAAGCCTAAGATGAGACGCCACACCACCATCAAAGAATATGACTTTACCTGCCTAATGTTCTGAGTGAACTTGTTCAAAGTCTCAGGTGAACTAGCGCTATCCAGCTGATCTTCTCCAGAACTTCCCTCTTTTCTGACAGGTTTCTCAACAGAAAATGTGGAGCCTCGTAATGCTTTTCTTGCCACTGATTTTGATCTTCTTCCTGTTGTTCCAGTCTGTGTTGATACTCTTGGAGTACTGACCACTAGTGATGATAATGATCTCTCTTTTCTCCTGATTGGAGGGGTAATTGAAGGCACAACTTCAGGTGCCTGCACCTTTTGCCTCTTGTAAGGGAATATCTTTGCTCTTATATCTTGCAGATTATGATCTGGCCTGAAATGAGAAGAAACAAGAAAGATAGATTAACATGTGGGGTATGTCAGATAATAAAATTATCACATATCAACTTTTAAAGTGAATACAAAATTTTGCCTTGTGTTCAGTTATAACCTGCTAGTAAATCTTAGCTACAAAGCACAAACATGGAAGAGTACTGTGATTTCTATTTTCTACTCAGTATTCTTAGTGAAATCCTAACTCAATTGTGACAATCCTGCTTAGCACTGCACTGTGATCTCTGCTCAGCATTCTTCAGATCCTAACTCATATATGTGAAATATCGATGAACGACTTGCAGTCTTGCTTATTTGGAGATGGACTATGTTAAGCAACTGTGGTGGGAAAAAGTGGGAAAATCTCAATACTTCATAGAAATTTCAACCTCCAGTGAGCATAATGTGTTGCTCTCAGATGCATCATTGATTGATGTTAGGTCAATAAAAAGTAAGAACCAGGAAAGTAAGAAGGTATTACATGCATAGCCAGGCATTTGGCCTCTCCAGCTAAATAATCATTAAGAATCTATACAGCTAAAATTTCCACCTGATATCTTTCACACAAGACGCCTCTAACTTCTTGTTGCATATCAAACTTCAGAGGGGCAACAGAACAAGGCAGTCTGGAGCTGAACATGCAGTACACTCCATGTTGTTAAATTTAATAGGCTAACAGAAGGAAGTTAATCAAAAGTGTGATATGTTGCTAGAGATTCCATGTGGTTGAACAAAACGCAAAAGCAAAACTAGAACTATCTACATCAATATGTCAATTGACACTGAAGCACACCTTTGGACATTCGGATTAACAGAAAAAGTGAAACGAGCAATAGTAAAAATATATGACCTCAATTTCTCTAATGGGACACATCCCAAGTCAATATTGCATATTGGACAGCATTCAGTTTCTTCATC
Source organism: Solanum verrucosum (assembly GCF_900185275.1). Lineage (NCBI taxonomy): Eukaryota > Viridiplantae > Streptophyta > Magnoliopsida > Solanales > Solanaceae > Solanum > Solanum verrucosum. Next base: position 5,349,238 of record NW_026020430.1, read on the forward strand.
AGAGAGTTTCTTATAGATGCATTTCCTGCAAACTGGATGAATTCCAGAAACAATATTAGCACAGAAGGAAAGCTCATCTTTTCTTGAAACAACAGAAGCTAGTGTCAGTATTGCCCAAACCAAAATGCAGAGATTTTCTGCTTAAGAGCAATGAAAAGAATGTAACGAAGTTTAATTCATTTATCAAAACATGTGGTTTCATACGACAATATACACTGTTTAGGGAAATCAAAGCATGCTCCTCGCAATATGATCACAAAAAAAATAATTTTCTAGAAATGATTCCATAAATGACACATACATTTCATTAGAATTTTCCAAATGAACCCTTTCAAGAGATATATATAGCATGAAAATAAGTCATGTGCCACTTGACCACATCTCATTGCAGCTCAATTATCCATGATGAACCAAGCATCTGCCTCTTCTGTGAGAAGAGCATCTAGCAAATATCTTGAACAGGAAATATCCATATAAATCAGAAACTGCTGATTTAACTCATCTACCACTGAGTAAATACGCGAAACTCATTTAAATGAAATCAATCAAACAGAAGACTCGTTCCACTTAGTTGATAAAACCAAGATATTGACCAAATGTGCAAACAACGATATAATCATTCAAATACTCTACAGACAAAGAGGTAATTGTATACACAATTCTCTTAAAACACCCAGATGTTGGAACGCATGAATCCAGCTAAACTGATACCAAATAAAGCAAACCCAGATCGAAAATTCAAAATTCGAATAGCTGACATTGACCAAAAGCCATAGAAACAGATAGAGAGAAAGGGACTTACACGTATGAAGACATTCAGAAATAGTAGTAGCATCTCTGAATAGCTTATGACAAAGAGGGCATGTAATGCATGCCGCAATTTTCTCCCTCTTCACTTTCACCACTTGATTCGGCATTTCCACTTTCCAACAGTCGAGTTCGAATGAAATCCAATTCAGCCCTCTTTATACCTTCAAACCCCACGTAACTCAATCAGTGCATGCTACAAACACCACATGAACACAACGGAATTTACGTCCATTGATTTCCCCCCTTTGTTTATATGCATTAAACCCAAAAACAGAACCAACAATCATCAAACAACACTCCCTCTGCAATTAATACAACACAACAGAAAAGGACAAGTGTGAATCTGGGTCAAAAAGATTGAAATTTGAGCAAATGGGTCGATTTGATTTGGGAAAAGGGAACGTGGGTCGGTGATAGATTGGGGGTAGAACAGGTAGGGTGGGTGGGGTGGCGGATTAAGGTCGTCGATGATCTTCTTCTTCTTCTTGTGGGTTTTTTTGGGAGTTGAAATCGAGAGAAAAGGCTTCGACTTCACAATGGCGTGAACTAAACAGAATACTTTTTCCCTACTTCTTTAATATTACGGACACACTGCTATATACTTATTACTACTACTCTTTTTCTATTTTTACGGTTTTACTTTTATAGTATTCTTTTAGGAAATTATATTATAAAAGTATTTTGTTCTAAAAAGAATAAGGTGCGTCGATTGTGAATAGAGATTAAAATAGGTGACGGCATATTAAATGAAAAATCTAATTATATGTCTGCATGTTAATTAGCTAAGGTTTCGGCAGGTTATAAATTTTTAAAGTTGTATTTTTGGAACTTAAATTTATATATTTCATTTGTGAAAAGAGAAATTGACTAAGACAAATAGATAATTGAAGATAGATTTTTCAAATTTGGTCAAATAGTAGCTAAAAATGTGATCCTTGTTTAAGAACTTTTTTTAAGAAAAAATATTAGATAATTATATTTGATTTGTTATAACTTTTATTTGAAGATACTTGAGTATATATATTTATATACCTTGTCCTTAACTCAGTAGATAAAATTATTTCAATATTTTAAATAAATCAAGGAAGATATATGATCTAATGAGAATTTTTTTGTTGAATACGACTGTGATACGTGTGAAAATATATATAATATATATAGAGGCAACATGATATATTTTTTTTATAAAAAAAAAAAAAAATCCTGAATTTTTTTTTACAAAAAAGAGGCTTAAACAAATACGTTTTCGAAAATCTTTTACAACATTTCAAAAAGATTGAAATGAACAAACGCCAAATATTTACTCATTCAAAAATGTAAAAAGATAAAATAAAATTATAAGACGAGCAGTTGATGATTTCAATAGGTTACCTAAAGTAGATAACTTTTAAGTATTTTTTAATTAGTACTTTATGTGGACATTTAATAATTTTTTTATAAGTATCGAAATATTGTAAATGAATCATACTTAGAATTAGGGTGTTCACAATTGAATAAAAATTGATCCAAATTGAAAAATCAAACCAAATCGATTAAATAAATTCATTTTATTTGGGTTTAGTTTAGTTTTATTTTTACATTTTTTAAAAATGGTAAACTTTGATTTGATTTTGATTTTGTTTCAAAAATCGAACGGAATCAATAAATTATATGCGTATATTTTATAATTCTACATACATAATATATATATTTTTATTTAAAAAAATTAATATCTTATATATATTTCAAAATTTAGTTATAATTTATTTATGAGGCAAAAACCTCAAGACGAAAGTATTTGTTTTATTGATTTTATGTAAATGATTATCTATAACAGCTCTTGGTGGGACAAGAAAAAGACAATAACATTTCTAGTCCCGCCAAAAATTATCATGCACTACATGAAACCAACAATATATTGACATCTTCTTTGGCTTTTTTAATAAATTGTAATTAAATTTTAATGATAATATATAAAAGTTATTAAAAAATTGTCGTAAAAATAATATTATATATATATATATATATATAAATAATTATAAAAAAATATGTATATAATTTGTCGGTTTGATTCTGTTATTTCTTAAAAAAATTAACAAAATCAAACTCAAACAAAACATTATTGATTTTTAAAATGTAAAATCAAATCAAACAAAACCCCAAAAAATTGATTTATTTAATCAATTTGGTTTTATTTTTGAGTTGATTCCTTTTTTACCCAAATTTTGAAGGGAAAATTGTATAAAATAGCAAACTATTAACTCAAATTAAATGTTATAACCACAGTTTCATTTAATTTTAATCTGTAGCAAACACTTGTCATTCGCCTCTCTCACTTTTATACAAACACGAATGTATAAATTGTGTTTGTGTTTGTATAATGCGAGAAAAAACTCTATATACACATACAAATACATATATTTTCGTCATATAGACTTATAATTATATACATACATATCTTTCTCTACCAGTCTTCTTTTGTCTTTCTCTCTTTCTCGCTTTATACAAACACAAATTATACAAATTACAATTTATAGTTTGTGTTGTATAAAGTGAGATATAGAGAGATTTGATATACAAATATTTTATTTCGATTTAATTGTATACAAATTCAACTTTTGTGCAGATATACAAACACAATCATTGATACATATACATAGTAATTACATATATACAATTATCTAACTGATATACAATCGTTGCGCTTTATACAAACGAATGTTTGTCTGCGATTTATACAAATCTGATACTCCATAACAAACATAAAATTTGTTATGGCGCGCAATTATACAAATTATAGCTATATTATACAAATATGATCTTTATGTTTGCTAAACCCAAAATTTACTCAATTTTGAACACCCCCAACTTAAAACATACATAAGAATGATGTATGAGTTTTTGAAATTATGTTAACTTTATATATATATATATATATATATATTATATTTGTGAAAATAAGTTGAAGATTTATGAACTAAAAAACTAATTCGAAATTCATGATTTAAAAAATATTTGAAGATAAATTTAATATATGGTCAAACATTAGCTAAGAATTCCCAGTCATCATTCAAGAAAAAAAAATTATATTTGATTTGTTATAGGTTTTTATTTGAAGATATAAGAGTATATAAACGTATATCTTGACCTTAATTCAATAGAAAAAATTACTCTATATTAAATATAACAAGAAAGATGTATGATTCAATAATGGGAAAAATTTGATTGAATACAATTATAAGGGCTATACATATAATAAAGTTTATGTGGCTTAAACACGTGTGAAAATATCTATAATATATATTAAGGTAACAAAATATATTAATTGAAAAAATATCTGAAATAGTTTCTTGAAAAAAAGATCTAAACATATACGTTTTTAAAGAACTTTTACGACATTTTAAAAATATTGTAATGAACAAACACTAAAATTTTCTCATTCAAAATGTAAAATGAAAATTATTAATGAATTTCAATAAGTTACCTAAAATGGACATTTTAAAGTGTTTTTTAGTTTATACTTAAAAAGAACATTTACTATTTTTCTATAAGTAGCGTGATATTCTAAATGAATCATACTTGAAATTTACATATATAAAAAAGAAGTAACAAGTGATTATAATCATCACAAAAGCATATTTTTTTTTAAAAAAAGGATAGTTAAAAATAAACAGTGAATATTGATTTGAATGGTGTGTTCTGATAAAATAAAGTGACAAAAAGTATATATGCACCAACAACTAATTAACATTGCTCTCTCAAGTGTTTAAAAAGACAAATCAATTACTTAAATTTCATATCAAATGGGTTGAAAAGAAATTAATCTGGTAAAACAAATTATTTTGAAATTAAATAAAGTAAAGTAAAAATAGAAATATTATTTATAAATTTATTTTTAAATAATAACTCGTTAAGTAATAGACTAAGCGAAAAATAAAATAAATGAATTAGATCGTATCTCTCGTTGGATGATAATCTTAATGGCTAGCTATTTTTCTATTTAGCATGATGTGGTAAATATATAGAGGATTACTAGATTGACTGGTGGTGCACCTATCATAAATTTATTAGAATGATTTCTTTGGAGCCTTTGGAGAAGTTTATTTGATTACTTTTTCTCAGTTAATAATTTTGATCTAAGAAAATCTTTCATCTGAATTTTTATTCACAAAGATATCAAAATAAAATAAAATCTCTTTCTTCAGTTAAATCTCATAGTTGAAAAAAAAAACATATACTTCAAACACAAACTTTTAAATTATCACATATATTCAACGTACAAATCAGCATCTCGAACATGATAATTTCATATAGAATTTTTCATAGAAAGCATACCTGGTGATAAGAACTTAGCAAAATCCTTAGTTGAAAATTTGGTCACCACCTTGCCCTGGCCGCCGTTAGTGATGAAAAAATGAAAAGAATATGTTGTAACCCTAATGAAGAAGTAAGGATCAATTTATAGAAGCCTGAGCTTAATCAGGTACATCCATCAAGTAACTGATGATGGACGTACCTGATGTAAGAGATGATATTTATTTTTTATTAAAAAATAATTATGAGCTTTAAATATATTAATTGAGTCACACATAAATTAATAAACAGTCTAACATTCTCTCTTAGGCCCATTGACATCATAACACCAATATTTAATGGTAACTTACAAAACTTTCACTAGTTTAGAAACTAATTACTATATACACGCTAGTTTGCAATTTATGAATCTTCCAGATTTTGGTGTGTCCAAATATATCTATCTCAAAATGCATAGGGTCTTACGTATAATTTGTTTTAGGTATAGTGTATCCAAGTGAAATCACATGTATCGAGACACGTAGACAAATCTCACTCACCTCTCTCTCATCTCGTTCACGTATCTAGTATCCTGGATACATGCGAATCACACCAAATATATCTATCTAGTATACATCTAGTGTGATTCACATGTATATGAGATACAAGACAAATCTCGCTCGTTTGCCTCTTATTTTTGCTCGCCTTTCTCCCTATTTCAGTGTATCTGATAGCAAAAAACATGTATCAAAATTGTATTTGACTTAAAAACGTGGTATGAAATTATTAATCAGTAAAATAAATATCATTATTTCAAATTATTGAAATATTTAATAAGTATGATGTGAATGTTTGTACAATTAGATAGTTTCTATAATAAGACATCACAAACTCTACCATCAAGAAATTCGTGAAATTTCAGTTAATTGTGTCGAGGAAAATCTATCAAATTTAGATATACAGACAGAATTTTTTAAAAAATATATCATATAGCAGATAGGGAAGTTCTTTGTCCTAAGAAGTTTTAGTAACCAGCTAATTAAAATTATGTGTTGCTCACCATTACTCAAAAGTAAAGAATGATGTTGAACTATCTTTAAAATTTTGCAATACAGTATAATTTGTATAATTTACATAAATTTTATAGTGTTAAGAGTTAAATACATTATTTATCTACTATTTTTCAAATTACAAGAATCTTATAAAATTTATTAGATTCCGAATACATCAGCAAACCTCCAAATACATAAGGGAGGGTTGTATCCAAAAAGGGAGTGATGTATCAAAGAGGGAATAGGACATCTGGATATATAAGAGAGGGATGTATCATAGAAGGGAGGGATGTATCAGAGAGGGGATAGGACATCCGGATATATAGGGGAGGGATGTATCCGAGAGGGAAATGATGTATCAGAGAGGGGATATGACATTCGGATATATAGGGGAGGGATGTATCAGAGAGGGAAAGGATGTCTCCGAGAGGAGAGAGGTGTATCAAAGAGGGAGATAAAAATGTATCAACGAGAGAGGAGTGATGTATCAGAGATGGAGATATGAATGTATCAGCGAGAAAGGAGTAATGTATCCAAGAGGGGATTTTGAATTTTTTTAAATGATAGAAAATTTTAGAGATTATGATAAAATAAAATGTCTATCTAGGTAAATTTTTCAAGTGATTATATATTTTCCATTATATAATGCTCAACTCATGTTTCTAATTATTCTTCATTACATAGATGTATTGTGCCAGAATTTGTCGCTCAAATTAAACGATGCGATTATTATTATTAATATAAAAGTTTCAGTATCGCGCAAATAAAAATAACAATAGTACTCAAAGTCACGATTAACAACTCAGTGCAAAACATAGTTTCACATACTTTTCAATATTCTCCATTTTCTACATGTGAATTTAGTTTTTCTCATTGAAATTTATTTTTTGTTTTAATAAATTACCTAGGATAATTCAAGCAACTTATTTTTCTTCTTTTCGTTATTAGTATACGTTTATGCTCAATAATCGTCATATATTAATAATGGAAAATGAGAGTACTCATATTGGTCTATAGAACTCTCACTGATTTTAAAACTGTTATCATGAGAATATTCGGAAACAAAGGAAATGTCAAACCTTCTTATGACAACGTTGTTTATTTAATAACTTTTAGGTATAAAAGCAAAATATTATTATAGAAAATATCGATTGTTATTGAGAGACAAATTTAATATATATATATATATATATATATATATAATAAGGCAGGACACTTGGCATATTACTGTTGGGTAGTAAGAGATGAGGTGCAATCTAAGTAATCGATGTTGTGTGAACAAAAATGTAGGTGTGTGTTTGTAGCAGATGTTGTACTAGTATTGAAGATAAAGAAGCTCTCTGATTTCTCATTTCTGACTGAAAAAAAAAAACAAAACACAATGGCTACCAGCATCACTGCTTGTACCACAACCTCTTTAGTCGCCCGTGCGGCCCTCGTGCACAAGCCATCTCTATCCCGCCCCTCTTTTGTTCTTGGTACGTTCATTTTTATACCATCAAATTAACTGAAAAATAACGTTATGTGATTGTCTAGTAATAATATGAAGAACTAGTGATTTGATCATTTTCTTGAATTTGTTCTTGACCTATGATATTTTAGTTGAGTTTTCTTAGATATAATGGGTATCATGATATGATCAATGACTTAATTCATTCACGGCATCACTTGGAATGTTTAGTTAAACCTTCATTTTGAAAAGGAAATCGAATTATCCTATTTAATATTCTTTTCTTAAATTAAGATATCATCGTATTGATAAGTATAATTAATTGGAAGGAATGCATTAATTTTGTGATTCCCACTTTAATTCTCTAGTTATACTGACTTATAGATGCACGTATCTTTATGAAGGTTGAAATTCATGACAAGACAAGAGTAATATGAAAATTGGAACTCTGCCGAACGTGTACCTTGATTTCTATCTCTAGCATACACATGTTACTGTGTAGACTTGATCCTTAAAACATAATATTACATTATGTTAAAGAGTATGTTCGAATTGACTTAACATAATATATCACATTTTTGGTTTTACAGGGTTGCCAACCATGAGGAAGAATATGGGAAAGGTGAAATGTTCAATGGAAAGAGAAGAGTCAAAATTAGGAATATGTGGATCATTAGTGGCAGCAGCATGTGCAGCAACAATAGCAATTAGCCCAACAGCAATGGCTTTAGTGGATGAAAGAATGAGCACAGAAGGAACTGGGCTTCCATTTGGGCTCAGTAATAATCTTCTTGGTTGGATCCTTTTTGGAATCTTCGGTTTGATTTGGTCTCTTTACACTGTTTACACTTCTAGCCTTGATGAGGATGAAGATTCTGCAATGTCCCTTTAAATTTTGACCTTCATTCTCTAAAATAATTATGACTAATTAATTGTATCTATCATTTGCTCTCTTCTTCACTTGCTAATTGTACTATATATTCGTTTTTTTCAATTCTATAAAGAGTAAATTAAACTAAACACTTGTATAATACGACTCAACTGTAGATATATCTATTGAATATTCGTCTAGCTAATTATCATTTATTTTACGTTAAAAAATTTCAAGGACGTTAACTAGTCTGAATTTGGTCAAAGATTTCAGTGTTATATTTACCTTCCAATAATAATACTTTTAACGATAATATTAAGATTCAACTAAACATAATTACAAATAAATTTATGTTGTGTTTACCAAATAATACTCGTCGATCATTTCATATGTTTTGATATATATATATATATATATATATATATATATATATACACACATGTACCGAATGAAAAAAAAAAACACAATATACACATGCACTACAATAAAGGACTAAAGCATTAAATCAATAAAATTATTCCCATCCAAATTACCATATGATATTCCCTTTTCGCAGAAAAGCTGTCGCTTTAGTTTATTTCACTTTTATTAAGTAAAAAATAAATATGATGTATAATTTATTAAGTTATTATTTTTATGTTTATTGAGAATTGAGTACTACTTAAGAATGAGTAGTTTTTTTTTTCTTCTTAAGATAAGAATAGAGTTAGAAACAAATACTACTAATTTTGTCTTAAATTTAAAAAATGAAACTTATTTTGGGCTTCTTTTTTGCTAAGATGACACTTACATATTTAGAGATGGAGTTTTATTTTTCTTCAACTCCTTTTAAAAACTCACATGTTCAGTAGTTAGAAGTTGTAAAAATAAGGATTCTAAGATAAATATGTAGGCATATTAGGAAAGATAAAATCAGAAATAAAAGATATTCAGGATAAGATGGAGTGATCTCATTAGAGGATAGAATGAGGAAGACGAGACTAAGGTGGTCCATAAGTGAAGAAGCGCGAATGTCTCGGTGTGGAGGTATGAAAGGTTAACTTAGATGAATTTTATTAGAGGAAAAAGTAGATCAAATATGTATCCGAGAGAGATGATTAAATAGAATATGACGCAACTCTAACTGAACAAAAGAAATGACCGCATGCATAGCTTCTCCTTTCGTATCAATAATACTCCGTAGTAATTTGTACTCTACGAGATGCTCTTGTCATTTACATTTTTATTACTTATGTTATTTTTTCTCATACTTGGATTAATTTACTATTTTGTTGTAATCATTATTCATTTATTTTCATCTGACTCCATTTATGAAATTACGTGAAATTGGAATATGTTGTTCTTCTTCCCTTTAAAAGACGTAGTAGTACATAATAGAATTGCAGCCTATAAAAACACCTATTTTGTATTAAAATGAAAAAAAATTAGGCGGAGGCGCCAAACTACAGAAAACTCCCGCGCCATTCTCCCACCTTTTATTTTAACTCATCTCTAACCTCAATTTTACCTACACATTGCACTGTCGCCGCCGGGAAGATTCCGATTAACAATGGCGGATCCTAAATTTATACATATATAACTCTTAAAAAAATCTGATCGGAAGAACTCACATAACGACTGTACATTTTTTTTGGGTCCGCCAATCGCCGGAGAACTCGAGATGCAGGGCCGGCATCCACATCCCCACACCACCACTCCTATCTCCGAAGTTATTCTTCCAAAACGTGGCAAGAAGCGGGGTAGCTACAGTTGTGGCCGATGCGGTGTACCGAAAAAAGGCCATGTTTGCAATTTCCCTAAGAACCTTAATCCGATTGATAATCCCAGTCCCAATCCCGATTCGTCACTCTTAGCTTCCCCACCCTCCGTTGTTCGTCCTCAGCCGCCACCTCCCATGCCGCAACGCCATGTACTCCCACAGCTCCGGCGAGCACTTTCATTTGATGACGTTGATGTTAATGATTCACCTGGATCTGATGACGATGGGGAGTTCTCCGATTTGGATAACGAATCGGATCTAGTTGGGTCCGGATCGGGGATAGGAGCGTTGCCTTCGAGTTGTTTATGGGAAGTGTTTAAGAGATTACCGCCTCCGGCGTTGCTTTCATCGGCGAGGGTTTGTAAGGGGTGGTCGGAAACTTCTAGAAGGATCTGGAAATCTGCTGTGGAGCTTAGACTTAGGGTTCCCGTAAATGCCCAGATTGGGCTTGTCGGGTCGGTGTTAAAGAAATGTCCAGGGCTTGTTAAGCTTTCTCTAAGATTGGAAAGGTTAGTCCTATTCAGGAACTAAACATAAAGGACTAAACTTTTCTATCTAACAAGGAAAATAAAAGAACATAAAAAGAAAAAATTGTAACTTGTTAACATTTGATAATTTACAATGAGATTGCCTCGTCATTACTTATGATCAAACTTAAATTATCGTTAAAAATTGTAATAAGTATACGATGCAAGGTTTATCCGGGCTACTTGGCTGGATGTGAGGAAAATGATAGTGTACTAAGCAGTGATAGAATGTTCAATTGAACGATTATTGCTGACAGTGTATATATTGCAGTGACATTGATGCAACCATGTTGGCCTGCATTGCATTTTCCTGTCCTAAACTGGATTCAATGGAGATACTTATGTGTAATTCAGTCAATCGGATCACTGGGTATGCTTTAGATATCTAATTTGCAGTACACTTACATATATGTATGTTATCTTAGGATTTTCTTGTTGTTCTCTCTAGTTAGTTTTGTGCAGTTATGTTATCTGCTATCTTCACATCACCCACCACAAATCAGTATTGCATCATAAGCAGTAGTTTTTATGATTTCCATGCCCAAGAGAAACTTACTGTTCTTTGATCACACTCAGAATATATGCTTTGTTTATATGCCTAGATGGCAGATGCAGATGTAAAACATTCATGATTTCTCTAGGTTTCTTTTTGCCATAAGTCTTGTAGCCAATGGAGAAATACATTGAGTTCGATCAACTCTGAGTTTGGGAGGGAGGAGGAGTAAGTTAGGTAAAAACTTCATAAATCATAGTTGCAGGAATCTTGGGAATTAATGTAATGCAGTAACCCCCCACCCCCCAATAGTCACTTATGTTTCTTTTTTGCTTGCCAAAGGAGAAATACATTGAGTTCAATCAACTCATGTTAGGTAAAAACTTGTCTGTAAATCATAGTTGCAGGAATCTTGGGAATTAATGTAATGCAGTAATTCTTCATATATGTTTTTCCATCATAGTCATTTATTTGGCACCTGAATCGGAGGTGTTGGTAATTTCATGTAACTTTGTTAAAGTCCCCTAACTGGTTTGCAGATGTGGCCTATTCTAATATTCTGTAATATAGGTTCACATGTTAGTTGCTGAAATGAATGCAATCTCTACATATTGCAGGGATGAGTTGGGTCGTTTTGTTGCTGAGAAAAGATGTCTTACTAATCTCAAGATGGAAGGTTGCTCTAATCTTGGGGGTTTTACTCTTTGCTCAACCAGTCTTTCAACTCTTTCACTTTCAGATCTCTATTGTCATGCTAAGATGGTATGTAGTGTATGATGTTCTGCTCCTTTTTTTCTGGGGTGCAAGCAAACTTATATCTGAAGTGTGTTTACCCCTGTAGGTCTTCAACTGCCCCAACTTGAAGGATGTTTCCCTGGATTTTTCTCACCAAGAAAATGATACCACCGATCTTACTCTCATGGTCGATGGTCTTGGAAGGAGCTGCCCGAGACTCCAGAACATTCATATTGCCTCCATGCGCCTAACACATGCTGTTGTGCTTGCTTTAACAGCAGCAAATCTAAGGTTTGCAATGTTCATCCAATTTGATCATTTTATGAATTTCTCTTTACCTTTTTTCCTTTAATAAAGCTTGTAATTGTTTTTTACTGCCTTTAACCTCAGGGGTTACGGATGCTCTCTCTTGTACTGGGTTCAGAAATAACTGATGCATCTGTTGCAGCTATCGCTTCAAGCTACTCAAGCCTTGAGTTGCTTGATTTGAGTGGGTATGTTTCCCTTCCACCCCTTTCTTTTTGTGGTTCCTCCACTCTGTGGGTGATAACAAATAACTGAATGATGGGTAATCAACACACTACTGTCTTTCACTTCTACTTATCATATTCTTTCTAAGCACATCCGAAGATCCACAAAAATTAGTACAGCCCTTTAAAATAAAGCAAAGCAGAGCTTATGGTTTATCGAAACCTGCATCTTGATTATTGTATTTTTTGAAAGTAGCTAATTTAGTGGAACGAATCTTGATTATTGTATTCTCTTGATGTTTGTTGTCGCAGGTCCAGCATTAGTGATAGTGGCATTGGAATGATATGCAACATATTTCCTGAGACGCTGTCTAAACTTCTCCTTGCTCTTTGTCCAAATATCACTTCAAGTAATATTCAGATCTGTTTCTGTGATTATCCAACCCAGCAACCTGTTGTTCACTAATTTGTGTTGGATTTTCTTAGGTGGCATTCAATTTGCTGCAGCTCAGTTGCCTAATCTAGAGCTCATGGACTGTGGTATGACCATATCTGATCCTGATTTAGACAATCCAACAACTCAGGAAAATAATGACCTCCAGTTACAAAGAACTCCCAATAGTAAACAGCACCTTATATATCAAAAACTGATTATCAAGCATACCTGCTTGAAGAAACTCAGCTTATGGGGCTGCTCTGGCTTAGATGTGAGAATTCTTCATTCAATTACTTAAAAATTTCCTCATTGAATTGCAGGTTATACCTGACCAAAATTTTGATGCAGGCGTTATATCTGAATTGCCCAGAACTGAACGATTTGAACCTGAACTCCTGTACAAACCTGAATCCAGGTCTGGTCTTTGATGTTCCTCTTTAGTGTTTGAGCTTTAGGAAAATGGAGCATTTTCTTTATAATTGACTTACATAAAAATTTTACCTTACAGAAAGATTGCTGCTCCAGTGCCCCAATTTGGAATGTGTTCATGCATTAGGTTGCCAGGACGCATTGGTTGGAACCCTTAAGAATCAGGTAAGCCAGCTGCATTTTTGCCATATTCTGAAATTCCTCTTCAGTTTAGCTTCTCCCATAGATGTGTGGCCTTTGTTAATGTTTAACAGATGAACAAAACACAAAGAAAAGGAAAATTAGTCTATTAAAGTCTGGAATTGGTATTGAGTGAGCTGTTTAAATACAATTAAATCCTAACAGAATTGCAGTAAAATCTGAAACAGAAACTTACTAATAAACAGGAATTCAACCAACAGCCACATGCCTTAAGACTAGGAAATCCACAACTAAAAAATCTTAAGACTAGGACTTTCACAACTGAAAACTCTCTGGAAAAATCTAAGATTTCTTCTGCAATTAAAAAAACATTAGCAGCTCCATCATCATGCCAACTTAGCAAGTTTATCTAACAACATACTAGTGTAATCTCACAAGAGGGGTCTAGGTATGGTAACATGTATGCAAATCATATCCCTACCTTTGTAGGGTAGAGAGGCTGTTTCCGAAAGTAATTTGTTATTTAATTCTCTTTTTTTTTTTTGTTCCATGCAGGTATGCACAGATTTTATGGCTGTGGAAGATCATTCTCATTGCAAACGTCTTCCTGATGGCTCTAAAAGGATCAAGGTTCCGGATTTATTCAGCCCACAGGTAATACCATAAAGTGAAATTATGTATACAAAATTATTTCTCTTTCTAATTTTAAGATACATACATTCAAAGAGTGACATGGTTTACTTATTTTGCAGCCAACTGATAAGAAGAATAAGAGGATATCGAAGCGCTGCTGTACTGTGCTTGTAAACTAGTCCAGTGCATGTCCTCCTAATTCCTATTGGCATTGTTAGTGTACTATTGTGAGCCATAATTAGAGAATAAATTATAAAACAAATTCCGGTGATATCAATATAGGTAAGCAAAAGAAACTGCTCGAACTGTATTCCCCTTTAATAATAAACAAAACTTGCCATTTTGAAACTTATGATAAAAAGAAGTCATATTTTGACAAAAAAAAGAAGAAGCTTTCTTTTCTTTTCTTCAAATGGAAATCAAAATGAATAGGTAGTTAGAGTGAATGAGTGAGTGCATTTTCATCTTGATATAAGATAACTCATTTTAGAATGTTGCATGCATCTTAAGTTGTCATGACTTAATTAGCCCTTGGATGGTTTCAAATTTTTTGAGTTAAACAAATATTGATTTTCGATTTGCCCATGCAACAACGTTGGTCAAGTTCAAGAAAATCGTTTTAGTGAGTAAGAATGGCTTCTTCTAATAAAAAAAAATGAATCAGTTGCGTACACAAAACATCTTGCTTTGATGTAGGGTTTTGGGAAGGACTGCAACACAAATTATTGTTGCTCCAAGGCTTTCTCTAATCAAAAAGTTATTCTCCCTCTTTGTCCTACTAGGAAAATTTTAGTTAAATTGTTTCGTAAGATAACATATGAATTAGAAAGAAAATGTTGTACATAAAAGAAAATTAAGGGAGTACCTGAATATCTGGAGGCTCAAATGATTTATAATATATTTCAAATAAAATAAATTGGATAAAAGTTGATGTATAAATGGTGGAAATGAACATGGAGGGGTATAAGATGGGCAATGGAAGGAACAGATGAAGATGATAATGGGCCATTGTACATGCTACATAACAAGAATGCCCAGAACTCAGTCACACGTGCTGCCATGTACATATCTCACATTTATTACTTCAACCTTCTTAGATCGTCATATATATATATCCACACTTCAATTAACAGATTTAAACGTATAATGAGGGTGTTAGAATTTCCTACATTGGTTTCAATGGGAGATTCAATCTAGTTTTATATATATGATATTTAACGTTCCTCTCACTTCAGTAAGTTTTTAAAATTAAGCTATTTTCAAAATTTATTATTTATCATAACCAATCCATTTTAATCATTGATTAATTATTCGATATTAGATGCCACTCCCATTGCCCAATGATGGACTTCATGTTATATTGTCTGTAGTTTGAGCATGCAAAGGTAATTGGGTCGATAAATTTTGGAAGATGAAAAAGTAATTATTTCACAATCATGTCAATTTGTACATAAACACATAACATGCATGGTGTTGACACTTTCCAAAAACATGGCTTCTCTGTTTTATTGTTTGGTTGTGTCCAACTTGTGGGCGTGCGTGCGTGTTTCTCTTAATGAACTCAACCCCACACAAAAGCCTTCAATATATTTATGTGGACTTTAGGGAACTCTAAATATATCTATAATGCTTTGCTGGATATCTATCAGAATTGTCTAATTGTTTTTCTTCTCGACTTTATAATTTAATTGACATCTTATATTAACATATTATGTAAAAAAATCAACTAAAGAGCTATCAAAAACAAAAAAGAATTCATTTCTAAAAACTAACTTTAAAAAAAGAAAGAAAAGTAAGACGAATACAGGGAAATACCGTTTCACAAAAAAGAAAGGAAGGATATGACGTACGGTCAAATCTGTCTTACATAGTACAGCTAATGTTAAGAGTCAAAGGGAAAATGAGGTGAGAATGTATTCAAAGCTACAGCTATTTTTATTTTTATTTTATTTTTTTTGCTTAAAATCAGCTGTACGTATATATATATATATGGAGTAGGGACTAGCAATTCATGCCATGTAAATGACACACACAAAAAATTGTCGATAATATGTGGATGAAATTGACTCAATATTTTTTTTATATATAAATATAATATATTGTGTGTAAATATGACTCCTCCTTCTTTTTCGTTATTATTCTTCACCAGTTACTTTCGTTATCTATTTGTTCTAAGACAAACTTATTAAAAAGAAAGTTTGGTTTCCCCTTTTTAAAAGTTAAGCAATTTGACGAGAATGAGGGTCTTTTTATAGAAAAGAAATAATAACGAGAGCTTAAGGGTTACACTATAATATTATTATTATTATCGTATTATATATAGTTATATTAGCAGGAATATTTGTTAAATTGCAAACAACGGCTGCTAGCAGTTTAATGAGCGTTTTAGTCCGTTCACTACAATATAATATTACTTTTAATTACCATATAATATGATGAACTAATCCCATGGTTTTGGCTAATTATTATACTATCTAGAAAACCGTGGGCAAGAAAATATAATAAAACTTGAGTTCATGTTCATAGAAACCTTAGTACAGTTTATCTACTAATCACTACTTTATTTCCCCTTTATTTAAAGTATATAATTAAAATTAAAGTAGATGACGAGGGAAGATTAATTAAGCAAAGGGAAGTAAAGGAATAAAGTTGATTAGGAAAAAAATTAAAGTGCTTCATCCAACAGAGTATGGTGGGGTATTAATTGTTTTGTTCACTTGACATCTTTTGTTGACTAAAACGAATTCATTCAAAGTTTATAACAAAAATTTAGCTTAAACTCTTAAATGTTATTCATTGATCTCCAATATATAACTTAAAAACTCTTTCTAAAACTAACACGCACAATTGTCTATATTTTGTGTTGCAATTACATATGCCTCCATCCTTCAATTTATTTTATTTTTATAGAGTGGTTGAACACATGATTTTTTATTGAACATTTCAATTTATAATTTTGAAAAGGTCTATAAATGTGCTTTCAAACATCCATCACATTATATGTAAGTTGGGTGATATTGTAGTCCTAAAACAAATATAAGTAATATTACTAGGTAATTTCCCAAATATGAGTGACTGTCTAGGGAAATTACTCATAAATGCCATTATTATATTTAGAATATTTAAAATGTTTACTGATATTCATGTCGAACTTAAATATTTAGCGATAGTTATGTCAAAGTGAGAATTACAAATATTAGTAAAACTGCTTTAAAATGTGATATCAAACAAACATATATCGTGAGATTAGTTATTCCCGTAAAGTTTTAGATACGAATTTAAATTAGTCAAGATGAAAACAAACTAGTTGAAGGTGTGGTCCCTCATTAGCCGACAATATGTAGAGGCACCTCACATGGGGGTTTGACCGAGCAGCCCCCAAAGTAGATTTCCACATGATCCAACGCTCCAGAATCATCAAATCAGGAACGTCCATTTTAGTGGACCAGGTACCTTAAATAACTCAAGTTGTCGGTGTCTGCTCCGTGTTCCCTTCTCTCACTTCAGTGGACTTAAATGATGTCCCTCACACCACCGACAAAGGTAGAACAACCCGTGTTCAATAGATTCATCTACGCTTCAAACGCGCGTGTACAACACACGTCTCTTAAATTTCGCAGTTATCTTATAATTTTGCTTTAAATTTTGTAAACACTTTAACTAACTATCTACCACTTATTTCAATGATGTAAGGTCATTTGAAGTAGATTCTTGTAAAAAAAAATGTGGGAGTATATATGAAAGTTTGAATACTCGATAGCTCCTTAATATATACTATCGATAAATCTTATTTAGATACTTAAATTATGATATATTTTTAATTGTGTTGAACCTATATTAGAATATGTTTGTATTCAATATTTTTGACTCATATTTTAGAAACACTGATGCGCATATATATTCACAGGTACATATTAAGTAGATACGTTAATTAATAAAATATGTCAACCTCTCAACATCAATTAAAAATATATTTGAAATTTTACATTTATTGAAACTAATGCATATACAATTATTAAGAAGATAATATATATTACTCATAATTGACTTATCTAGGTAGTATCACTTGAGAAGATACATATTTTCTAGGGAAATTGTATAAAATGTCAAATTATTAATTTAAATTAAATGATATAGATATAGTTTCTTTTATTTGTAATTCGTAGCAAATATTTCATATTTTTTGTCATCCCATTTGTATACCGAAATATACAAATAAACTGATATATACAAATGCAGGATCCATTTGTATACCAAAATATACAAATAGACCCAAATACAGATTTTTTATGTATATGTATACCGAAATATACAAATTAATAGTCATAGCAAACATAAAATTTGCTATAGAGCGCAATTATACAAACTATAGCTATAACATACAAATATAATTTTTATGTTTGCTACATGTAAAAGTTGGCTCTACATTTTATCATATGTCTAGATAATCCATTATATTTTTTAGTAGGCGTTTGGCCATGCGATATCATATCACGATATGATGTCGTGAGATGAAATCAGCGTTTGGACATGCGATTTTACGCTGATTTCATCTCACGATTTCATATCATGAGAGGTGATATCATATTCTCCAAAAACCATGATATGGAATCACCATGTGATTTCATATCATGATTTGAGATATTTTAATACAATAATTGATCCATGAGTTTATATTTTGTTAAAACAACCCCACATTTATATCTACTAACCATTTGTTTCATATGTAAATGAAATTTATAATGACATCATTACTTTTTAAAATTTATTATTCTCACCAATATAAAATTTATTATCACTTTAAATTTGGTGAATATAAATGATAAAGTAGAAATTCATTTGGTGAATATAAATGAGAACAAAGGGAGTAATACTTTTTTTATTTTTCATAATAAAAAAAAACGTCTTAATCTTATGACTAAACATAATATTGATAAAAGACAATTTTCATTGGCGGTGCCGCACTTTCTTAATCTTAGTATTTGCAAAATGTTCGTTCACATGATTGAAGGATATCAAGTCCAATTGATTGAGGACTTAGGAAAATTTGATCAATTAGTTATTAATATTTAGTCAAGTGGACTAGTTATAATTTTTTTGATTAAATTTTATTAGAAGTGTTTTTGACTCAAACTTGTGGTAACTTTTTAAAATTTCGTTATTCAATAATATTTAACTATTGATTTTTCTTGTAAATAGTTAGAAGTTAGTGATGTTTGTTAATTTTTATCTTAGTGCATTTAACTTCTAAGTTAATATTTACTCACTAATGTATGTTTTTTTTCTACTTTATAGGTTATTTGTAAGAGTAGTTGAGAGATATGAACATATCAAGTACAATTTATGTTCAATTTTTTTTAATTAAATTAAAGTTAGATGAAACAATTATTTAACTGAAGAACAAATAACTTTGTAATCATTTATTATGCGATTTCATAATTTTTGTTTATTTGATAAGATTGAATAAGGGGTTATTTTAATAGTTTTACAACTTATGAGATTTTTATGTTTATGAGAAAATATACAACACAAAAATTCCATATCGCATGTCCAAACAAACCTTCAATTTCATCTCATGATTCCATATCATGATACCATATCATGATTTCATATCATGATATCATATCGCATGGCCAAACGGACCCTTAAATTCAAATATCTCTACTAGAGTAAAATTATTCACACTATAATTGATTTGTTAGAAGCGCGTGGGTTGAAGGGGCGTGAAGTAGTGTGATTTTGTCATGCTATGAAATTCATGCACAAAGAGAATAAATGATGTCTCCTCTATAAAAATAAGAGTATCATTCCCTCTTTTTCCTTCATCATTCACAAGGAAACTAGCATTTTCTTCACCGGAAATATTTCAGCTTTCATCGGGAAACTCACCGTCGCCGTAGATCATATCATCAAATTTGAAGAAATGGAAATGGCTGGAACAGAGCTAAGATTAGGTCTACCTGGAACAGAGCCATCATCTTCTACTTCTACTAGTAAAATTAGCAACAAAAGATCTTCATCACATATGAATAACAATGATGAACCACCACCAAAGTAAGTAGTTACGAAATACTTATTTTTAATTAAATTAATCTATATCTTTTTTTGTTGCTATATTAACAATTTTTTTTTGTTATGACTTATTTCAGAGCACAAGTTATTGGATGGCCACCTGTTCGATCATATCGAAAGAACATTTTAGAAGCGAGCTACGTTAAAGTGAGCATGGATGGTGCTGCTTATTTAAGGAAAATTGATCTTAATATTTACAAAAGCTATCCACAATTACTCAAGGCTTTAGAGAACATGTTCAAGTGCTCTATTGGTAAGTTTTAACATATATATGTTATTAATAAATTTGTTTTAGATCTGCATTCAGTTAAGAGTCTTACGATTTTTTTAATAAATTTTATAAAATTCAGAAACAGAAGGATACAATGGATGTAATTATGTACCAACTTATGAAGACAAAGATGGTGATTGGATGCTTGCTGGTGATGTACCTTGGGATATGTTCCTTAATTCCTGCAAAAGGCTAAGAATTATGAAAGGATCTGAAGCTAAAGGCTTAGCAAGCCTATAGATCTGATAGATTCAGAATTCAGATATCATTCGTGTGTCTGATCTCGAGTTTTGAAATGTATATCTAACTCTATTCATATTGGATTTATCCATATCGAAAATCCTAACCGCGCGAAGCTTTAGGTTCTTCAGTTTTTGTATAACAGTTTTTTGAGTGTATAGAGAAAGTAAAGTTTGATCAACTTTTCTTGTACATAAAGTTTTTATTTTAATTTGAAGAATTTATTGTGTATTTTCAAAAAGGATATACGATTATATAAATATATGCGGAGCAAAGATAAAATTGTTTGTGCAATATCAGAAGTTATATACTCATTGTTAATTGCTAAATTGAATACTAGAGAAGTAGCAAGTTTATTTTTGCTACTTTTTTTTTCCTAATAATGAAGGAACAATTATATAGAGGATTAAAGCAATTCAAAATATCATCGAAGTTTTGGAACAAATTCAAGAATACTTTTATGAACATGACTCTTTGCTTAGCTAGAAATGTGAACAATGGAAATCATGTGCTTGGAGGGAAAAGGATTCTAAAGATAAGAGAAGTTGATTTGGTTTATACAAATATTGAGTATGAAAACATACTTGTATATGGAATTTACAAGTCTGGTATTTTTCATGAAATTGTATCCAAATTTGTAGAGATTACTTCTTTTTTTCATTCTTCTTTCAATGATTAGATTCTAATTTTATCGATTTTTAGGGGTTTGGTTATGTATGTATTCGTTTCATAGCTTTGTATGGCCAAATAATGATTAACATGCCTTAGATTACAAAAGTAAGTAGATTGAGTCAAAGATCGAATTCTTATTTCCCATTTTGGAGCTTAGATTTATGGTAACAAATTTATTAGGCTTCTTGTGCTAATACAAATTTCACTATATATATAACACAAACAAAATTGATCTAGAATTCAATATATAAAGTTCTTATGGAGCCACATTTAAATGTTGTTAGGCATAAAAAGTGTTGTCCAAATCAAATTTCACTAGTATATAAAAAGTTCTTTGGTCGAAATCTCTGATAGCATTTTGATAAGAACGTCGATTGAAAATACACATTGAATTTGATGACAAGTATTCATTGAGATTCTCTCATGAATATCCACTTTGAAGTTTGAAGTTTAGGGAGAAGGTTCAAAAACAAGTTAACAAATGCAGAGGAAAACTAGAGTAAGAAGCACAAAACGAAAATTACAAGTTAGAGGGAAGTAGAAACTTTTTGCATGATTTGTATTGTAATTTGTAAGAGTAAGAGATATTGAATATTAGTAAGTAGGAGTAATAGAATTACAACATCTTCAACTGTGACAACAAAGTTCATGACCTGTTGAGGTGTTCTGCCAATCCTCTGTATAGTTACGTATAAAGTATATTTCCACTTCCCTTTTTTTTGCATATATATATTCATACGTAGTCTAGCTGGGATATATTCAACCTTCAAATCCGCCCTTGATCTGCCTGCCTCCGACTTTGTAATAAAAATGGAAACCATTCAATTACTCTGATCTTCGCTGATCTTTACGATTGCTGTTGTACACAGGTAACGACCACCTAGGACCATGTTGCATTCTCCCGTAACATCGCCAATAAAACACAAATATTGCAGCTATCACACAAATGGGAATTGCCCATCTGCAACACCAAACAAATGAAACTTTTACAATGTTCTCATTTCCAAGTCTAATCAACTGGTAAATTAACTAACACTAGTTGATATTTATATTGCAGTGTTTGACTAGACACAAAGTTTAAGGAAAAAGCATCTGTGGTCTCAAACATGTAAGTTCATGTCTTTAAGGGTAGCTAGAATGAAAGTACAAAATGAGAAAGTGTTTGCCAAGTTGCTAGAAAAAGGTAATGACTTTATGTTACCTGTCCAAATCAAGAATAGGATTATACACAAGTGTTTCCCAAGTTGCCAGAAAATTATGCCAGACTGGATTGTAGTAAAGCGACTCAGCAGACCAAAACATCCTCGTATACGTTTCTAAGAAGATAAAGAGTATCCATGCACCAATCTCGACCAGAAAGAACTTTATAACGAACCGCCCTAACACCACCATGACAAGTGAGAAAACTACCAGCCAGTTGAACAGTCTCTGATTATATTCCTTAATGAATAGAGATTTTGACTTTCCCAACATCTGCATAATCAAAAAGATACAGACAAATACACTGTTTAGAGTAGGTTACATGATTAATTAAACACAACAACTGAAGACAGTAATACAAAAAATTTCATTCATGAAGTGACTTTTTGTCTTCTGCAGGAATTGGTAATTCTTTGTAGTTGTCTGAAGTTACTGCACCTCTAGATTCTCTACGGATGGTTCGGTTCTGGATTCAGTTGTACATCCTACTTAATTGATTATGTTTCTATTTTTTTCACGCACTAGGCTATATAAGAAATATCTTTACGATAAAAAGCAAGGAAGAGCTAAGAAGTAATTAAGTGCGCGAAAACCTTGATCATCCGCTGTTCATAGTTGCTTTTAGAAGGTCCAACGCATTCTCTTTCAAAACTTTGGTTGCATAGGAGGAAGCCAGTGTTGAATTTGGCCATTGAAGGAAGTCTGAGGGACTGAAGTTCATCCATTTTGTCCTCGCATCTAGTATACAACGCCTCGCACAGAGTTGAGGACTGATATTCATTTGCCAACTTGATATTCTTATACACCTGCAAATACATGGAATTAAGTAAAATTTGTAGAAATGCATAATTAAAACCATGTTTGCTACTGGAAATTTTTAACCTTTTCAATCTCCTCTTCCAATTGATCGACTGATTTCCTTGCATGACGACGACCAAAATGCTGTTCATCAAAAACTTCCATTGTTGTGTCTCTCTGCTCTTCATGAACTTTCTGTAAAGACTCCCCTTGCATTGGTAAAACCACTTTAGCCATCTGCTCGGTGTACAGTTTTAAACACCGCTCTAGAATACCCTTGTTGAAAACCTCCACAAGGGAGCCCGTAGATGGAATCTCTCCTTGATTCAAGGCGTCAAGTATCTAATACCAATTTACCATTAAAGAGAAAAAGATTAATCAGTCTCATCAGTTCTCTCCAAAAGCAGTTAAACTAAAACCAGGAGAGTTAACAGATAAGAGATTTAACACCTGCTCAAGGAACGATACGAACTCCTTCCCATTGAGAAATTTACCCTGGACAATCTTTGGACGAACGATAGATGAAACAACTTCTTTCAATTGCTCCCTCTTCTTGACATAATCAGGATCCAGTTCAACATCTTTCATGTCACAAAGCTTTGTACGTTGAAGATGAGGCTGCAGAAGAGCTAAGAGTGGTGATGCACATTCCAAGTTCTAATAGGAAAAACGCTTAACTGACAAGAAATCAAGTTTGCTACAATATCCTC
Organism: Solanum verrucosum; assembly: GCF_900185275.1. NCBI lineage: Eukaryota > Viridiplantae > Streptophyta > Magnoliopsida > Solanales > Solanaceae > Solanum > Solanum verrucosum. Next base: position 5,373,279 of record NW_026020430.1, read on the forward strand.
AGCGTGCATTAACAATGAAGAAGAAGAAGAAGAAGATATTTGAGCAAATCCAACTCAACTATTGTCATTGCAGCAAGTTGTGCATTACAAAATCAAGAAGAAAAGATTGATGCATAGCAAAGGTAAGTCATACCTGTGGTAAGCTAAAGGCTGTGCTATTGTCGCCCATTACTGCTAATGAATCTCGAATCTGATTCACCTGATATAATGAACAGCAACAAGTAAAATATATCTATTTATGCAAGTATCTTTATAATTTGCATAATGCAATCCATTAAGGTACCTTATCAATATTTTTGTCACCTGCAGAAACAAAAAGTGTAAACCATAATCAACTATTCAATAGATTCCAAAGTTACTATATGTCCAAATGAAGATAAGCTAACCAACCATCACTATTAGGGACTCGTTGTAGAGCTTCGTTGACCATTTCTTGCACAGATTTTCCTTCTGTTAATAATACAAGGTTAGACAGTTTCCAAGAGAAGGAATAGGAGACCAACAAAAGGCACCTCGGTGCTAGTCAGAGGAAAAATGACCATACTATAACAGAGTGCTTAGTACCTAAACATATGCTTAAAGTTTTAGGTAATTTCTGCAATCAGAGGTTATATTCCATAAATACGCGACATTCGCATTAATGAATGCAGTTATGAACATATATGGCATCTTTTTCTCTACTTACGTAGAAAATCACGCTGGATAAGCCATAGGAGTTTTGCTGGTTCAAAAGCAACGTCTTGCCCCTACACAACAGCAACCTCATAAACATGTCACTTTTCTTGTTAATTAAGGATCTGTTTCTTCCTTTATTTCTTTGTCCCTTTTTGTTGAGTTGAAATAAATCAAAGATATATACTTACCTTCACTCTGGGTTCCAGGGAGAGCGATAAACATGGATGAAACAACAGGGTCAGAAAAGAATCTTCTGTGAATAACTTAGAACACAAAAAGTCCTATGTGAAACTAGAAACTTTTGAAACAACTGGTTAGAATTGAACCTTCCATAGAACTCTTCAGCAAGTTCAATGGCAAATGATAGTCGCGATATGTCAGCTTCACGGATCTAAAACACAAAACAAACACACAAAACATAATTAAGGAAGTCGCTCTTGCTTGTAGGCCAATATGCGAGTACTATATAAGCTGCCGCCCATAGAGTCACAACCTGAACCATATTAGGATAAGTTACCAGTGTTCAATCTATATATTAGACAAGAATATATGGAGCACAAACTGCTTAGTACAATCAATTCTTGTGTTAACTTTTGCATGCATATGTGCTGGCCGCACACGTGAATTACATGAATCATGAATAGAACATTTTGCATAATAGCAGCAGATATGATTTTGCATCAGCTAACACACTCTTTATAACAAAGAAATGTATATCTAACTCAACCAATTTATATATTGCCAAATGCAACAGAGCTTGAAGGAGACTCTAGATGAGTACTTCTATTTATTAACTGTTCTCAACAGAAACAACTCACATCTATCCTTATTAAATCAGTCAACATTCATGGATGCTAATTCTTTTTTCTGTTGCAATAGAACATGAAAAACTAAAAGACATCTGTTGTTGATACAAGTAAAATATAACATAAACATTTGAGAATAAAGAGAGTAAAAAGTCATAAACAGAGTAACAAACCATCTCAGGTAGATTATATATAAGCACGGAACTCAGAACAGTTGCAAGGGAAAAAATCCTGAACAACAAAGAATAGAAAACATGACTAGTTGTGGAAATGTTCTTTAAGAAAAATAAAATTATTGTGGAAATATATTCTCTCGGGACTTCCCATATTACCGATCATCATATACATTTGACTTTCCAACACTTTCAAAACCTTCAGTGTCAAGGTAGAAAACAGAAGTTTTAACTCCATTGATGTCCAACTCTATTGGAGTACCCCAAACCCATATTCCTGGAAGAAGAGGGAAACGGAATATTAAATAATGTCTATATCTCCTTAGTACCGATCGACAGCCCTTGCATATGCACCTTTTGTCTTAGTATCACGCATATGCCCAACACCAAAACCTGTAAGCGCAGAGCTCCAAAAATCAATCGCTTATGAAAATGCACGAAAACAGCAATGTAACAAGTAAAAGCACAATTGCAAAGTTAAATGCATGCAAGTCTTGAGGATTCACCTTCATTACAAGAGAGGGAAAGAAGCTGATTAAGGAGGAACGATTTTCCTGAACGATATGGACCAATCACCTGGTCAAATTCTACCATCAATGTTATAATAAACAAGTATAGCTGTTTAACAAAATGCATCTGCCCAGTGCCAAACTAATTTAATAACTCAAATCAAATTTCAAATATATTCGTGCTGAAACAAAATAGATAATGCAAGACTTACAGCGACAGCTGCAATGGGTGTTGTTATCCTCTCTATTGCCTCAAGTCCTTCTCTCGCAAGGGCAAGGCGAAGTTTTGTGTGACCAGAATCAGGCTCTACAATGGGAAACCTGTCAATAGCAATATCTAGAAACATCAGAAGCAACAATACAAAGATAGCAAAAACAATTATTATGTAGAAAATGCTGAAACAAAAGTGAAGTTTGATGAGACAACATGCATAGACAGTTCCTCCAAAACAAAAAATGCCGAAATAAATAAAAACAACCTACTAAACTTTGAAGCATTTCATGCTCAAAAAACATTAGTGGTCCATGCATAATACAGAGTTTTTTAAAAGTGTATTATACATACAATAAGGCACTTCAAGAAGATCATAAGGAACAGGACAAATACATATATGCACAAAATTAGGGTATGTAAGTAAAAATGCTTACGGTTGATGAAAATTATCAAAGGAAAAAGACCCAGGTACCAAAACACATAAAATGAAGGAGAAAAGAGTGATTCCATAAAAAAGCTTCATTCTTGATGTTGGGTAGAGGTAAAAAACCAACATTTAAAGAAAAAAGAAGCGTGGGATGATAGGAAAAAGAAGAAGCCATGTCGGAGGGTGCAGGTTAAGGATCATCCACTATCTTTTCTTGCTATTCTTCTGGGGTTTCACAAAACACCAAAATTGGAGATTCTTGCCGCCCAAATAACGATACCATGTATAATAACTTTAGGATAAAGATATAAGATTATACTATTGTCTTTTTGATTTAAGGTACTAGTTAGTTAGTCCTGACATTATTTATCTAATCACTGATTGAATTAGAATAATCTTTTTTGAAATGATTATTTCTAAACAACTTATTCTTAATGAAACAAATCCTAACAGACATTTTATTAAGATGACTTTGCTTCTAAGTTGGACCAAGGTTAACCAATTTATTATTTCAATTCTAAAAGTTAAATCGTTGAATTTTAATTGTAAATTCAGATAGGATGAATTTTAAAATTTAAAAGATATTATACAAATTGGGTAAAGAAATTAGTACGTGATATATTTTGTGATTATATATTGACAGCATAAATTTTGAGAGCAAAATAAAATACTTTACCATAGTCCGTATGTTAAAATATATTAAAATATAATTAAATAAAATTTATTTTAAAATATTTAAAAAGTTATCGATGTAATTTTCCAATATGTTAATTTATCACATCGCTATATTTCATTTTAAGTATGTCTCTTTTGTTAACATTTTTCCATAATTAAAAAAAAAATGATTGGACTAATACAACAAAAATCATGAAAAAATGTAGGGTAAATCATATAAATATGCAATTATGAAAAAATGTTTATCATCTGTGGCAATATAATATTTTTAACTAAATATAATAATTTTTTGGACAGTGAAAGTCTGTCTATCGAAAAAGATGAAGTTTACAAAACTGTATTGCAAACTGTATCGTTATAAACTATATCGAATAAATAAAATCAATTCGACACAGTTTCATAAACTTCATCTTTTTCGAGTTTCAATCTAATATTTCTCCTAAAATCAATTCTAAACTTAACCAAACTCTCTTAAAATTGAGATATAAACTCCAAAGGATATTTTCAATTATTTGTTGGAATAACCTATCCAAAGTAACCACAAATTCTTAAAACTCAAATAATGAATTCAAAATTTGAAGCTTTATAATGACCATCAACCTACAACATTTTTGAAATATTTTATGTTGTCAATTATCATGATTTATAGTATTTTTATGACAGATTTACTTCAAGAATCAGTGGAATTTTTTGTATTTTTTTGAAAACATATTTTATGTTGTCAATTATCATGATTTATAGTATTTATACGCAATTTTTAAATATAAAAAATACAAAAAAAAAAAGACAAATAAATTAAAATGGACCCAAAATATGTTATTTTTGTTGTCTCAATTTATGTGATACAAATAAAATTTGGAGAGTCATCCAAATTTTCATATTTTAAAAAAAATATTTTAACTTATTAATTATTGTGATTAATGGTGTTAAATTGTCCAATAATATAAATTTTAAAGGTACAACTATAAAAGAAGAATGTACAACACTATCTAAGCACATGTAACACTTGTCAAGTGCTAAGTAGTAGATATTCCACTTATTATATATATATATATATATAATATAATAATACATACCTACTTACATATTTATTTATATAGAAAAAATAAAATAATGTTTGTATACCTACAAACCTTATTCTATAAATAAATGCTTGAAAAGGTAGTTGATAACCAAACTCCTATATAAGTAGTAGTACAATATATCATTTGGCATACATCCATTTTCATTAAAAATGTCTATTTCCCAACCAATCCTAGAATTCCCTATCATGATCATGTGGTTAATATTTTTGGTATTAATTTTCATATGGGGTCTAAGGATTAATATCATAAAGAAGGCTTCACAAAAAGTTTTCTTGATAGATTTTGCATGTTACAAGCCCCTTGCCTCACAAATGTGCACCAAAGAAAAATCACTAGAAATAGCCAAGTCAATGGGGAATTACTCTGAAGAAATATTAGATAAAATGAGAATGTCTATGGACAAAGTTGGACTTGGTGACTCCACTTATTTGCCAAAGACTTTGCTTACAAACTCCCCAAATTTATGTTTGGAGACTTCACTAAAAGAAGCCGAAGATGTTATGTTTGGAGCATTGGATATACTGTTTGAAAAGACAAAAATTGATCCAAAAGATTTTGGTATACTGATTGTGAATTGTTCTGTTTTTGATCCAGTTCCATCCCTGTCTTGTTTGATAGTGAATCATTATAAAATGAATGAGAATGTTTTAAGCTATAATCTTGGTGGAATGGGTTGCACTGCTGGATTATTGGCCGTCCGTCTTGCAAATCAATTGCTTCAGGTCAGATTTGTGTTACTCAACACAACGCTAGCTCACTTTCCTTCATCGTAATTTTTGTGACCTATATATGCAATTTATATAGCATAGTTGTTTATTATAGAAAAATGAAATATAAATTTGTTTTACATAGTCAATAATACATAAATTCTAATTCTGCATTTACATTTGTGCAACAGGTGCATGAAAGCACATATGCTCTAATTTTAAGTACAGAGAACACTTCACACTGTTGCTACTTCGGCAACGATCAATCCAAGATAATACCAAATTGCACTTTTCGCGTAGGAGGAGCCGCGATTCTACTCTCTAATCATCCATCACATAGAAATTCATGCAAATACGAGCTCCTACATGATGTTCATTGTCATGGAGCAAGTACTTCAGATCGTTTATATAAATCAGTTTTCCTAGAAGAAGACGACCATGGTCTCATTGGAGTTTCCATAACTAAAGATCTCTTAATTGCAGCACTCATGCCATAGAAACCAACCTTACTTCACTAGCTCCATTTATCCTTCCCTTATCTGAAAAACTTCTTTTTTTGAAAAATTTCATCATCAGACGAAAAAAGTACGTACCAAATTTCACAAAAATTGATCATTTTCTTCCACACGTGGGAGGGTTACCAGTACTGAATCAGTTGCAGAAAATATTGGGATTTAGTGATTTAGCTATGGAAGCTTCGAAAATTTCATTGAGAAGATTTGGGAATACTTCTAGTAGCTCAATTTGGTACATATTGGCTTATGCAGAGGCTAAGGGAAGAATAAAGAAAGGTGATAAAATATGGCAAATGGCTTTCGGGTCGGGTTTTAAATGTAGCAGTGTGATTTGGCGTACAATAAGGAACGTCGATACGAATGACATGAAAAATCCATGGAAAGAAGAGAGTGATGATGCTCTAATTGATCTAGATTTGGACATCAATGCGCCAGCCCATGACTATTTCCAACCACCTAAATCAACGTAACTTGATTTTATTGTATGTAAGGTTTTATCATTGTCCTTCCATTAAAAAAAATGAGTCATCATTAAGATATTTAACTCACAAATTTTCTGTTGATAATTACTACTAAATTGTTTTGATTTTATTTCATATCAAGAGGAACCAACTACTATGATGTGCACACAACAACTACATTAATACTAGTCTAATAATTAATACATGTACGATGCTGAAAACATATGTTGGCCTCCAATTTTCTATCTTTTGATATTTTTAATGCATTTAACTCTGGATCTTATATATCCGGCCATAATATTTATCTCCTACCTAAGTGTGTTGACTTTACAAAATTTGTAAGCAAAAATAAATTATGTGATGTACTAAGTTCTAATTATAATCGTTGTCTTTTTCACTACAAATTAATAGGAAATTTATGTTATAAAATATGATTTTCTAATTTTCATTCTGATTGAACTAGCTATGAAAAACAGATTCTCATTGAAATACTAGAAAAATTTCTAATTTTTCGTGTAAAATATAGAGTATTAGGAATAACAATTGAACATTTTTCGGTGGAAAATTTCAATGAAAAAATAGTAATTTTTAAGAAGTGATATTTGTCATTTTTGCTAAAATATACCCTTGTTGTTCATTTCTACTTGTCCACATTAAAAACATATTTTTCACTTTTTGCATATTAAAAAACATATTTTTTTTCATGTTTTACTCTCAATATTAATCATGTGAGTATTTATTTTCAAATCATTTTCAAGACCTAAAACTACATTAGTTATATGTATATTGTATCAAAATTATTATTTAGTTCAAAGTGGACAAGTAAAAATGATCAGAGGAGAGTAGTAAAAAATTATTTACCACGTCTGTTTGGTTTTCGTCCAATATCCCATTTTGGGACATCTGTTTAATAAATGTTTTCTTTCTTACTATGTCCCTAATTACTTGTCCACTTCTTTTTTAGTTGCCCCTAATTACTTGTCCATTTTGATAAATCAAGAAATGACATTTTTAAACCTATTATACCCTCAATTAATTACTTTGAAAAAGGTAAATTTTTTTGAAAATCTTAATTTTTTAATTCATCTACTTTATAATTAATAGGAGTAAAATGGTAAACTCTCTATGTCAATAATTGTTTTGTTAATAGATGTTCCAATTCAAAAGTAACAAGTAATTAGGGACAGAGAGAATATAATTTAAGAACACTTTAAATTATCATAATCTTTCTTCGGAACAAACAAAAAATCTAATAAGAAAATATTAAACCACATTCTTATAATATAAAATTATGACGAGCGTTAGTTGACAATCTAATAGAGTATTAAGATTGAAAACAGTAGGAGCAAAACAATCATTAGACCAAAATGTAAAATAATTCAAAAGTATAATTTATCTCGAGTTTACATTTGCATAATTTTTGAAAAATAAAAAACAATTTCTAAATCTAAATGAAAAGGACATGTACGTGGTTGGATTTGGGCCATAGGTTTACTAACCATTTGTCAGGCCCAATCATTGAGGGTAAACTAGTAATTTAACGAAAATTCGAAATTGAAAAGAAAGTAAAATATTTCAGAATTCCCACCAAAAAGAGTTGGGCAATAAATCAAACAGTTTTACAGATCTACACACAATACAAACAAAGGTACTTTCGTCTTCCCGAATCTCTCATCTTATCAGTTTTATTGAATTTCTGGGAAATTTAGCAGAAAATCAGGTGACGCTAAAGACCGATCTATGAATTTAAGTCTTTCTGTGTAGTCAGTCATAACAAGTTTTCTTTCGATTTTGAAAATTAACGTGTTTTCAACAGTTTACACGGTCTATAGTTTGAGATTTTTGTAACCATGATGTTTAGAAGTTGAATATAGGTGAGTTTCTTTTTTCCCTTGTGAGATTGAAGACTAAATTGAGGAACTGATACCTGGCTTTTACTGTGTTGGTGTAGTTTTGAAATAAGGAAAATGGCAGGAAAAGGAGGGAAAGGGCTAGTGGCGGGGAAGACAACAGCTGCAGCGGCTGCCAACAAGGAGAAAGACAAGAAAAAGCCAATCTCTCGTTCATCTCGTGCGGGTCTGCAGGTAATACATAATTTTGGTCTTTATTAAGAGCAGATCTTGTTTGATTTTTATTGAATCTGAAATGACAGTTTAAAGTGTTTGACTATATGATCTACCTAAAATATGATGACACCACCACCAACAATAGCATAGTCAATGTAGTCCCACGGTGATGTGAAGGTAGGAAGTAAGCATAACTTATTTTTACCTTTGTGGTTACTGGGTAGGGAGGCTTTATCTAATAGACCATTGGCAAAACACCAAGCAAATTAAACTTGAGATAGTAGCACAAATTGGAGATTAAGAAACTATGCCGTTACTAACTACTACTTGTACCAATAGAAAGAGAGGAGATGAGGCTAGCCCCGTCTCTCCCACATATAGTGGGACTACTAACCGATTACTCTACTTCTTGATCCATGTACCTTTCTATCCTGTCTAATCAATTATCCTTAGTTCTTTTATACATTCAAAGGAGATGGGTTATTGCCTTGTTTTGTATAATTTCATTTCTACTTACATCCATTTCATCATCGTCTTCTTTTATACATTCAAATATTGACCACCTCTTAAGTCTTGGTGGTGCATTCTTATCACACAGTACCTTGTATGCAAGCCTCTATTACCCAGCTCACTATAATATGATGTATGCCATCATCATTGGTATCTTTGTCTTCTTGTGTTATGGACCTAAGATACTTGGAGCTTGTTCTTATTGGTATGATTTGTGCATCAATCTTCACTTCCACATCCGTCTCGTGCGTTGTCATTGAATTTGCACTCCAAGTAATCTAAGGTCTGTTATTGAATTTGTACTCGTCTCCAAGTCTTGCTTAACCTGAACTTTTAGACTCTAAGATCTGTCTCCAAAAGTTCTAGGCTATTGTTAACTCCATTGCTCGTTTTATCAAACAATACCACGTTATCAGCAAATTACACACACCACAACACCAATGCTATCAAAAGGAAGCAAAAAACTCAAAAAAAGCTCTAAGGTTCATTGGCGCTTTAAGTGTGAGGTGCAAATAAAACATGAGCTTTAATGAAAAAGGCATAACCTCCATTAGCTAATTGAGAACAAAATATTTGTTCCATAAGCAAATATAATCTTCTTCAATGCTTTAATCAATAAGCTTACGGATGTAATTAACATTAAAGTAGGTCTTAAATTCAGTCGGGGAATATTTGAAGATCAGCATCTTATGATCATAAACATGGCCTCAACAATGTATAATTGCAACAAAGTGAATTACCATAAAAAGGTGTCTCATTCCAAGCCATATACTATCGCATAGGATGCGACTGGCGCTGGCGTTGCAGACACTTCGAAAATGCACACATAAAAAACAAACTAGGATGCATCTTACTCTTTTGGGACCTTGAATTTTTTGGATTCATCAAATATTTTTAGGGGTGGCATCATTTTTTGATCTATTAGCTGTAAAAAGTGCATAACATTTAAACTCTCTAGAATGATTTATGGTTTTTTCTTTTCTCCAGAACCCTCCTACTATTTTGATATAATTGTTTTGACATATTTGGGGGGATTTTAGTTTCCTGTGGGAAGAATTCACCGTCAGCTCAAGACCAGAACCTCTGCCCATGGCAGAGTTGGAGCAACAGCAGCTGTTTACTCTGCTGCAATTCTGGAGTACCTGACTGCAGAGGTTCTTGAATTAGCTGGTAATGCAAGCAAGGATCTTAAAGTGAAGAGAATCACTCCCAGGCACTTGCAACTGGCCATTCGTGGAGATGAGGAACTTGACACCCTTATCAAAGGTACCATTGCTGGTGGTGGTGTCATCCCTCACATTCACAAGTCCCTCATAAACAAAACCACCAAAGAGTGAAATTCTCCTGTGTTATCTTAGATGTATCTTGACTAATAACATCGCCTGTGCTTATGTTTTTTTCCTCTTTATCTGGGTTGACTAATGACAGCACTGTTGGTTGTGTTTGATTAGAATAACTTATCTGATGTAATGAACTTATGAACATATTAGTTTGATGTTTTCATTTTGTTGGTCCTAGTTGGTATGTGGCTTGTTGATGCCTGTATGACACTGTTTATCATGACACTATCAGTTTTCAATGCAGTGGCTGCCAAAGTTTGTGTGTATTAAGCTGACACATCTGTTTACAAACTTTATATTTGAGAATGTGTCTAGGCATTTAGAATTTTTACTCTACTTAGGGAAGAAGTACTGGAAGAGCAGTGCTGTTTGAGGTCATCTGTATTGTTACCAAGGAATTAAGAATGTGATGTGGGGTGATCTTTATCTGTATTGGTTTTTGAGAGCTTTAGTTTCTAATCTTTGTAGTTGTGCAAAGAAAGAATCAGCGTAATCGAGAACTTACGTTTCTTTTCTATAATCATAACTTTGGTAGAAAAATCCTACTTACAAGTTTCAAGTAGCTTCATCAATATCAAGTTCTGATGATGTTTTTGATCAATTGATAAACATGTCTGAATTCTTCTTTGATATTTTGGATTAGATAATGAAAAAGACAAGATCAAAGAAAATGGAAGGAAGGTTTCTTGAAAACAAAGAATATATGATGAATAATTCGTGATGGCATCAACAGGTGAGGCTGCCACATGATCTGATCTTTCCTCATATCATATTTGAACTAAAAAGGGAAGTTTAGATCATGCTGGCAGCTTCAACTGATAGTGCTGCACGGTGTAAGTAGTGGTGGAGCTAGAAATTCTAACAAGAGAATTTATCTGTAATTTTAATTGCCCTGCCCGAGTTGTATAAATAGGCCAGGATTCAGAATTGACGTGGATGGGAAGAACCAAGGAGATGTATTTATACAAGTTAAGTCTAAGTACTTTAGGATATTGGAAGTGGTCCACGCTGCGATTAGTGATGGAACCATAATTTTTCATAAAAGAAGTAAACATATGAATAAACTAAAAGGATTCAACACATACTATATAAATAAACAATAATTTTAATCTTATATATACAATGCCATATATTGGGTTGTGACAATAATATTTATGTTTGATACGATAAGTGACTCTTAGAAAGTCCCTTTTTCATTTCCTTATAAGGAGATGGAAGGTGAGAAATCAGTGTTTCCATTTTTGCACATATTTATTCTTTGTCAGTTACTTATATAAATAGATATTTATTAAGATACATCCATGGTTTCTCTTATACAACTACTTCAATACACAAACATATGTAAATTATTGGAGTCTGATCTGTAAAGGAAAAAGGAAAGAGAAGAAATTAAGGGGAATAAAGTGAAAAGTTATTAATTAGTGATTTTGATGTTAATTAGTTTTGATTCCTTTGTTTGGTTTTGAGAAGATGGCAACCAATAGATTAATGAAGAATCACCCAATTTTGATTGAAGTTTCCCATACTACTAAAAAATAATAATTTATATGTGTGCTCTTCATCTAGAAGAAATAAGAAATATTTCAATGCAATTCGGTTTCATACTTATGTAGTAGTATAGGAACTATTCCAATTTCGGTGAAGTTACAAATTAGAAAAGCTCGAAATTTTTTGATTGAATCATGATACAAATTATAAAGAACAAAAAAGATCGCCTAATCATTCTATGATGAATTTGTGTACATAACGGGTATACACTACAATAATAGTCTAACAACTAAGCATCAATCTAGTGAAAGAAAAAATGGAGTTTAAGTTAATTTATGCACCAATAGTGTATATTTACTGTTGACCTATCGAAAAAAAGAAATTAAATATCTTTCCTCTATACACAGGCCTTGGAACAGCGCCTTATGATGTGAAATGCAACTATGCAAGTGTCTTGTCTTTGTCAACGTAAGATGCTACTTTCTATAATTGTATCAACAACAATATATTCATTATTATAATTTCACAAGTTGAGTCTGGGGAGAATAGAACGTAGGCAGACCTTTATGAAGTACAAAATCATTTTTGATAGACCGTCAGCTCAAAAGCAAAGTATGAGAGGAGGAATTTGCTAGCCCTGTGGTTCCCCTATATAAGGCGCGACAATACTCCATTAGCTACTAATCTTGGACCTCACACTTTTTTCTCCAAGGAGTTGGAGTGTCCGAAAAGTATAGTGATTAGTTAATTGTTGAGTAGTACGTACTCAAATGAGCTTTTGCAGAAAATTGGAGTCCAAGCAATTTCATTTGCATGCGTACTCAAATCACTATTTCATTGTTCTTTCTACTCTTGGGATAGGCAATTATTTCTCAAGCTAGTTGAATTGAAATAATGATTGTATTCTTTATTTTTATGTTTGAACTGCAAGATTATCTAATTTTAATATTCTTAATTTTAACTTTTGAATGAATATAGTAATTCGAATCAACAATTTTACATAAGATTTAGATTCGTGACCAAATGTTTGAACTTTTTTTCTGCAAAGTCAAGAGGAATAAATAAGTTATAAAAAGGTGGTTCAAGATTGAAGAGAAAAAAAAAACAGAAAGAAGTCATGACGACTACACATGGAAAAGTGAATGAATATAATTGGAGTCAAAGATTACTTAGTCTTTTAGACAGTGATTTTGCTGTTTCTCAGTCTTACTAACTTTTAGTTTCATAGTATATAATTGAAGAATATAGTATATTTATAATATAATGTGTCGAGGTATATATGCTACTTTTGAACCGTTGAATCTCAAAAGAGGAAGGAGTGGGTGTGAGAGCATGAACTAATAATTATGATGATCAATAATATTGATTCCTCTTCTCTTTTGTGAGTGAGGCTTTTTCACCGAGGGGTTCAAAATAAGAAAAAGTCATGGTATATATAAGTAAATAATTTTAATCATGTAAAAATAGTGTAAATACAGTAGATTAATTTTTCATTTGGGAATATATGTCCAATCACTATGAAGTTACTCTCTTCTCATTTGGTACTTATCAGTCCTTAAGCACAAGTTCAACAATCAGGCTCCATTGTCGTCCAGCGGTTAGGATATCTGGCTTTCTCCCAGGAGACCCGGGTTTGATTCCCGGCAATGGAACTTTTTTGATACTTGAAGGCTTAAAAATGAAGGAACATTTTATATCTGTTGTTTGTAATCAAGTGAAGGGGATTCTTGTCTCAATAGAATCACAATAACAGACAAGTTATCACCACTACCTTTACTAAATGCATTGTGGACAATGCAGTCTGCTAAAGAGGACGAGTTGATAGATGTCTTGTTCTCCTTATCATGTCCATCGTGTAAAATATCACAGACATCCTGGGGACTCATTCTTTCAAATATGCCATCGGATCCTATCACCACATACCAGTCTTCAGTTGACAAACGTCTCCAACCCGTGACCTCTGGTTCAGCAATAACTCCATATCTAGAAATACCAAAAGAAAATAGATTAGAACAAATGCCCTCTGCTTGCTACCTTGTGTTTATAGAATTCAAAGACTGTTGAGTATGTCAAAGAGTTGAAGATGCACCTTTTCAAACGAATATCACCAATAGACCGTGAGACAGCCAATATACCATTGACACGAGGCACACCAACAACGAGGACAACCCCACCAGCTGCTTCAATTCTAGCCTTTTCATCATCCCTATCAGGATGGTGATCCTTCGTTAGTTCCTCAGCTTGAAGTCTTGTGATCAAATCACCTGAGATATTCAAGCAGAACAGAGAGAGTAAAAGAACCGTAAGAAAAATGGACACGTGGTGACAAATAACAGGCATTATAGCTGTGAGCAACAATGTGATAATCAACAGAGTTTTAACGAACAATAGTCAGAAGCCTTTAAACCTTCATTTTCCTGATCAAAATGAGTTTTCCTCGAACATATGAGTGCTTTTGAATCACCCAGGTTACCAACTAATAACTGCCCATTCATCCAAAGAACAACTATTGCAGTTGATCCAGAAATGTAGTCATTCTTCAAAGCTTCCTGCATATAGAAATTGATTTGAAAATTGGAAGGGAAGGTTAGGAAAGCAACAAACACAAGGAGAACTGTATGTGCCTGTGTAAACTCTGAATCTATGTCTTGGATTGTTCCCAAGAGGGCTTTCTCTAGAATTCCAAGTGTCGACTCATCATCAACTACATATAATGCCCCATTAGAACTGTGTAAACATCAAGATATCAATACTTGCGCTGTCAAGAGTAGATTAATAGGTATAAATGGCTTTCTCTAATAGTTTGAAATGCATACGAAGTGTATAAATTATTTTCATTAATGTATGGTTATTAACTAGTACGTAAATGCAATGAATGATTTGAGGCCGAGAAATGAAGAAGATGCAAAATACAACCATAAAACACATGTATGATGTGACTGTATAAGGTTAAAAATAATTCGTATATATCTAAGTGGTGACTCATAAGGAAAAGTGGAAAACCATCGGAGGTGCTTAAAGGATTCCCAAAGTTGCAAGGGAATGAGGATCTCCATTTAGGAAGTTAAAACAAGTTAGAGGTGTTTCATATCATTTATACGACAACGGTCAGATCGGGGGTTTGACAAGATACTGATGAAGAAAATAACTAGAGATACTAACCAATCGAAAAATATTCTAAATTTCCATAGGACAAGTTACAGACCTTTGAATTTCAAGCTATTTTGACCTGCTTCTTCATGCTCTTTACTGTGTGAAAAGAGATTCTTGTATGTGTTGAAAACAACGTGCAATAGAAAGTAATCAAAGAATTTCTGAGAAGCCATCTCACTTGCTTCCTTGCCTCCATGTCCATCAAACACTGCCGCTATACCCACACTAGCTTCTTCCACACCATCTTCACCTAGTGATCATGCAGAAAAAGATGAGCATCACAAACCAAGAACTTCACAACAACAACAAACCCAGTGTAATCCCACAAGTGGTGTCTGGAGAGGGTAGTGTTTACGCAGACCTTACTCCTACCTCGGGGGGAACTTCACTAAACTATATAATTTGTTTTGATGTCTTCAGTATCATTTACAACTACACGACTGACCATCATAATGTCTACAACATTTGGACTTCGTCTGAAGATTTTCTACTCTTAACAGAGTTTGAGAAAGATACATTGCTAAAAAGTCCAAGTTAAGTATAAGAAATACGAAAGACAATAGCTGCATCTCTTTCATCACAATTAGATATGTGAATAAGGCAAGAGGTTAGAGTTTGAAACTACCTAAAACAGGAACAGTAACACGAGGATAGCATGTCATACGATCTTCTTGGTATTTCCTACGCCCCTGATGCGTAGCTATAAGGCAATTATCTGTTCCATTTTTAATAGCAGTAGAAAAATCCCACAGCTGACATTCAGGCGAGTTGAAAACTGCTGAAGCACCACCCTCATCATAGGCCATCATACAAGATACTGAGACCTCATATGCACAACTCGAGCAAAGAAATGTTACTAAGAGAAGTGCTACCTTTTCTCCTTCCATTGAAAACTCTGCTATAAAAACCAAGCCTTAATGACACAATATTTTGATCCAACTGTTCATTTTTGAGTCCATTACCAATGGCAGAGCCAGGAATTCAAAAAAATAATAATCTTACGGCTAACGAGATTCAACAACTTATACATAGTCAGTATATATAATCTAAATTCACCTTGCTATATGCAAAGTAAAACGAAAAGAAAAAGGGAAACACAGAACAAAACATAACAATTCTTCCTTGGAAATAGTTTCTGAAGGAAAAAAGAATTTCATGGTTAATATTTTCCTTCACACCAAAAATACCAAGTATTATTTTTGATTAATTACTCACATACTCATAACAAAGAGAGACAGAAAACCTTGGTGAAAATACACCTATGAACAAACAAGATTTAACTCAATTTGGTAACAAGCAGTTTAATTAGCATTAAATTTGATGAAATATAACGAAATTATTAAATCCGTGCATAGATTACCATAAATGAAGGTACCAATCTTGCATCGTTTGTGCGATTATGGGATTGAGAAAATTCAATTTCCTGACTGAGTTGCAAAAACTCAGCTGGAGAGGGCCGGGTAGTAAACTACTTGGCCCAATATACCCTTTTATGGAAATCTTTCGAAATTCTACACAAATCTCATAGTGTTAAAAGTTAATTACAATCTATTTCAAGTCTTTTCCAAATTACAAAAGTTCCATAAAATACATCCCAAAATGCTCTGATACATCGCGTTTCAGATTCCGATACATCTCTCAACGTCTTGCTACATCGCATCTCAGTTTCGAATACATCACTCAAAATCCCGATACATCACGTAAAATAATGTATCCGACTAATACATCACATAAAGTGATGTATCCAAGAATAGGAGATAGTGAGAATTTTTGTAATATTTTCAATGGTAGGGAATTTAGGGACTACAGTAAAATAATTTGGGTATTTAGGTAAGTTTTCAAAATAAAAATACTCCGACTGATTTTTATATAAATGTTTACATTAATTAGCTATGGTTAAATTATAACTTCAGTATTTACTAAGCACACACCTTAAGAAACAATAAATAATAGGGATAGTGTTACAATATTATCCTTTGAATATATTTTATCCCATTTAAGCAAAATTTATCTAAATACACAACTTATTTTTTTCAAAATAAAAATACTCCGACTGATTTTTATATAAATATTTACATTAATTAGCTATGGTTAAATTATACTTCACTATTTACTTGGCACACACCTTAAGAAACAATAAATAATAGGGATAGTGTTACAACATTACCCTTTGAATATATTTTATCCCCTTTAAGCAAAATTTATCTAAATACACAACTTATTTTACCATATTCTCTAAAATTCCCTACCATTTGAAAAAATTACAAAAATTCCTACTCTCTTCTATTCTCGGATACATCACTTTACATGATGTATCGGGACGTATGCAGTGTATCGTGACGTATCCGATATCGAGACGTTACGTATCCGGACATCGAACGATGTATTCAAAAGCGGGATACGATGTATAAGAAACATTTTGGGATGTATCCGGATTCCATCAAATTTAAAAGATTTTTGTATAGAGTAGGGATAAGATATAATTAGCTCTTAACACTATGAGGTTTGTGTAAAATTCCCTAAATTTAATGCTTGGAGAAATATATTAGATATTGAATTGTATTTAGTATCAAGGGTAAAATAGACACAAAGTAAATTATCTTTTAATTTTTCAAACAAGACAAGTATTGTTGGATAAATATTTTACTATATTGACAAGTAAAGATGGATGGAGTCATGGAGAGAGTACTAAAATATTGCTCAAGGTAGGAGTTGTGCGTGCGCACAATCCACCATTCTCAAATTTCACTTACACGGTATAGTTGTTGTAGTATTTATAACATATTTTTAGCTTTATAGTAAATTCAGTTCACAAGATATGGGTATGATTACATTTACATCACTCTTCCCATTCTCCACCCACTTCTGAGATTATACTAGGCATACTGTTGTCGTCGCCACCCTAACATGTTTTTAACTTGCTAGGACATATCATATGGATTAGTAGTATAAGTTTCGTAGATTAAATTTAGTATAAGATTACTCAATGGTTCTGTGAAGAATCGAGTTATAAAAAACCATAGTCGAATTTTTTTAAGAGGAAAGCAGTGTATAAACCTTCGTATAGTACTCATTGATGATTCATACCACCAGGAACGGGAAAAAGAAATTCAAAGAAAAACGTGAAATTAGATAATCATACATGTGCTATGATGATCTTGAACTTTAAACTTTACACGAGAAAGGTAGGTATTATACAAAGGGAAAGAAACATAAGTAGACGCAAAGACAATTCTTTCCCAATACTTACTTCGCATGTGCAGTATCCTGCAATGCAGTCATAGTCGATAAATAGCTGAATTGACAAACTTGAAGAAGAAATTAAGCCTACAATCACGTTAATTCGATCAAATAACGGAGCAGGAAAACTTGTTTTAAACGTCAAGGATCATTAGAGAGCATGACCCGTTCACATTCTATGTCATGCAGTTCCGCTGGTTTGTCTCCATCTCCCAGCAACAAAATTGGACGTATAATTCCAAGTAGGCAAAGATCATTGAGAATGGTTTCCATCAACAAGGAAATGCTACAGCCTAAAATCAATATTGAAGAGGACGACTAGCTGTTATAAGAAAAGCAAAAAACGTTTCATGACCTGACAACTATTTCTCACTAAATTCTCTCTTCATTTACATTACAGACAAACCTAGATAGAGAAGGCAGTTTCACAGATATTGTCCCAAGTGCTACCATCATCACACTTCATACAACTATCCATACACTAGAACATGATGTGGCCTCCGAACATTTCAAGACAAAAACAGAAATCTGGTGTGCATCCCCAACCATTCAGTTTCCGACATTCACTCTCTAACATCTGACAAAAAACAATAACACATATCAAACACTTGACCCATTGAATGTTTCATACATCTCCAGAGACCAGTTTTCAGAACTAGTACACATTGCCTTAGCCTGGGGGAGATTGACATTGGTTTAGTTATAAGAAAGAGAAAAAAGAATGAGAAACTTCAATCAGAGGCTCAATATATTTATATAGAGGAGGAGACATCAAGCAAAAATGACTAGTATACTTAATGTTCAATACTTGGTGATGCAATGACAACTAGCGAAAAACAAATGAGATATGTTATAGGATAAGCAAACAAGGGGAAATAAACGCAATGGATTCACCATGTAATCACTTATAATAAATCACTCAATTTATGAACCATGGCACCTTATGAATGTGTCCCGGGGGAGGATAGTTGTTTCCAGTGATGCAGGAATCTGATGCTATCTTAAAATACAATTGCAGCAAGAATCATTTAGGAACTTAGAAAGAACAGACTCAAAGGTTAAAACACAAAGTTTGTGATTAATCTGGTTACTTATTGAAAACAATGAGTATTTAATTTTTGAGAAGCAATATTCTCTTATTTCCTAGATGTTGAAAAGTTTTTAGTCAATAACAGTTCCCTACATCATGCACAGACTCATTAAAGAAGCAAAAGGAAAAAAAAAGTTATGTAGAACGTTTGAAAGTATTATGACCACTAAAATAGGGAGGTTGTAAACAACATCACCTCTGTCATTGAGATCACTAGAAAAAGTGGGATTCATCTGAATATTGTCTTGTATAGGACCACTTCCTGTAGGTATAATGTGGGGTGTGAAGCAAAGATCAGCCCCACTTGCATAGTCACTTGGCGTACGAGTCCCAATTTGATCACTTAAATAGATATCCAAGCTAGCTGATGAAGTTGTTTCTACCCTTCTCTTCCACTTGAACCTTCACCTAACAGAGATGTGAGAGATAGAAAGAGACAGAAAGCAGTGCGGAGATCTTCTTATATTATTCACTTTTTCGCATCGAACAGCTCAGTTATTGTAATACCTTTCTTTTCGCTTCTCAAGATATCTTTGTACTGATGCTTTCCTGCTTGCGGGGCTCTCCACTGCTTCTGTGGACATAAAATAGACGCAAATTTAGTAATGTCCAAGGAGTAATTTGTGGGGAAAAGAGAAGAACAAAAACATAACTAAGAACATACCAGGATTATCATTGTATAAGCGGTTGCTTTCTTCTATAGGAACTCGAGAAACCTCACTCATTTTCACTGTAAGGGGCTCAAACTAAAATGTTAAGGAGTAGGGGATACAATAAACATCTTCCTGGACGCTCCCAGGAAAAAGACTCGCCACCTCACAGACTCATAATTTAGACATTACGGATCATAAAGTAGTTGTATCTTTTCACATTAACTTCTTATGGTTGATTTATTTTTGCAGTAACCTAATAGCTTGGTTCAAAAAAAATCCAGAGAAACAAAGACTGCTTAATTCACATTCTCAACTTGCCATTGTAATCAAGTACAAGAAGATAGAAGTAATGCAACTAATGACCTGTTTGAATAGTCGGTACCATATTAGTATCTAGGCGTAGTTTACTATTTGCAGCTTGTAAGCAGCATGCTGAATGTCGAGCTGCTACAGTGGCATTCGATGGAGTTTCTGAAGGCACACAAAGAGGGCTTGAAGCAAGACACATGATTTTTTGTGCCTGAAAAGATGCAAGTTGGCCATATCAGGAAAAAAGTGGAAGTATACTGATCTGGTGAAGTTCCCAATTTTCAGCAAGCTTAAATACCTTGTCGGCAGGCACATCATCATAGACATTCACCTTGCCTCTATAGAAGATTGTCATTTGTCCTACTGGTTTATCTGCTGAACCTATTGTTCTGGAATCACCAATGGAAAAGCTATCAGTTTTTGAAGCTAGATAGGATGCAGTTTCCTTTGGGGGAAATGCTAGTCAAATGGAGGCCTGCGCCCCTATAATTGTGATGCCATTTTTTCAATAGAGTATCTTCTAATGAACTATGAGTTACAAAGGCATGTGGATAAATAAAAGGTTAAGATGAATATATTTGGATCGGATGATTTGTCAATAATAGAGAAAGGATCTTACATAAGTTCTAAAATGATAAATTTGCAATCACAAAAAAAATATACAGAATGAAACTATTACTATAACAAGAGATCACCAGAGGATCGTATTAACAAAACTACAAGTAGGAGAGGAACTCTGACTTTGATAGGCACAAGCTAGCCGCTATTTGATAGAAACATGAAAGTCGAGTATTCAAGAGTAACAATTTCGAAAGTCAGGTGCCTTTTCTTTAATAACAAAAAGTAAGTAGCCATCAGTCATCCATTGAACACGGTGCTGAGCTTATTGTCAATCAAATATATCAATCCTAAACTTGTTAAGATTGACTATTAGAATTTACCAGGTCCATTCCAAACTTCATTCCCTTATTAAATTTCGAGCTATATACAGATTTAGAAGGTTTATTCATTGCAAAAAGCATTCAAGATGACTATAACTCACCTAGAAGGAGCTGAATTATCAACAACAGCGACCGGAAGGGCAGTAATATGACTGGAAAGATCAGGTCTGTCCTGCTGATTTCTTCTATCAGGCACTGGTTCAGAAGGTTCGCCATAGGTATTTTTCCCTCTCTGGACCTACATTAGTTTTTAGAATTATTTAATTTTATCATATAAACATGCACTGTTACTTCACAGGCAACCATCATATAATAATTCTAGTACTAATTATCAGTGCAGTATAACAAAAGGAGCTCAAAATAATGCTTGGAGATATAAAGAGGAAATGCACTAGATAATTGAAACGCACTCGCCGTACATGGGTATCTGCACGAGGAATGTGAAGTTTCTTCCGAGTTCCGGCGTCAGTATCCGGCTCGAGGAGAGCCTTCAACGATATAACTTGCTGAATCGCCTGTGATTTATTCCATGACGGCTTTCTCATTCCTGTACGGAACACAGTAACGACAAATTTTCCACATATCACTATGCTTAAACGTATTTTTAAGAAATTTTTATTCGATTTCGCAACCTAAATTGTTTGTATATGTAGTGAATACAGAGGCAGAGGTGAGAGGAGTACCTTTTTGTTTGAGGTAACGACGGCAGTCTTCGCGTGTGAGCTGAGAAATGTCATCGTCAGTGAGTTGATTGAGAGGTTTATCGAGAGGTGACTTGGAAACTGTTTCTTCCGGCGGCATGCTGTCAAGTTCAGGCAAAGCTCCTCAGATAATCGGAAAGAAAAAAGTTATGCGAAAAGTTTTGACGGGGGCAATTTCAATTTGTGACCCGTAAAGTAGTAGGGGTCAGAAAGCCTTCAGTCCCATGAAGCCACACACCCAACAGTCATTATCATCAACTTTAATTCCTCCCGCTCCATTTTTTTTTTTTAATCCTCCTCTCACCCCTTTTGCTCTTTTGGTGACTCGAACTCGCAACTTTTAAGTTGGAAGCAAAGGATGTTTACCGTCCGAACAATTTTTTTTTACTAACATCAGTTTCTTTTTTGTTTTGAAAAAAAAGATAAATATATATTTAAACTATCATGATATGCAAATATCTTTCGTCATAATTTTGAGATATTGTTGTCCTATGTTCAAAAAACTAAAGCATATAAATTCAAATTTCCCTTTACTATTTATTTTGTCAATAAAAAAAATTCTAACCAAATGCTTTTTTTGAGCGTAAAGGTTCTATTTAAGCGAATATAAAAATAAAATCTATATATATATTTAATTAGTATTTTTAAATTTCACTCGCGTGATTATACTAATTTGTTGTTTTGTTGATGTTGTGATGCATTCAGAGGCTAAGGGCCCTGTTGACAGCTGCTCTGTTAAGCAATACTAATACTGTTCACTTCTGTAGCTCTGTATTAATTCTGAAGTGTAAATAGTATCATCAATAAATTCCTCATGAATATTGTCAGTCAATTCTCCATATAAAAACAAATTTGATACTTAAAAATCTATTTTCTAAAATTTTCAAATAGCACTTTAGTAGTCCTTTGTCACAATTCACGTGTCACATCTTTCTTTCTTTTTCATCAACTATAATAAAAATAATAATTTTTAAAAAAGAAAAAGAATATGATATACCCTCAATTCTGATTAAGCATGAAAAAGTAGTTAGTAGTCTACCACAATTCTTGATGGTGGTAGTATTGATGTGAATTTGTACCAAACCTTTTTTTTTTTTCGAATATGTGATGACAACTTGAGTAGTTAATATGGATTGCTATAAATATAATTATGGTCACAATTTACATTAATTTTCCGATAATTTATCGCCGACCAAATTGAATGGTGCGGGTCAATCAATTTTCTTATCCTTTACATTGGAGGCCTTGAAGCTTTTGGTTTGCTGCGGATAGAGTTAGTATATTACGGTTACGAATTTGATCAAATTTAATAATTTAAATTTAAATTTAATTTTTATAGAAAAAATACATGTATAAATAATATTTTAGAATTTAAAATTTAATAATTTTGACTCCGCTTATTTTTGCATGTCATGAAGATGAATATTTGTCGATCAAAATTCAAATTAATGGACCACCATGAGCAAATGAGTAGATGGGCACGAATATTGTTTTATAATTCTCCACGTCTGGGATTTGGTGCATTAAATAAAAATTTAATGACAACTTAACAATCACTTTCAGAAAATCACCTTTCTAAAAAGGTTGTTAAATCTGTTACTTATTTAATAATTGCATTTACATATATGTAATGTTATTTCCATTTTTGTCTACCTTTTATCAGTTAAGGACCACTTATCATGTAAAGTAAATTTGAAATTGGATCGAATTATTTTTTGTTAGGTTAAGTAGTTTCACTTGATGTATGAGCTGTGATCCTATTTGATACTACATGTATAAATATGATGGAAGTATACTTCTTTTTAAAATAATCATTTTGGTCTTTAACTCATATAAGCTAGTAAAAACAAACTTTGTTTTTATGGTCTAACAAGTATATATTGAGGGCCCTCCGTATTTTCCTCTATGCACAACTTACTTCCATACGCCATTGAATGTTTTTCATAATAAAATTATAATTTTCTTCAAATCTTACTAGTTAGACTTTTGAATTGAATTGAACAATATTATAAAAATATGTATCTTACGCTTGTAGCTTGACAACTCATGAACGTCGGACACATGTTGAGAACTTCGGTTTATTTTAACAAACAAACAATAAAAGTAGCGATTATCTTTATATATAGTTTTAGGCCAGACTTATAACTTTTAAAAATATATGTGAAGAATCATCTAAATAAGCTAAGGACCAAATGTAATCAAATTAAGGACCATTTATATCGTTTTCTCCTCTCTCTTTTTTGATTTCTCATCCGGTGTCCGAGCCCACATTGAAGCTCCAACTAAATTCGAATCGTGCTCTATTCAGAGGTGGCGCTCCCAACATGATTTTCTTTTTCGTTTGCTCCTTAGCTGCCTCTTTGTTTGCATTTTCTTCAAATGGGCTCCCACCTATCCCACAAATCATAAACCTTATATAAAATCAAAATTAGAAGGCTCTTACAGTACGCTAATGTTCTTTGTTAGGTCATTTTTTAGATTTTATCTATACTTTTAAAAGTTGTACAATTATAATTCATGAAAAACTATCTTTTACGATAACATTAGATTCGAATTCAATGATTGTTTTCCTTTATATAATGTTCAACCTTACAAACAGAATATGTCGCCTAATATTTGTATGACTGCAAATTTTGGACTATGATCTCATATTTTTTCATAAGATTTTTAATTATCTTTAGATTGTGCTCTAAAAAATTCATAAATTACGATTAAAAAAAAAAAATGTCATTCAGCAAAATTTTCACTGTCATTATTTGGGTTTTTTGGCATGGACCTATTGCTGAAGAATTGCGGGCCAGGCCCGAGCTGATTTTGGCCACTACACTTGAACACAGATTAAAGAGTCCTTTAAATTAAAAGACAGATGCAAAAGCAAACTACAAATTCCCAACTTCATTTATATAGAAAGCCAAATAAAATATAAATGAGGTAGAAATATAGTCATCATGGTGAAGAGAAGGTACCAGATTTATTAGGACATATGTGATACTTTTTCTGTTCTAATTAATGTGATATATAGTGGTGGAGCTAAGAATTTATAAAGGGTGTTTAGAAATAGCACAACAAAAGCTTTTTTCAAAAATTAGAACTAGTGAGATTCAAACACACGAGCACTTTCTCATTCCAAGGAGGTGAAATCACAGGGCTATAACAATTTGTTATGTTAAAGGTGTCCAAAATATGTTATTTAATCATTTCATGTATCATTTTATTGGTATATATGATTTTTTTTCCGATGAACCATGTGGCTACGCCACTGGTGATATATAATTTAATTTGTCATAGAGTCAAAGAAATATATGATGACTTTGTAATATTTCAAAATTAATCTTAAAATAAATAAATTCTTAAATAAAAAACTTACCTCCGTGGATTTAATCAAATAAGATAGATTTAAAATGTTGATATTATCATTAAATATTCACAAAATTTTTAAAAATATGTCAATATTTTAGACCGACTAAAAAATTAAATATAATTAAAATGAAGCAAACGACCAAAAAAAACTAAAGTCGAGTTATGAGTAGAAGTTACTAGCATGTTAATAGGATTCTTGCTTTATAAATAACTTTTGAAAAGAATATGCCTTGTAGACTAGCTAGCTCCAGAGGTGTTGCATAAAAACTCAAATAATATTAAGTCAGCTTTAAAGAAAATTACGAGGATGATTATTGAGGAGAATGGTTAATTGAACTCATCCCAAACATACAATCAAAGATTTGGTCACTGTCAAATAAAATGTAAATCTAGACCGTACGTTTCCATTATTTCCCCCCGAAACAAACGTCCCATAAACGCACTCTCATTGGTGAATTTGTTATGAGTTTAATTTGAGTATGAATGACTTTTAACTTTAATTAAGATGAGAATTTATCGAAAATTCTTATATTTTATCATAATTTTCTTGATCTTTATCTATAAAATTATGTTAAATATATTATTATTGAATAACTTGTATATCATAGGATCGGATTGTTTCTATGATAATAGTACAAGCAAATGACTAAAGTAAGTGAATACCATTAGCTTAATAGATAAGCCAAGTAATGCTCTTATACCATCAAATTATATTAGTTGAATCCATTAAGTAGTTCATAGAGGAATTTTACTAGTCTATTTAGTTGAGTATCTAAGCTAAGATAAATCGTAATTAACGTAGAGAATAATTATATTGTTGTTAAACCTTAGAAGAAAGGAAAGCCAAAAACAGCAAAACTCAGCTGTCTTTCCCTTGAAACAAAATTAAAGGGATGAGTACAAACTTTAACAATTCATCCAGACAAGTCCAGAAGAATATTACTATAACTAATTCGATAATTAAATATTCCTTTGCCTTCCACGTGTCATCTCATTTCCTCGACTACTCACGAAGTTTCTAATTCTTTTTTTTACATGTATATATAACCGACTCATTTTTTAAAATAAATGAATGCCATAGAAATCTCAAAAATTAATCTTAGTGAAATTATTATTTGTGAGATGTGGCAGCAGACGTGGAATACACCTTACCGGAAAGATGACGTGGAAGCCGGAGCAAGGCCGTTGTATCCGGCGATGTTGGAGAATCCACAACTCCGTTGGGGTTTTATTCGGAAAGTTTACTCAATTTTGTGTTTTCAGTTGCTCATCACTATTGGTGTTGCCTCTGTGGTTGTTACGGTTCACCCAATTGCACATTTTTTTGTGTCAACTGGGGCAGGATTAGCTCTCTATATTCTTCTTATCATCTCTCCCTTCATCAGTAAGTCTTTTCTTATCTGCCGTCTTTATTTGTTTAATCTTAATTATTCATGAACTGATATATGGGATGTGTGCAGCATTGTGCCCCTTGTATTACTATCACCAGAAACATCCGGTCAATTTCTTGCTTCTTGGGTTGTTTACAGTTACTCTGGCCTTTGCTGTGGGATTGACTTGTGCCTTCACCAGTGGTAATTAATTAAATTTTTTTATCTGCTACTGCATGCTTATTAATTTTGAGAATTGCTTCATGTCTACTTTGATAATTGTCAGGGAAAGTAATATTGGAGTCCGTCATATTAACCACAGCAGTTTGACCGTATACACATTTTGGGCAGCAAGGAGAGGCCACGATTTCAATTTCCTTGGACCATTCTTATTTGGTGCCCTTATGGTTCTCATGTTGTTTGCCTTTATTCAGGTTCGTACGTCTACTTGCCAACTTTCTTGTTCAAAATCACTACTATATATATATATAAATATTTAGAAGAGATAACCAATCCATATGTTTATTTTTATTGCAGCTACTGTTTCCTCTGGGTAGGCTCTCTGTGATGATCTATGGCTGTTTAGCCTCCATTTTGTTCTGCGCATATATAATTTATGATACCGACAATTTAATCAAGCGCTACACTTATGATGAATACATCTGGGCTGCAGTTGCCTTGTATCTGGACGTTATCAATCTCTTCCTATCTATATTGACTATTTTTAGAGCTTCTGAATAGTTTAGTTGAGAAACAACTCTCTAAAAAAAAAAAATGTTACTAATTGTATGTATGTGCTCTATACAACTTGAAAAGAATATTGTTCATCTATCAAGTTAATATTATTTGTGCTTAGCAAAATGAATAATAATTTTATAGGAAATGTTACAAGCATAATTTAAAAGTTATTACAAAAGCATTAATATTTGTAAGGTTGATGATGAATATGTGAGTGAACATTAGACCAATCTGATAGCTCAACTATTGTTTAAAGGTTATATCTGCAAACATTTGCCCTTTGGGACAAAGTTTAAATAGTAGCCGCAAAAAAGAACTTTGAGTGAATCCACCCGTGCTTTTCGCGGTTGGGCCAAAATCCAAATCGTCATAATGGGCTGCTTTTCGTCGAATTTTTGACATACTTCAACAATTCCTTAGAGGAACTTTCGCATATAGTCACTCAGCTTAATTACGCTCTATAGCTATAGTTGCTAATTATAATTCGTAGCTACGTGTTATAGGGAGGAGCGTGGCGAGCGATATTGGGAGAGGGAGAGGAGAGGCGAGCGAGAGAGCAAAGAGTGGGAGAGAGGTGTTTGTATCGTATACCAGTTAGATAATTGTATATTTATACATATGTATTTGAATATTGGCGCGCGAGATTGGGAGAGAGAGGAGAGAAGTGAGTGAGATTGGGATAGGAAAGAGAGAGGCGAGCGATAGAGGGCAATGATTTGTATAATTCACATCTCGTTTGTATAATACGCGTGTTTTTATATAATTGAGTAATATAAAGTCTGGATTATACAAATATGATAAAACTCAAAATAATGAATTTATACAAACATAAACATATGAACTTTAAACAATTATACAAAATATAATGTACAACATATATTATATGAGTAATATTATACAAAATTCAAAAATTACACGATTATACAAACTTTAAAAATTTATACACAAAAAGACTGAATGTATATGATGACAAAACTGAAAAATCAAAGGAAATCATCACCATATACAAACAAACCATCGTATACAAATACAAGTCAAATGAAGAATTGTTAGTTGGGAATTATACAAGTGTGGTGAATTAAATAAACTTGGCTAATTATGCAAACTCGAAGTCAATCCACGTAATTAGTAGTTAATGTTAGTCACAGATATATCAAACTATAACTATGTGAGTAATTAAATAGTATAAATTTACCCTTAAGTGAAAATTACAGAAGTATACACTTTAAGACTTTAATTAACCTAAAATCAATATATTTATATATAATTACATAGAGAGTTTTAAAATTACATAGATAACAAAATAATAATTATTTTTTATTTATATGTATTTTTTTTCGATTTTCTCTCTCCTTTTTGGTTTATTATTTGATGTCTTTTAATTACGTGCTTTTTTATGTGGAGCAAATTAGGATATTTAATATTATCAACTTTATATCTCCTAAACAGTCCCATGTATACACGTTTATTACTTTATTATATATTTACTTTCCATGGTTAAAGACTGTTTTATTGGGATCTTAATTATTTGCTTCCTTTTTTGATAAAACCTTTCATGTTTTCAATAAAGATAGTGTACTTATCTTAGGTGATTCATAGTTTCAAGTTAAAACTTAATTTCTAACGCTTAACCATCCATCTTATTTTTATCAGATTCTGACCTTCTATCTTTCTATGTTCATATTGTTTGAAGAACAAAATTTACGAAATTAGTTCTTCTTTTTACAACCAAATTCACCATAGTTCATCTCTGATCAGATTTCTAACCCTACATCGATGGATAAGACTCCCCGTAAGAGCCCTAGGCTTAATAAACAAGTAATGGGTGTTGATAGTCCGCCCATCATATGCTCAAGACCTTCAAGATGATACTTCTATGTAAGTATATTGTGTTTTATTTGTGACTGCTTGTACCTTTTAATGTTCTATCTCTGCTGATTGTCTTAATTTTTTTGTAGTGATTGTGGTATGTATACTTGTTCTTTGCTGAATTTGTGTGTCGTGGAGATATGTATCTATGTCGGTTTTTGATACTGAAAATCTTCGGCTGAGATATGGAGCATTTCTGTGGGAATATGAAAAGAGAAAGATTGATACTGATATTGTGAGTGAAGATGAAGCATTTCTGCAAGGTGGTCAGTCAATTCGGAGGATGAAGGATTAAAAAGTTTCTATTTAGACAGATTTTCATGAATTTTATCATGATTTTTAAACTCTTGTTTTACTTTTGGATGGTAACTTAGTTGCGTTTTGGTTATGTGTTGTTGGTTTTGAATTTCATTGTTTGTATATTGTGTTTATTTCTGAGTTTATCTACCTTTATTTGGTTAGTATTTTGGTTTATTCTTGTATTAAATTTATGATGTGTTTTTTTATTTCTGTCAATGTTTTAGTTTGGTATATATACCAGTACGTTACCATGATTTGTTATCACATGTAAACCAATTTTTTTACATGAACAAAATGTGTTAGTTCTGGTAACAGTCCAAATCAAAATATTAGCCTTTTATAGTTTTTACAATTCACTAGTCTAGGTTGGTATATAGTTCAAACATTTGAATTACTTTATACAACTATTATTATGACAATTGGTTTTAGCATTACTCAAATATTAATGGTGCTATTTGATTTCATTCAATGTTTTAGTTTGCTAATATACCATTACGTTTACCAAGTTTTGTGTAGTTTTTATTATAAGTAAACCAATTTTTTATATTAACAGAGTGTTTTTTTTCTGATATCATTCAAACCATGATTTTAACTTTAAGTAGTTTTTTTTTCAAATTTATTATTTTTAAGTTGGTATATAATGCAAACATATGATCCCTACATACAACAATTATTATGTTCCTATATGTTTACCAATTTTCGTTCATATTAAAAACATAAGTTTACCAAATTTTTTCCTTCAACAAATTGTATTTATTACGTTAGTCCTATATTTTTTTACCAATAGTCCTATATTTTTTCAAATAATTGGTTTCATCAACTTTTTATATTAACATAGTCATTATTTATGGTAACCAAGTTCTTCACATTAACTAGTTTTTAATTATTTTTGTATTAGGCTGGAATTATACCAACCTTACTTGCATATTCACAACATGATTATTAAATGAGTTCATAATAGCCATTAATAATAATTACGAATTCAATAATATTAATAAGATAACAAACAATAATCAACTTTCAAATAAGGCTCCATTGAGTTCAACTGCATAATCAAATAAATGAGTTCAACTACATAACTTTATGCAAAGTAAAAATAACAATAAAAATACCATAACGCTAATTCTCATGTGATTTTTTTGGGCAAGTTTTCTTGTTATGCCCATATTAACCACATTCACTACAAGTGACTTTTCTTTTTTTGCCCTTTCGTTCGGTGAATCTCTTTTTGCGATCATTTTTTGGTGGTCTGCCTGGCTGCTTTCTTGTAGTTGGTGGTAACATTACCTCTTCCAAAACATGTGGTGGAACATCCCAAGTAGTTTCGCAAGGCAAGGGTTCTATTGGTATTGCATAAGTATCCGGATAATTCTTATTACTATAATATGCGGAACAATAGTCATCACGATGTTTATTCCTATATCTGATAGCAACAATTGCATGACTACAAGGGATCTCATCATGTTGAAATCTGTCACAACTACACATACGAGTATTCAGACATACTGTAAACCTTTTTGCACCATTTATAACTGTATGAAGGTATTATGTTGATGTGCGTACCTTCAATTTAAAACATACATTATCAATAATGATACCAAAATATACTATGTATAATATAGTATTGTTAATACTTACAATCATACGATAATAAATTGGCATACTTGTGGTAATTCACACTAACATGTATACCAAATAATTTATTATACCAATAAACATATCATAAGTATTGTGACATTTAAGGTATTACAATTTAGACCAAAAAATACACCAACACATACCACCAATTCATAGAATCAACTATTCCAACATAAATACCAGATCACATACCAATCAACATATTATCAATTTTTCAATTTATTATATACACCAGTTCGGATAATTAAAATACACAAAAAATGTACCAAAATATTACCAATATTTCAATTTATTATATACACCAATTCAGATAATCAAAATATTATTTTATTATTGAATTTTATATAACAAATACATGCACCTACAAATTTACTTGCAGTTGGTATGTGTACACCATATCACATATCCAAAGTAACTATTGATACAATCTGTTAACATACGCCATTCAACATACCAATTTAAATACACAATTTATGATTTTATTTTAAGTCGTTGCATTAATCAATTAAACCTAAGATTTTCAAAAAAAAAACCTACTCGACACATTAGATTACAATCAAAAAATCATATCAAGTTGTTGTAATTACACCAAAATCGTTAACATAAAACAACGAATCAATACTAAAAGAATAAAAATTCAGATTTGTGAAAAACTCAATATTATTCCACAAACAATTGGTAAATTTTAATATTTATTTAATAATTAAGCCAGCATATTGATGCCCCAGAACATCAAACAAATCATATGAATTTACATTCCACCAAAATTGACAAAATAAACCAAAAGAATAACTACAAAAAAGATTAAAATGGATATGTTGTAAAAAATCAAATACAATCACGAAAAAACACACCGTATGAACTGTTTTTTATTAATTACCTGATGAGTCCCATCGCCCTTTGTGTTGGATTAGAATTGAAAAATTATTGGTATGTATTTTGGATCGTCGATCTTAGTAGAGAAGTTTTATTTTTGTATGAAACCTAATATATAACAAATTGGAGTAAATCAAGGAAGGTAAAATAATTGGAGAAATTTAAGGGATACGTGATATTTTGTGGCTGACTTGGTAAACGTTTTTTTTAAAATGAAAAATCTAGTTTTGAAAAAAAAAATATTGCTATATAATTGAAAAAAAAAAGTATTGCTATAGTGGTGTAATTAAAGACTTTAAGTTGTATATTTAAGTTTTTTGCCCATTTACTCTCTCCGTGTGTATTTATGTAATATAGTTTGACTGGATATGCAATTTGAGAAAGAAAGAGTTTTGAAATTTGTGATTCGATTCACAACTCAACATTTAAAACGATAAAAGATCATGAACTCAAATCTTACCATTACTCGTTATAAAAAGAAAAAAAAAAGACCAAAATAAATTCATGATATAATGAGTAGTCATTTTTGTGAGGGTCGAGCGTGATGCATAATATTAAGTAAACTAATAAATAAAAATATATTTTTTTAACGGTTTAAATTTTTAGATAAGTTGATAACATTCTTTACAAAGTAAGATAGGGGGCAAGAACAGAAAAAAAAAAAGCAAGACGTTGAAAGACAAATGGAAAAGTGAGAGAGAGAAGGTGGAAAAAATGAGAAACAAAATACAGACAATTGAGACAACATGAATCTTTAATTTTTTTAAAAAAAATTTCAAGTGGTTTAGTATTTATTTTTCATTGACATTTAATCTTGGAGACAAAAGAGTGGAAAACGTTGTCAACAACACATTTTCAATAATTTTAAGGGACGATTCTAAATGAGAAATGAGTCTTTATGACGTCAAATCCTCAATGACGGTAGGCAGGTCGTAGATGAAAGCAAGGTCAAAAAGGAAAACTACCAAACTTTTTCTTTTAAAATAATATTCTATCACATTTCTATATTTAATGGAGTAATTATTTAACTTTAAAATACTCATTTTATTCCTAATAAAATGATAAATAGTCACACAAACATGATTATTTTAAATCATAAATTTCAAAAGTTCTTCTTTTTTAAGTTTCATGCTAAGTTAAACTACATCACTCAACTAGGCATGTACGTGTGATGAATTTAGGTTATGAGATGCAACTTCTCTTCTTCTTTTTCTCGGGTTGTTGAAGTTTCTGGGAGTATAAAAGATTTATTTTCAATCTTTTTTGTTTATTTTTAGAAAGTTTTGGAAAAGTAAATACACGCTCTATCCCATATTGATTATCTAATTAAAAATAGTTGTCTATTTTACTAAATCAAGAAATACACGCTCCATCCCATTAATCATATTTTCTTATATTTATCGTTGCAGTTAATTCTTTTTGAAAGTGTTTACATTTGTAAAATTATCAAGAAGTTTTATAAAGGGTGAATTAGTAAAATTATCTTGAATTCTTAATATGCGTGTAAAAAGGAAAGTGATCAACTTGTATGATACGGAGGGAGTATTCTTGAATAGTAACATGCACATTTTTTATCAAACACAAATTTTTATTTTAATATTTAGAAATATGTTTTTTATAAAACATGAAATATTAATCTCCAAAAAAACTTTGTAAATAAGCAATTTTTTAAAAGTGAGGCCAAATTGACTATTCATGACTTATTGCTATCCTAATCAGGATCATTCATCATTGACCAAGCAAATTGTTATATGATGGCATTAGTAGAGACCATCCCCAGATATACCAAATTTGAAGCACATGTTGACTAGGACCGACCCACATTTCTCCAACACTTATAATTTATTACTTTCTCCATTTCATTTCATATATTAGTTGTCTATTTTCTTATTTATAAGTTTCTTAAAAATTATAAAAAAGAAGGATAATTTTATGATTTTTTATATAAAAAAAAAAACTTTACAAATTTAATTACATAAATCAATAATTTTTAAAAAAAATTGTAAGGATAAAATGAAAAAGTATTAATTAATCATATCTCAATTTTGTAAATTAAAAAGTAGTTTAGGACAATTATTTATGCGTCCCAAATAGCAGTGGAGGTTGTTGATGGCATTTTCAGCCATAAAACATGCCTTAATTGGACCACCATTTTTTCTGATCCACAAATTTGCTCCATCATTGGTATAACGTAACGTAGATTTCATCTCGTGGTGAATAAAATTAAGTATGCATTCAAAATTTAAATTTTATAGATTCTAACCTTCAATGTTCATATTATTAAAGGGTTATATAATAGCTGGTTTAGAGATGAATAATATATGTATTAAATCTTGTATAATATTATGTTCCCAGCTAATTGGTTAGGATGTAAATTACATACTAATAAGTGAATAACTAAATATTTTATAAAGAGATACATAAATTCATTTATAATTATTCATATCGGCATTATTAAAAAGGTTTTTATATAGATTTATATTTTGTATCGAAAATAAATAAATTTTATTGTCAATATTGAATTGGATATGGACAAGGCGATGGGTGGAGCTTGAAAAAAGTGGATTTACGAACTGTGAAGTTGTGGGTGAAAAGGATATGTTGACAAGGAGAAGAGAATATATAGTGGAGTATGACGATTGAAATATCCACTTTTCATATTCATTTTGTCCCCGATCGACTACGCCCATTTTTATTTATAAAAAGAATGCACCCTCACGTGGTTACGTTGGGTGCGGTTGGACGGTTCAATATATCTATACTCAATTTTTTATGTAAATTATATCAATCTGTCTGATCGATGTTATAATTTCGATTAAAGTGGATTTGGGTTTTAAAATGTGGAAGTAATACGAACCTTTGTTATTGTTGGATAATTTTCTTTTTGTATATAATGTTCTTTGTCATAATATTCTCTAGCCCTATATATTTACTGAAATAATATTCTAGAAATAACATACTAAAAGTCTTCTACAACTTAATCAAAACTGGTCATTGATTAATTAGTCGTATAATAAGACTAATTACCTTAACCATTCATTATATATAGACCCCACTACCTAAGAAGCAAAGGTAATAATTTTCATTTTATGCTCACCCTTACTCGAACTAGCTAGCTAGATTGATACTTATTTGATAATTTGTATAGTATCTAAGTCGTATTTAGTCGTTGTATATATACATGCATAGTGTACATATATTGTTTATATATATAATTAATGAGAACTTTTGGGAAATAGTATCGAATGTGTCGACATCCCTCTTTCGTCATTTTATCCCATTCATGACACTCCATTTTTTATCCACACATATATACAAATGAATATTATTTTCCACTCCTACCTACATGTATATTACTATTATTATTATTGCTTATTGCTAACTCCATTAATACTCCTCACAACAGTATACTGTCTCGATCTTTCTACCATAATTATATGACTAAACACACAAATGAAGCGACAACATTATTTCTCTAGCCATTCACAATATATTAATGTCGTTTCACACAATTGAAGAGCTCATCACTGTTTTCACTCTCAAATGGTCGTTCGATAGAGCTCTTATACATTATCTGATTTGGTATATCAATTAGGATAACTCTGTCTTTAATTATGCTTATTCGTGTATCAATAATCTTTGTGAATTAGTTTGTATTGCTAATAATATGGTTTGTTATGTATCAATTATATATACTCTCTATATAATACTTAAATAGGGTGTATAGCTAATATATGTATTCGTTAGAAAATCCTGTATCAAGCAAAATTAATAAATAATATCATAACTAATTTATGTTTTTTCTAATATATACATCCTACCAAATGTAAGGAGGGAAAGCTAGGGGTCGTCTCATCAAAGTCAACCAAATAATTCAAGCAAAAGAAATCATTAGGTCAATGAATATTCATGGGCCGATGATGATATATGTAGGTGTTTGGATAATACTTAGTTGAAATTCAGAAAAAATAATAATTCCAAAGTTGAAATGTATGATTGAATAACATTACTTGAGCTGAAATGATTCTCAATTAAGAATTTCGACAAGTCCAATACGTACTAAAGTTCAGCATGCATGTGGGGAAGTGTGGTATGTATTTGCAAATACTGAATTATTACACCACGTTCCATTTTACTTGACATTAATTTTTTCGAATAAGAATAATATACTCTACTCCCTTCGTCCATCGTGCTTTTCATAAGTCAATTTGACTAATTTTTAAAGTCAAATTAGATTACATTAATATTATAATTTAAAAAAATTAGATATTTAAAAACTATATGAAAAGTACTATAAATTGTAATTTTTTGCATATCAATATATATGATGCAAAAATACATCGTAAAATATAAGTCAAATTTCTTATCGCTTGACTCTAAAAAAAAAACCATGACAATTAAAAGCGGACGGAGAATATATTTGAAAATAATTATAATTCTTGTTAAATAAAATCATTTATTACATATGGTCAAATATTAGTAATGATTTAATCGTCCTTATAAAACTAAAAATAAAACTGTGTTTTCTCGCCGAGTAACATAAAAGCTGTGGTATGAATTTTTTGATAATGCTCTTATGATTGACTCACATATATATAAAAACTACAATGATTTTTACTGCACGACAAGATAGGCATTAAAACACTTGAAGTACTGTGTGAAAAATCGAAAATGATCTCAAATGATTATTGTGTTGAAAATTAGTCACCACAAAACTGTGAAATTAGGTTTTAGGCCTAACTCACTCATCAAAAGTTAGCTCAAAGGGAGGAGGACTGAATTGTATAAGTGTGATAAGGATTTCACTCATCTCATTAACATCCCACCTCATGTTTGTGCTTAGCATTTGTTGCGTCAGCAATTTTAATTTTTGGGGGGTCCCAACATTGGGTGAGATGGAACCTGGCTCTGATACCATGTGAAATTAGGTCTTGCACCTAACTCACACCCCAAAAGGGAGGAGGATTGCCCAAACCTTATAAGGAGTCCACCCATCTCATTGACCACCAATATGAGACTTTTGTCATTGTTCAACAAAAACTTTATCCAAAGTTATGTATAACTATAACAAATTAAAAATTAAAATTAGTTATGTACTTCATAGTTAACATTTTTTTAAAATATTTATGTTAATCCGTTGCTAAATAACATTATTGATAAATTTTACTATTTATCTATCAAATTTTGTTGGTTGTTAATTCGTATTCTTAAAGTAAATACGTTCACTTGTCCTCTCGTGCTTAATCCAATATGCATAATGTATTATACAATATGATTTACTAAATTATATAGATATTGGAAAAGAAGAAAGATAACGTTTCTACGAACAAAATAAATTAAATATTTAAATTGGCCATCAATTAGTGCAAAATATTCATGATTCTCTTCGATTATTTTAATGTATAACTTATAAATAATTTAATCAGTCATTCTTAATATTCCCCTTAAATTAAAACGCACTCTTCAGTTTAAGTGGAATGAAGTAATTAAAGGAAAAAACAATGATTAATTAATATGAAGGGCAATAAAGTAGCAGTAATCGGATAATGAGGTGTCGATGATCACATTTATATAAGATTTTATTTTCCTTCTTTTATTGATAAAAGGGCATTTAATTTATTGAAAAAGTAAACATATAAAGAGTATCCTATAAACTATATGCATGGTGGCTTAATATATAAGCAAGTTTAATTTCTGCAATTTCTGGATGATTTTATTTATTATTCTTATAAAAGTGACCTTAGAGAATATTCATAGGACATAGAATTTAAGGTTGGGAAAAGATGAAGGGAGGAAATATTTATGCCTCATTTACTATTATATTTTAACATTAAATTGTCTAAAATTGAATGAGTATTTGAATTATTAATTAGGATATTTATCTATTTATTTGGACATTAAATAGTTAAAATTATTTATTTTTGTAGTATATGTTTGTCTAATGAAGCGCTCCTTTGAAGGAATGAAAATTGGCGATTTTGGAGGTGCCTGACTATAATGATTGTACGGCGACGTGACATAAGAGAGTCATTAGTGGTAGTTGATGGTCTAGGCGGTTGCTGGTAATCGTTGTGGTTGTGAGATAGAAATTGGTGCTAAAAATGGATGATAATGGTGGTTGATAATAATGAGAGAATAATATAATGGTTGAGAGATTGTAATTGTATGTGTATTAAAAGTTGTAACCGTGATGATTGTTTTACCGTTATAATGAAAAAGTACATTTACAAGAATCTTTAAGTAAATGGTGTGTATATAAAATATAAATTTAAAATAAAAATTTTAATAATGAAGATTCAAGCCTTCATTTAATATAAACAAACAAAGTCTTAAGTTGAAATGACAAAATTATCCTACGGAATCATAATCCTTTCAATTCATTTAAGTTTGAGTTGATTATTATTCTTTTCATATATAAGGTTAGCCCATTAAAATTTTAGTTGATATCTAGCTCAAATTAATTTATGGAAAATTTTATCGAAATATTTTTAAAATACATTTTAATTTGATATAAAAATAAAAAATTAATTAGGTACTAAAATTATTTAAAATAAATAAAATAATTTAAATCTAATCCAAATAATTTTTGAAAAAGTTTTTCTTTCCTCATTTACTAACTCAACCTATTTTAAGTCATCCATGTACGCCTATAGACTAAAGTATATGAGTACTATATATGTTCATAAAGTTTCATACCTCATTCACACTTCACAATTTGACTTTTATAAATAAAATATTATTAGTTTAATAGTTAGCTATATATTGAGGACTAATTTGAATTTTGAAGCAAGAATTGAATAGAGTTAAGAACTTATATATAAAAAAACATATTATTAAAAAGTATAATATTGTACTGAATTCCACTAGCCTCGTGTCTAGTTGTCTAGTTGGATTTAAGTGCCAAATTAACGAATTCAATTATTATTGACAAACCAAATGCCTAATTAAACAGAAGAATCCTTATCAGGAATATTAAGAAGATATTAAAAGAATATATGTTGGATTTTGTCATTTCCCATAGAATTCCCAAGTCAAAGTCATTGATTCGTTTTTCTTTTTGTATTTTATTTTTCTGAATCACGAGATTAAATAAATCTATATATAATTATATATACTCTAAATTGTAATTATTCATGCAGCATGAGTCATGTTAGCTAGCCCTTTTTTTAATATATAAAAAAATTGTTTTAGGGATTGATGCCTTGTGAAATTACGGTCCCTATAAGCATCTTCTGAGGACTTTTAGAGCCGCTTCCCCGAATGAGCTCTATGAGGTATAAATTGAAATTAATTGAGCTTTAATACGATCAAATATTAGATAAAAATAAAACAAAAAGTAATGTTGGAGTATGTGATGTGCGAGTTTTTTTATTTATTTTATTTTTTATGGTCAGTGATTTTTTTTTTTTATAATAACTAGTAAAATTATCCGCGCTTTGCGCGAGAATTTAGCATCATACTTAAAACTTATTAATCATTAAAAATAAAACATTATATTATCGTACATACAAGATTACGTAATAAAAAACATTAATAATGTAAAGGAAAATAAAAATCATTACATCTTATCATTTATCCTTAATAACATTAGCATAAATTAATGACTGTAAAAATACATACCAGAATCTGTAACATAAGCAATGATGTTAGTGAGTCATTCAACAGAAGCAAAGTAC
Organism: Solanum verrucosum; assembly: GCF_900185275.1. Taxonomy (NCBI): domain Eukaryota; kingdom Viridiplantae; phylum Streptophyta; class Magnoliopsida; order Solanales; family Solanaceae; genus Solanum; species Solanum verrucosum. The sequence continues at coordinate 5,412,844 of NW_026020430.1, forward strand.
ACAAATATTTAATTGTGTAGAAGAAGAAGAAAAGGTTCAGAATTTTCGTTGTTTTAAAATGAGAGGAAATCCCTCTATTTATAGACAACAAAGGGTAGTGTGAACAAATATTTATCGTGCCTTATCGGAAATGTTACAACTATTTGAAAAATTGCAACCTTTCAAAAAGGTCACAATCTTTTATAATAATCACAACTTTTCATAAAAATCGCAACTCTTCATTAAAGTCGCAATTTTTCATAAAAGTCGCAACTCTTCATTAAAGTCGCAATTTTTCATAAAAGTCACAGTTTTTCATAAAAGTCACAATTTTTCATTAAAGTGGCAACTCTTCATTAAAGTCGCAACTTTTCATAAAAGTCACAATTTTTCAAAAAAATCACAACTTTTTATGAAAGGAAAAGGCTAGTTTTGTAAATAAAAAAATTAAAAGAGAATTCTGATTTGTGGTGGCGCCACGTAGGCGGGCCTATGGTTTTCCTTTTATATATATATATATATATGATATGATTAATAGGTGACGGTTAAATTTGATCTCAATATTATTTTAAAGTGTATGCGTCTGTCTCAACTAAAAATTTAAACAGTAAGAAAACACACACTTTTATTTACTTAATTATATTCCTACAAAACTATTTTAGTGTTATTCTATTAATTTGAGCAATTTGATTGCAGCTTCCTCACTGGATTATTTTTACTTAATTTGAGCAATTTGTCTTCTCATCTTCTTTTCTTAATGAATTTGTCGTATATATTGTTTTGTTGATCAGTAAATCAAACGTGGTTTGTAAATAGACAAGACCAGATGCAAATATTTTGATAAAATCATTAATTATCCAAAACATCCAAATGCCTCCTTGATATAGTATGTTATTTAATTAATATTATTCCAGTTGCAAAAAGCAAACACGCAACTTAATGGCCATATAGGTCACGGATCCCTCTTGAGTTAAGCAAACGAAATTCAAATCAATTATAAAGGCAAATTGCACAATAAATTATATGAAAATGTGAAAGTGAAAAAATGCATATGGATTATTCGTCAGATGAAAAATAAATTTTGTAATATTCGAAGATCGACTCCTCAAGGTTTTATTTGTAAGGATAAAAAACGGAACAGGGCGATTTGGGGAACAAATAAATCCATATAAGCTCCGGCCAGCCCTGCATAATTTATTTTTCTTTTTCGTCCCCTGCTGCGCTTATAATCTACTGATTTGAGTAGTGCAAAAAATATAAAGTTAGAATTCAAATATTTTAAACTTGAGAAAGCTTCTTTCAGTGATCACTTATCAAATTGTACATAATTAGCTTGAAGAATCTAATTGAATGACCTTGGAAAGAATAAAAAAAGAAGTACTTATTCTATTCTTCATTTCTTTTCATTATCAGAAATTCAGAATCTCGTTTTCTGATCCCTTTACTGAGTAGAGTATAATTTTCTTAAGAGGATAATTTAATGAACAGAATATAGTTTTTCATTTTAATTTGTTCTTTTCAATTCTTTAATATTGGGTAGATTTAGAGATATAGATGATATTAAAGAAAATAATAAATGTTATGCTAGAAATTGATATACAAAATAGATCGTATCTATATATGATTTTCATTTTTATCTATTAATATTTGTGATTCAAATAAAAAAAAATAAAAATAAGTTTAAATCCACGCAGATGCGTAACCCTCTGACACCGCATCAATTTTATTTTTTTTATAGAAGTCTGCATATCTTTGATCCGCGTCGCCTCGCATAGCCTCATACACACCCCATTTATTTCATACTTTTTGTTTAAAGAGTGAAAAATCATTTATACCTCTCAACGCGGTGGCACAGATTAAATCGATAGAAAAATTGACAAGTTAATTTTAGTGATGATCACTTAATTTTTACTTTGACTCAATAAAGTAAAAGCTGAGTGACCATCAATGAAATTAACTCCCACTTACACAACTATAAAAGTGGTTTACTAGATATTTTTAAAATTAACTCACACTTACACAGCTATAAAAGTGGTTTACTAGATATTTTTGCATTATTACCCACCTTAATTTACCTTTTTTCACATAGATAGCTTTAGTGGTAATTTGAATTGTGATGAATAATAAGTAGCACTTGCAAAATATCAGGATTAGCGGCTTAATTGGTAAAGTTCAAAGCTGATTAATTGATAGTGCGTGATGCATAATGAGTAGGAGCAAATAACTATAACTAACACGGAGCACGGAGGTTACAAAACTTGCCTAATTTGTTTTAAGTTTTTACTTAGGTATTAATTCGTGTTTATTGATTAACTCAATTCATTAAAGAGTTTAGCGTATTAAGCTATGATTCATTAATTGTTCCTTTTTAATCTAATTCAGTTCAGTTTCCCTTTATCAATTCATTTCATTTTAATTTATATTTTCAGCCTAATCTGCTTATTTGACGTCCTTAATTTAACATGTCATAAATATTTACTTGACTAATTTTTTTGATTTATTATTGACCGGAGTCTGCGTCGTCTGCCTTCTTTTTTCTGAAATATCACTCAGTGTGCTGGAGTGAAATGATGCTATTGGGTCCTGGAATATCAAAATAAAAACTTTTCAATCAGTAGTCTAAATTAAATGTATGATCTGATTAATAATGCAAAAAGATCCTCTCTAAATTATAAACATGTCTTAAATATATGACCATATATATATATTTAGAGATAAGTGTCAAAACCACACCTAAACTATATCATTTTTTTGAGTTTCATACCTAAATTATTGAGAGTGTGAGTTTCATACCTAAACTATTACTTTTTAGTTTGAGAAACACACCTCTGAGGTGTGTGTAATGCACTCTCTCTTTTATTTGAAAAAACATTGACACATGGCATTCCACATAGATAAAATATTTCACCTTGACAAAAACTAAATAATAAATTATTAATATTAATAAAAAAAATTAAAGTATTACTATCCCCAAAAAAATAAAAATAATAAAATAAAATAAAAAATAAATAAAAATATATATATATATATATATATTTAAATTAAATTATTTGTCTTACCCCATTCCACCACCTCCTCTCCGTAACCCCCCCCCCCCACAATCCCCGTCCCTTTTTTTAGAAAAACAAACCACTCACTCATTCCCCCAAAAAATATATATTATTTTATTTTAAAAAAAAATTCTACCCCATTCTATTTAACCCTCTACTTCTAATTTATTTATTTGTTTTACATGTTTTTTTGTTTTGTGTTATATATGTACATATATTTCTAGGATTTTTTTTTTACTTGTGTACCGTATATAACATAAATAAAAAAATTATTTTTCAAAAAGTCTTGCGGCGGCAAGTAACAAATATTTTTGATATATGTATAACACAAAATGAGAAAAGAAATTGAAAGCGGAGGTTTATGTGACTAGTGGATAGAATTATTTTTTTTAAAAATAAAATAATATCTAAATTAGAATTGGAAGGGGGATGAAGTAAAAAAAATTATTTATAAAAGAAATTTAAACAAAACAAAAAATGGGTCCCGGGGGGGGGGGGGGGGGAGGGGTGTGGAGGGAGAGGAAGTGATGGAGTGGGGTAAGAAAAATATTTTACTTTTTTATTTTATAAAAAAAATATTATTTTTTTTGGATAATAATTTTAATCTTTAATTTTAACTAATACTAATAATTTATTTAATTTTTGTCAAAGTGAATGTTTTGCCCATGTAGAGTGTGATGTGACAATTTTTTAAAATAAAAGAGAGAGTGTATTACACACACCATGGTGAGAGTGGTATAAAAGAGAGAGGTGTGTTTCTCAAACTAATAAGTAATAGTTTAGGTATGAAACTCACACTCTCAATAGTTTAGGTATGAAACTCAAAAAAGAGGTATAATTTAGGTATGTTTTTGAAACTTATCTCATATATTTATTCCGTTTAACACTCAAAACATATCTACGAAAAAAGAAAAGTAAACCCAATGATGTACTAGCTAAGTGTCAAAATGGAATTGGAGCAAAAAACTAAAGCACACATCATTAAGTAAATCTTTTTTCTTCTTTTTGGTAAAAAAATAAAATACGTCAGCTACTAGCACTTTGCTTCCTGGTGTTAGGGAGGGAGACAAAATGGAAAAAATCAGTAGTAAAAGTTTGATAGCTGTCTTTGTGGCGGTTGAAGATTAAAACAAAAAGGATATCTTCCGTTTTTTAAAATAGAAAAAATCATGTTCAAAGCATAATTTTCATGAAAGAATTTTATTTAGAATACGAATATAATTAGATTGCAATATAAATATCAAATATCATATGAAAAAATAATTAGAAAATATATTTAATGTTATCTTGATTACAAATTTTATTTAGATATGAACTAAAGTAATTGACTATCAATATCAAATCCTAAAGTAATGTCAAATCTTGCTAAATTCTTATGTTATTTTTCTTTTTATTTATAATTTGTAGGTATGATCGTATGTTAATTATCCCACGATATTTCGGCCACGACATAGAAATACAGAAAGAATTATACCCTTGCAGCCCACTAGAAAAAAGTGTGAAACAGTCCTTTTAACATATATACCTCTCTATATAAAGCAACCGATATGCTATCCTTTATTTACTCCAACCAAAATTCTTTCTTTCAAAGCTTTGCAGAATTAAGTCCTTATCCATTCCATATAAAATGGGCAACGCAGATAATTATGGATACCCATCAATGATGAATAATAATAATGGAGAAAACACAGGGATACACAGAGTTGAAATTCCTCCACCACAGCCTTTTTTCAAGTCATTGAAAAATACAGTGAAGGAAACATTATTTCCAGATGATCCACTTAAGCAATTCAAGAACCAAAAACCTTTGAGAAAATTTATACTTGGAGTTCAATATTTTTTTCCAATTTTTGAATGGGGTTCAAGATACAATTTTGGTTTCTTCAAAGCAGATCTTATTGCTGGAATAACAATAGCTAGTCTTGCTATTCCTCAAGGAATAAGCTATGCTAAGCTGGGGAACTTGCCACCTATACTTGGCCTATGTATGTCATCTTTTAATTATACGTGTGAATTTTCGTAGTAAATTTATTTATTAAGTATATATTTTGGTTGTGCAGATTCAAGTTTTATTCCACCATTAGTGTACGCATTAATGGGAAGTTCAAGAGATTTAGCAGTGGGAACAGTTGCTGTTGGATCTCTTCTGATGGCTTCTATGTTGGGAGCTGAAGTTAACCCTGCTGAAAATCCAACACTTTATCTTCATCTTGCTTTCACTGCCACTTTCTTCACCGGGTTATTCGAAGTAGCACTCGGATTTTTCAGGTAATTAGTGTAATTATAATGATGGTGTAAAAATAAATATAGATATCCAATCATTGTAGTAAAGGAATGTTTTGTTTTGTTTTAGGCTGGGATTTATAGTGGATTTTCTATCACATGCAACAATTGTGGGATTTATGGGAGGAGCAGCTACAGTAGTGATACTCCAGCAATTAAAAGGAATACTTGGTCTTGAACATTTTACTCATGCCACTGATGTTGTCTCTGTCTTACGTTCTGTATTTTCACAAACTCACGCGGTACCTCTCTCAATCTCTATGTAACATGTCGTCTATGCTACACGGAGCTAAGATTTTAAATTTATTTGAATTTTTAGATTTTACTAATATATACTACTAGCTTTTTCGATTTATTATTCTTTATCGTATCAAACTTTATAGTGTACTAATAGGATTTGAGTTGATCTAAAGTGAATATTCTTTAATAGTAGTACAAGTTTTAGATTATTTTCTGGCTGTTCGCTTATAGTATTTGTTACTCTACTTTCTTACTGATCATATGATTTTGATATAAATAAATAATTGCAGTGGCGATGGGAAAGTGCGGTGCTGGGATTTTGTTTCCTTTTCTACTTGATGCTCGCCAAATTTTTGGTAAGCATACACAAACTGACTTTCATTACCTTTTTGACTATCCACAACTCAAAAGCAGTCTACTAAAAGTTGAAACACTTCAGACTTGCAATCCCTAATTACCTTTTCATATCTTTTGGATATAAAAAATTCCTGCTTGAGTGGGTCTTACCTGGTGGATATCAAACACATGATGCAAAATAGAACAAATTTTCCTAAGTCTTCCGAAAAAATGTAATTTATAGACAATCATGACTTTAATTTTCTCCTCCACTTAACACCTACTCCCACTCCGAAAAAAAGCTAACAAATTAAAGCGAATTAAATTGTCCTTAATTTCGTCAAAGTTTAATTTTATATTTTGTTTTTAAAAAATAGTTAGTGCTACTATATTTTATAGTAGTAAAAAATGGACATTAATTAATATACTAACGGAGATAAGATTGATGCATGTAGAGCCAGAAGAGACCAAAGCTGTTCTGGGTATCAGCAATGGCGCCATTGACGTCTGTCATATTGGGAACTATTCTCGTTTATATAACGCATGCTGAAAAACACGGTGTTGCTGTGGTAAGAATTTTTAATTCCATTTAAGTTATGATTCTCTACTATCTTAATTACCAGTTAGTTGTTATAGCTATATATGAAGTACCAATTAGTAAAAATACATTTGTGTAAGTACATAAAACATGAACATGAACAAGAGACTTGCAATTGGTTAGACATTAGTTATCAGCACATGAACAAGACGCTTCTGATTGATGATAGCTGTAGTCGTTTGTCCTATTGGTCGCACTCGAAGACAAAAAAACGACAATAAATAAGTGTTTTCATTTGTGTCTTGTCACTCACGGGTTTCAATCGTAGTGCTAAATAGAGTAATATGAGAACTTTAGGGTTGCGGCTTGTTGAGATCCAAAATGTGAGATTATTTTACTCCAATCATTTATAGCTTAGTGATGGAATACGTTATCCCATATAATTTAGTTAATCCCAAAACGATCCCGAGCGCAAAATAAATTGCATAGTATAGATGTCATCCATTATGTGAATAATATACATTTTTTTTTTTAAAATGTTACAGATTGGAGAGCTGAAGAAAGGGATAAATCCACCATCAATAATGGATCTGTCGTTTGGATCGAAATATATGACAACGGCTATCAAAACTGGCATAGTCACGGGTGTCATTGCCCTTGCTGTAAGCTGCTCTTTATTTGTTTCCATCTGCTACATGCATTGTTTTTCACTACAAACATAACACTATTGTGGTATGGTTTTTCCGCATAATTAAAAAAGCTTAGTGCACTGAACTGTCAGGCAATATTATTTATATATTGCTATGCTATTTATAGTTATTTTTTAAATGATTCGATAGTAATACAAAATCGTGTGTACAGGAAGGAATAGCAGTAGGTCGAAGTTTTGCAATGTTCAAGAATTACCATATAGATGGTAACAAAGAGATGATTGCTTTTGGGATGATGAACATTGTTGGCTCATGCACTTCTTGTTACCTCACTACTGGTATTTTCCTATATCATATTTTGACTTGGTCATTATCCTTCTTTTTAGCATCCTTTAAATTGTAATTTCATATTAAAATTATGTGATTCCTAAAATTTATACTCCTTTATTTATTGGGCAAATTACAGAAATCACATACTTTTAAGGCAAAATTACAATCTATTCCTTAAAAGTTTATAATTACAGAAATCCCTCAAACGAATACAATAATAAAAGCGTTGATACATTAATCTGATGCGCGAGATACATTAATCGTGAAGTAAGATACATTACATTTTATACATGATACACTAATCTGATGTAAATGAGGGATTTTGGAGATTTGTAAAACTTATAGGGGATAATGGTAATAAGTAAATTAAAAGGTAATGGACCGAAAGTTTATTTTGATTTGGACTAGTATCAGTTTTTGTGTCACTTGGGCCCATATACCCCATGTGATTTTATGACCCGATTGAAATCCCCAACCTACCATACTTGCTGACAGACGTGTACCGAATAATTTGTCCACTAAAATAACATGGAATTAATCGGAAAAGAGAATCACAATTTGTGGGTCATTTCATTTTTTATAAGTGCTTTGGAGGTTTGGGTGGGTGGGTGGGAATCATAAGACAATTCCTTGTCAAAATGTGAATAGGTAATTGTTTTCCATGTTGATAGTCTAGGCTATTAGCGTATATAAGTTAAACTCTCGCTGATTATGTGAAAAATAAATGAATGTGCGTGCGTGCAGGGCCATTCTCGCGATCAGCAGTGAACTTCAACGCAGGATGCAAAACAGCAGTATCAAACATTGTCATGGCGTTGGCTGTGATGGTGACGTTGCTATTGCTAACGCCATTGTTCCACTTCACTCCTCTCGTCGTGTTGTCATCCATTATTATTGCTGCCATGCTCGGACTCATCGACTATAATGCTGCCATTCATCTCTGGCATGTCGACAAATTCGACTTCTTAGTTTGCATGAGTGCATACATTGGTGTTGTCTTTGGCAACATTGAAATTGGCTTAGTCATGGCTGTAAGTAGTACTACTACTACTTCCTAATGTATTACGTCACTTAACCTAGTAGGTACTAACTCTTTTTGTTTAATGCAAATGCAGATTGGCTTATCATTGCTAAGGGTGTTACTTTCTGTAGCAAGGCCAAGGACTTTAGTACTTGGTAATATCCCCAATTCTATGATCTACAGAAATGTGGAGCAATATCCAAATACAAACAACGTTCCCGGAGTTCTCATACTTGACATTGGAGCTCCTATTTTCTTCACTAACTCAAGCTATTTAAGAGAGAGGTAACAATTTAACTTGTATGTATTATACTACCAAGTTGCATTGTCAGTATACAACAACAATAATCTCTTTCTACAAATACTAACAATTTCCTGTTATAGGATCTCAAGGTGGATTGACGACGAGGAAGACAAGTTAAAATCTTCAGGAGAAACAACTTTGCAGTATGTTATACTTGATATGGGAGGTTAGTTCATTTACGTTGTGTCTATTAATTCGAAGAAGAAAAAAAACAGTAAATAACATAGGCAGTTGATCAAACTGAATTTGAGCAACACTGACAGCCTAAATTCTTTGATGTGCAGCTGTTGGTAACATTGATACAAGTGGAATTAGCATGTTTGAAGAGGTCAAGAAAAATCTTGATAGAAGAGATCTCAAGGTTGGCTTCTTATTTATATGTTTCTTACTATGTTAACCGTAAAGATATGACATTTGGACCTACTCAACTCCCAAAGTTAGGTCATGAGGGAAAGATTGCCCAAGTCCATATAAGCAAACCACTCATCCACTCAAACACCACCACTCCCGCCCCATTTGGAACGTGGACCGAGAGCTCTAATACCATGTAAAAAGATGACATTTGGGTCTGACTCAATCCTAAAAACTAGCTCGTGTGGGAAGGATTACCCAAGTCCATATAAACAAACCAACAATCCATTTCCCAACCAACACGGGATTCTAACCACACTAACATTAACAAAATAAATTCTACTTGTTATTTTTTAAGTGCAAAAGTTCTAATACACTGTCACGGTCCTCTAACATATGGTGTGGTTTTGTGGAATTGCAGCTCGTTTTGGCGAATCCAGGAGCAGAGGTGATGAAGAAGTTGAACAAGTCCAAATTCATAGAAACATTAGGACAAGAATGGATGTTCCTAACAGTAGGGGAAGCAGTGGAAGCATGCAACTTCATGCTTCATTCCTGCAAACCAATATCTTCAGAAGATGGTTCGCAAAAATGGAGCAACAATGTTTGACTTACAAATTAATTATTAGTATTATAGAACAGTGTTTGTTTTAGTGGTTCATGTGTGCATCTTAATTTGTAAAGATGCAGCATATCATAGTTTGGCTTAAAGGAGCCAAGATTTTGCTGCAGTACTCTTCCATAGGATAAACTGGAAGGGGTTTTATTTATCTCCCACATTTTGTAAAATACTGTGCTCCTATTTTAAGAATGATTATTTACCTGCAATGATCTGTAAATGTTCAGTTTTCATTATAGGATCAGTTTTATGTGTATTCAATATCTTTGGCTCCGTGCAAGAATTTTTATAAACTTATGACTAGCATATGACACTGTTTACACTGAATTACTTTCGGTTTCACATCATAGTGTTCTTTCCTGAGATCAAATAGCCGAATTATTTTGTAAAATGTAGCTCGTTCTGCACCAAACGCTTAAGAACTTCACTAATGTGTTCCTACCGAGGTGGTGACTAGCTGCCTTGACTGGGTTGTTATCGCATGGTAAAAGACGTACACTCACATGCTACAATTACTTCATTAAGTTATCACGTGATAACCTCCTATGTGACTTCGGCCATTCACATTAAGATTTCTTCCTTCTTCTTTTTTTGATAAGGGACATTAAGGTTTCTTCCTTATCTAGTTGCTTTGGTGAAGAGATCTCATTAAGCCAGTTGCAACTTGTGCCATGACTATTTCAACTAGCAAAAATAAATTAGTTTTGATATTTATCTATTCTCTGGGAGCCATGTTTTGATTTTCCATATTTGTGAGTTCAATGAAACTACACGTATGACGTACTAGTCTCATTGTTATGCCATAACTCAATACCAGGCATTTAACAGAGACATCCACTTTGGGGAGAAAGGCGAAGAAATGAAGATGGCTAACAATAGACTGTGAACTATGAAGGGGTGATTGCATTTGGTAACTTATAAAGAGTACTAAAAAGTATTCTCAAACCAAAACTAATCACCATCAAAAGCACTTCTAAGAGTTTATACCTCTAAGAGGCCCTATAAAGTGAAAACTCACAGAAGGTATATCCTGAATCAAAATAACCGTCTTGTTGCCTGTCAAAAAATTATGTGATTTAAGATATTATATATCCCTACAGGAATTGGGCAAGCCTGAAAATAGTTCATGACATAGCATAGCTTCCTATATATCAAGGCTTAAAATGCTGGATGAAATAAGGGTAATTCCACTTTACATTATTATTGACAGTTGATTCAAGTCTCTAGTTAAATGCAGATAATCTAGGACAGGCCATATGTCACAACAAAAAAAGAAAAAGAGTGATGATTAGAATAATGTAGAAAGATTTTTACCTAAATGACATGTGAAACTGTTAGGTATGAAAGGTAAGTCTTCACATATATTCAAGGACTATGAAACACCCTTTTCTACATTCAGAAAGATCTTGTACCTGAACTCCATTTATATCTTCAGCATGGTTTGAAACAAAAGTTTTTGAAAAGGCCCTCTATTTCCTTGGAAAAGATGTGCCCGTGATAAGAACATCACCGCAATTTTTCCAATGCAGTGTTAGACGATCATCTTCATTGAGCCTTCTTTTTTGGTAGTCTGTAAGTGTTTAGTTAATTTGCCCCTCATTAATCTCCCCACTGATTCGATCTGCTTGCAACTCTGTCCCTCATATCCTGGGTCATGATGACCAGATACGGCAACGTCAGGATGTAATTTGTCTCCACAATCAATGATAATATTATGAAGTAAACAACACACAAGGATGATACTTGGGAGTTTCTGTTTATCAGGTCTCCACATAACCTTATTAAGGATTCTCCAACCTCCCTTCAATTGTGAGAAGGCTTTTACTGCAACTGAACTTGCAGTCTCATGCACCGCATTGAAATCTAGCATAGGATCCGAGAGGTCTTCACCTTCATAAGGTGTAATAAGCCATGGAAGAAGAGGGTAGCCAAATCCTCCTAGAATGTACTCTCTAACTTCTGCTCCTTCAGACACCATTTTGACATTTCCATTTAAACGATCACCACTTTCACAGAGTTTATAAAATCCAGAGCACTTGAACAGCCTTGAAGTGGTCATGCCCCCAGGCCATCCTGTCACTATGTCTAAAAAACGCATCTCGCTGTCCACGATACCTTGCAAAAGCATGCTGTAATTGCTTTCCTGATCACACCAATCATCTGAGGTTTGAATAGCAGGAAGAGTCATTATAATGTGAGTTGCATCAATTGCTCCACAACAGTTAGGCAAACCAAATAATTGTTCAAACTCAGACTTGATTATATCCATCTCACTAGGTTCTGGCCACTTAAGATGGTGCTTTGCACGTTCTTCCAATGCCTCAATGAATCTCCAGGTAACCTGAGACACAGTGGACTGCCCGACCCCAAATGATGCCCCAACTGAAACTTGGGATTCACCAGAAGCCAATCTTCTCAATGCAATCGCTACTTGCTTCTCAACACTAAGAAGCCTTCCCTCAATGTTTATCAGACCTGAAGGAGGTCTTGAGATAAGGTCCTCCCTTACAAGTGAACATATGTAATCAAAAGTCTTCTTGGAAGCACGGAAAAAATACTTGAAACCTTCCTCTTCATCACTAGGTACACCAGAACCTGCAAGATATAAGGTATAAGAGTGAGTTGATCCCTGCAACATAGAGTCCAAAAAAGAAAAAAAAAATATCCAAAATGACCTTATAGGAAAAAGTTGCAAAAATAAAAAAGAAATAAGACACTGTTGTTACATAAAACATCCTAGCATACAACTCCAGTCTATCGGAATCTCTCAAACTTACTTACGTGGGTTGAAATTAGAATCAATCTAGCGGGAAAACCTTCATTTTGCTAAGGACAAGTGGACAACAATCACATTACAAACCTAAGAATGATTAACTATTATCCTAACTATAACAGCTCCTGCATTTCCAATGTAGAAGTTCTGCCTTTGACAATACCTACAACGCCTTGGATTTCACTAGAATAAATTAGACTTTTAAGAGAGATCATTTATAACAGGAGTCTTAAGTAACCTCTTTTCTTCCTATTTTAGAGACCTGACTTCAAGTATGCTATGCATACAGAAGCCAGAGATAAATGCAGTAAATTAAACTAGTTAGAGTTAACAACATGAATAATCAGACTATTTTTCACACAACCCTTCAACCTGGCGCAGGAGCGGAGCCATAGGGGGTGTCAAAATTACACAGTTTAGATATGTCAAAAACAATTCTTTTATTCTATATATGTGAATCCCCTTTGAATGCTTTGCGAATTTAACGAATAAGGGGTTAAAATAATGCACTAAATTTGCAGAAATCAGGCTTAAAAATCCAATCTTGACATTTACCAACACCCCAATGGAAGTCCTAAGTAAAGTCTTACAGAGCTTTAACAAGTCAGATGGAATCGGAAAAACAATACGATTTGCGAAAAATGTAGTTAAAGAATGGAAATTTGAGCAGAGAGGGACCTGGGGTTGATGAATTCTTGTGCCAGAAACTATCCCACCAATCGCATTCAGTTCCTTTGTTCTCAACAGGAACAATGTTGATGGACTTGTTTTTCTTGTTTTTGGCTTTGATTTTCTTCAACTTGTTAGAATCTTTCTTGGATTTCTTTAGAGGAGCCATCCACCGATTGTGTTTACACACTCTAATTGTTACACCGAAAACTTCGACACACCACCTAAAATGCAAACTCTTCCTTGTCGACTTTACTGTCTTTTGGTCTTTTGTTTTTACTTTGAGAAACTGACATAAATAGTCCCTTAACTAGGACTAGGGCTAAAATGGTTCTTTAATTATATTTTTGTTTCAGTTCTTCAACTCTTCAAAAGATCTCTTATTTATACATTTATCGGTTATTCACTTCTACTCTTCTAACTATTTAAAAATTTATCAAATTTGCTCTCTGTCCATTTTTTATATAAAATTCTTTAGGTTTCTGTTAACGGAATTCATATCTCGAAAAATTAAATCATTTAGCATTCATTTTTCAGTTGTTTTTCTCTATCCTCACTATTTTTTCTTCAACTTATTCTTATGAAAAGAACCTTAATCTCAACGATTCAAAATAAAAGTCACGAGGAAAAAAAATATAAGTTATAATTGTATTTAAAGGACGATAAAATGAAGCATATTTTATTGCTATTAATGACTTGAAGATGCTAAACTTTATTATAAAAAAATATTACTTGTTAAATTCAAAATTTGTACTCCAACGACTTTATTGAAAGATTTTTTTTAATTTTTCAGAATTAAAATTTATAAAATGGTAGATTGCAATTTTATTTTTTTTGTTAAATAAAACGATTTATTATTCTATTCATTTTATTTTACATAGAGAAATTTGAGTAATAAGATCAAATCTAAACAACTTAAAAAATGAGTTAAAGATTTAACTTCACGAAAAGTTTTGCTATTATAAATCTAAGTTATTTGTATAAAAAAAATCGATAAAGATCAAACCTGATAACTTTTTGAATACTTAAAGGACTAAAATCGATAAGTGTATAATTAAGAGATCAAAACTAATAAGTTTTTAAATACTTAAAGTACTAAAACTAGTAAGTGCATAGTTAAAAAATTAAAGCGGATAAGCTTTTAATAGTTAAAAGATTAAATCTGCTAAACATATAGTTAGGGGTTCATTTTAGACTTAATCCTATAGTCAAAAAACAATTTATGACATTTTCTCTTTTTACTTTAGAGATAAGTGTCAAAAACACACCTAAACTATTCTTTTTTTTTAATTTCATACCTAAACTATTGAAAGTGTGAATTTCATACCTAAACTATCACTTATTAGTTTGAGAAACACACCTCTCTCTTTTATACCACTCTCATCATGGTGTGTGTACTACACTCTCTCTTTTATTTAAAAAAAATTGTCACATCACAAACTACATGGATAAAGCATTACACCTTGACAAAAATTAAATAAATTATTAATATTAGTTAAAATTAAAGATTAAAAAATTATTATCCAAAAAAATAATAATATTTTATTTAATAAATATTTTTCTTACCCAAATCCATCACTTCCTCTAACCGTCCCCCCCCCCCCCCCCTCCCTCTAGCCCTTTTTTTTTAGTGTTTTTGGTTTAAATTTCTAACTTTTTTTACTTCACCCCTTCCCCTCAAATACTAATTTAGATATTATCTTTAAAAAAATAAAAATAAATTCTACCCACTCCACCAAACTTTCCGCTTCCATTTTTTTCTCGTTTTGTGTTAGATATAAACATATCGAAAATATTTTTTTACTTGCCGCCACAAGACTTTTTTTAAAATAAAAATTTTATTTACTTATTATTCGGTACACCAGTAGAAAAATTTGCAAAAAATATTTATGTACATATCTAACACAAAACAAGAAAAATGTAAAAAAAAAATAAAAAAAAAAATTAGGAACGGAGGGTTAAATAAGATGGGTAGAATTTTTATTTTTTTAAAATAAAATAATATCAATTTTTTTTTGGGGGGGGCGGGAGGTGAAGTATGATTTTAAAATTTAAATAAAATATTTTAAAAAAAAAAAACAAGTACAAACGAACGAACATTGTTGGGGGGCGGCGGGGGGGGGGGGGGAGGGGGGGAAGGGTTACGGGGAGGAGGTGGTGGAGTGGGTTAGGAAAAATAATTTATTTTTAAAAAAAATTATATTCTTTGGGATCGTAATAATTTAATCTTTAATTTTTTAATTAATATTAATAGTTTATTATTTAATTTTCGTTAAGGTGAAATATTTTATCCATGTGACATGCCATGTGTAGGGGTGTTCACGGGTTGGTTTGGATCGGTTATTGATCAAAATCAAAATTAAATCAACTTAATCGGTTTTAAAATTATCAAAACCAAACCAAATATAATATACATTTATCGGTTTGGTAGTTGTCGATTTCGGTTTGGTTTGGTTCGGTTATTCGATTATTAACCATACACAAAAATAAAAGAAACAATTCATTCAAATGTGAAAAAAGTGACAACAATCCATTCAAAACAAAAAATAGTTAGAATGACTTAAATTACCGATCTTTCGATCATTTAATTTACTATCAATAAAGCTTTAAAATTCACTATATTAGCCTAAAAGGAAGAGACAATAACATTTTCAGTCCCACAAAGATTGTCATAGACATTCATATACATGAAATCAATAAGATAAATGTTTTCACCTTGGACAATATTCTTGCTTTCAATAAGTAAAGTATAAAGAAATTTTAATTAAAATATATATAAGATCTTTAAAATTGTTTATAAAAACAATATATAAGTATGTATATAATAAAATATATGTATATAATTCATCGGTTCAGTTCGGTTATTTCTTTGATTTTTTCGAATAAAATCATAATCAAACTAAATACTACCGGTTTTCAAAAATTTAAAACCAAACCAAACCCAAATAAAATCAGTTTTATTTTATCGGTTTGGCTTGATTTTTTGATTTGGATCGGTTTTTATCTAAACCGTGAACACCCCTAGCCATGTGTCAAGGTTTTCTCAAATAAAAGAGAGAATGAATTACACACACTACTGATGTGTATTTCTCAAACTAATAAGTAATTGTTTAAATATGAAACTCACACTTTCAATAATTTAAATATGAAACTTAAAAAAAAAAAAAGAGTTTAAATGTGTTTTTGACATTTATTTGTTTACTTTAGTCAAAAGATGAGCCATTGGGTTTATTAAGGACAAATTTATCACTTCTATAAAGAGAAAATGATCAAAATGGTCCTTAATGTATGACTTTGATTCCATTTGGTCCTTAATGTATGGACTTGATGGAAATGGTCCTTTATGTATTATAAATTGTGATCAATTTGGTCCTTAACCCTAAAATTAATATTTTATTTTATTTTGCCGTCAAAATACACGGAATATGTAAAAGATGCGCTCGTTCAAGACTTTTCTTCCCCTATTTCTAAAAATTCCAAAATGGCACATCAATTTTTTTTAACCAAAAGGGCAAAATCGCTCCTGACGGAGCGATTTTCTTCTGACAAAATTGACGTTGTTACTCCTTTAAAAAACATAAAAATCGCTGCCGATCCAAAAAAAAAATTATTTTTTCTTTAAAATCGCTGCTGTGATTTTTTTTTTTTAACAACGCTACCCCAACAACGTTTAAAAAATAGAAATAGCTGCTATAGCAACCATTTTCTTAAAAAAGTTTTAATTTTTTCTTATTAAAAATTCTCGAGGCGAGGACTGCTTAAAAAATAATGGGAAATCGCTCCACGTGTAGCGATTTTAGTTGATTCTTTTTAAAAAATAATCGCTGCCATTAAAATTTTAGGGTTAAGGACCAAATTGATCACAATTTATGATACATAAAGGATCATTTCCATCAAATCCATATATTAAGGACCAAATGGAATCAAAGCCCATACATTAAGGACCAAATGGAATCAAAGCCCATACATTAAGGACCATTTTGATCATTTTCTCCTTCTATAAAACCCTGAGGACCAAATTCCCAAATCTGCTAAACCTTAACCGCGACTTCATTGTCGTTCTTCTTCACTCATACTGTCCGAAGCTGTGCGGTTTGTGGTGGCGGCGCTGCTTATCTTCAACGGCAAAAAGGTGTCTTTCACTATTCTAAAAACTCACAAATTGCTTTTCAGTTTTCATAATTCGTTTATGGTTGTTTATGCTCTTTTTTTTCCCGCGTTTTTATCTCCAAATTCTGCTGCTACTGCTTTGGTGATGCTTTGAAATACTACAAATTGGGTTTTATACTTGTAAAAATTGAAGCTTTCCTTTAGCTACAATAAACAACAGTTCAACAAAAAATATTTTCCCTCTATTTTAAGCTATAATGGTAGCTTAGTCTCTTTTCTTGATAAAATAAATTATTTAGAAGAGGTATAAAAATAAACAGTGAAGAACAAAGAAAACATGTGATTCCTAAATATGATTACAAATAAGGAGAACAGAGGGGAGGTTTCTACCACATGAAATGTGACAGGATTCCCTACCTACTAACCTTTTGCCTCAATCCTCCACAAAGAAAATAGAAATTCACAGAAAGACCTTTGTGTAAATCAAATTATTTATTTTCTTTAATAATTATGGTGTCTAAAGCACGGACCTCGATTGATTCCCCCACTAGCATAGGTACTGGGTAACGGACCTCTATTGATTCCATGTGGTATCTGCCACCCCCACCAGCATAGGTACTAGGTAACTCTATCCACCAAGGCTTGGATAGATGGACAGGATTCAACCAGTGTTTTTGCCTTTGATTGGATTTGAACCTAAGACCTTATGGTTCCCAACGTAAGCGAACCCTCTTGGATGCCAAAGAATTTCCTAAGCATTCTTTTGCATGCAATTTTCATGTTGTACTTGAATTGTGGAAGAGCTAAAGAACTTTGTTTCACGGAAGCCTAAAGTTTTGTTATCCATTTCTTTTTAGTTTTTACTTATTTGTTTATTTATTTTTTTGCACCCGAAGTTAATTGGAGATCTCACTTAGATGGAAATCAAGGCAGATGGAAGTGATGGATCGTTGGTTTTAATCAAGCAAGGAGCTGAGGCTGTGAGTTTATGTTTAATTCACTATTGTGTTTCTATAAAACTTTCCTGTAATATTTCTGATCTTTTTCTCTCATTTTCTTTTGGAAAGATTTCGCATGTGCGTGTGTCTTTTGTATAGTTTATGAGTTAATAATAATTTGTACTACTGTTTCTACCAATGTTCATTTGATGGCAAGTAGTTGTTGACTCTAGAATTTCTGTAACATTTTATCTTGTTTCTCTGTTGAGGATATCAGAGGGTATTTGAGTCAACATTTGTGGGTAGTAGAAGGTGTATTATCAAGGAACGGTTTTCAAAGAAATACAGGCATCCAACTTTGGATTCAAAGCTCACTCTTAAACGGTTGAATGCGGTCGGTATAAATGATACCTACTCTTTCCTTTAATCTTTCTTAAACCTTGTGTTGCTTAAAGAAATATTGAAATCTTGGCACAGGAGGCAAGGTGCATGACAAAAGCTAGACGGCTTGGTGTTGTTACTCCAGTGTTGTATGCTGTTGACACTGTTATGCATACTCTCACCTTCGAATATGTTGAAGGTCCTTCTGTGAAAGATATATTGCTTGGCTTTGGACTAGTTGGAGTTGACGAAGAACAGATGGCTGATATTACAGCACAGATTGGTAATGCTATTGGAAAACTTCACGATGGTGGCCTAGTCCATGGCGATTTGACAACATCAAACATGTTACTGAGGAGTTCTGCCAATCAGCTGGTGAACTTTTTCTCTCTCTTTTAGAATGTTCCTCTAGCTCTCATGATTGACTTTGTCTTCAATTTCTTTCTTTATTTGCCTTTTTCTCTTGGTTTTGGAGGATGAAGTTCTTAAGTCACCCTCAATGCGTTTATTTGTCTATCACCTGATACTTTTTCTCCAGGTGCTGATTGACTTTGGTCTAAGCTTTACTTCAACTCTTCCAGAAGATAAAGCAGTTGATTTATATGTACTAGAACGTGCTTTACTCTCTATGCACTCTTCTTGTGGAAATGTGGTAAGCTCCGTCATATCTACTGCTTTGTGAGTTACAGGCATGTATAAAGCTGTTTGAAGCTTTTTGTTCTTCTCTATTCCCTCTTTTTAAAATTATAATTTCTTTCAGGCAAATGATGTTAATTTCTTCTTTAAAATTAATCTTCTTTTTGCCTTTGGGCATTATATGATTCGTGTCATGTGATCATATTATTGCGGAAAACATGCACCTCTTCTCAGAAACAGTATTTTTTATGTCATTATGTTCTCTACTTCTCTCGGTTCTCTTTTTCTCATATTCATCTTGTATGGCTTATATGGTTATTACAGATGGACCGGATACTTGCTGCATATAGGAAGTCCTCAAAGCAGTGGTCATCAACCTTGAACAAGCTAGCCGAAGGTGCTGCCGACTCTTCATACATGTCCCTTTCTGTTTATTACCTTGTTATTCCCAGAAAGAAGAAATAGCATGGTTTTAATTCCGATGGTTTCTTTCTGTTTTTGTAACTTATTTTAGTGAGGCAAAGAGGAAGAAAGCGCACAATGGTTGGTTGAGCTTCTCCAGTTCTGCACTCTACGTTGAGGTTGGACTTGTCTCTATGCTTTCAACTGCATCCAGTATGATTTTTTTTTAATTTCCAGAATGTAATAGTGTCAAATTCCCATGTTTTCGTGCCAAAAGCACAGTGTCTTGCTTGTGCCCACTCTTTTTTGGACTCGCTGCTATCCTATATATAGTTAATTTCTATGAAGTAATCATTCACCATGTTTTCTTGGAGATGAGGTGTCGGATATCATGGTTATGTGGCCTATTTGTTTTCTTAGTACAACTGGATTCATTCACATACTCCCTGCCTTTCTGTGCCCTGTTCTCTTTTTGCTGGTAGTCTGAACATTGGTAGTGTTGCAGACGATGATGTAACATGAAAATCTTCAGATATATTGAAGACATCAAGCTCATTGAACATAGCAGTTATAAGTTATAGAACAATGTGCTTATGTTTTTCACTCAGAGCGGCAAATAGTCTATATAAGTTGTATCCGGGTCTTTACTGTATGTTCATCTGCTTTAAAAACTGCATTATTTACTGTACATTTATGATTTACATGAATAAGTTGTCTATACATTCCTAGCATACATTTGTTGATTTGGGAGCTGTCTCTAATAGTTTGTAAATGATTTTCAGTGAAAACATCAGATGCCATGGGGCAGGAGAAACCGAAAAACTTGCTTATTGCAAAGACCAATCTGTATTTGTTGCAGTCTTGATTATTGATAGATGCTACCCATGTTACTTGTTTGAAGTTGCTTTGTATCTACTATTCTCTGCATTCTTATTCAACTCTGGCCATCTGGCCCGCCCAATGATTATTTCTTTTCTTTTTTCGTAAACATAGTTCAAATGGATAGTAATAGTTATGAGTTCAGTTGAACCTATGTACCATATGTCCTAAATGTGCATTTGGGCCTTGACCCCACATTGTGTGAACCGTCCAAGTTACCGAAATCTATTTGAAAATAATTAAAGGTCTTTTTGTCACCAATTTCAAAACAATGAAGAATGACAGGGAGATCAACAGGATTTTGGTGGGATGAGTATTAAGAGTCTCGAGTTTGATCTTGGATATTGAAAAAATCTTGTAAGAGAACGCTTCCCCCTCAATGTGAACTAGGTTTAGTCGAGGGCTCAATATGAATATAATAATTGATAGAGGAGTTTAAATTAAAAGCAATTCCTAATTTGTGTGTCTCTACTCCTTACCGAAGAAATAACAAAAGAAGTAGCAAGTACACAAAATGATCAAATATAGTGAATGTGACTCTTTTTCTAATTCTGCTTCCTCAACCATGGCTGGCTCAACTTTCTGCAACAAGTAATTAAATGGATATGGATTACCAAATTTAATGATATTAATATATAGTTTCGTTTTAATTCACTATAATTTCATCACTATAAACACGCTAACTTCTTGATCCATCGATTGTCGCACAGAATCACGATGCCCCCCAGAGTTTTCCCTCCGTTACTCTTATGTATTTTGCTAATCTGTTATTCATATTAAGGATGTATGAATGATCATCGATGAATTTTTTTGTATAAATCTTTCTTTTTAATATGTATTAAGAGTTTTATGCTACGCATGCATAATATAAAAAGTTACAAATATTTTAAATCTTTTAAGGTAAGTAATCAACACTACATAGAAATATAATATTCAAGCAAAATAGGGTAAATAGTAATCAGTAGTGCTACTTATTTTCTCTACCGCTAACCATCTTTATGTTAAGTAACTATAGAGCAAAAAGTTTCAATGAATCTAGACATATTGTGAACCTAAACAAGTTTAATCATAACTTGGTGTTTGAAATCTACTAATCTAGATCCGCAACATACAAAACTTATCTTGAGTCAAGTTATCAACTCACCCTTCGACCATAACAGATTGATTATTACTCCTAGTTTATTTTCTAAATTTTCATATACTTACAACTTAAAAGCAACATGTAAATTCAATCGATCTTACAATATAGGAGTACGTACTAGTAGTAGTAAAACATTAAAAAGCATTAACCAGACAAAATAAATAGAATTTTCTCAAACGATAAAATAACATAGATTTCATATCCGGCGTTCAAATGTTACAGAGTACAATTGATGACCTATTGTAAACAAACACAACTACTTATATTTATTATACAAGACGGACACATTCATTTCATCTTGCTAGAAAATATAAAATTTTAGATATGATATATAGATAACCTATATATAAGCCAATGGTACATAACGTACAATTAACTTATCACAAAAACCAACAGCCAATATTGCACATATATTAACCCTCCTTCAGCATGAGCTAGTAATTAATTATTTCTCCACCTTTTCCCCTGATTCTTTCATTTTCTTCTCCTCCAATTCTTCTTCCAAATCCATCTGAACTTGACGACATTCCTCTGTGCAGTATGGATTTGAACTGTGTTCAATCAAAACATAAAATTTAACAAATATATTAAAATAAAACAAAATAAGAAATAATTAATGACAAGTGAGATCAAAGATGTGTAGAAGTTTGACAAAATTTTAGGCTTGGATTATATTCTTACGTCCATTTCAATTTTTGTGATAATATTCGATGTTATGTTGAACTACTTAAGTTTTTGTGTGTATTCCAAAAGAATTTTTAAATTATATCTATACAAAATTATATAACTCATAATCGTTAATGATTTAAAGTAGTACCACATATGGGAGAAATGGGAGTACGTAGTACTATATGTATGTATACATATTTGATTAAAATTCTGAATTCACCGCTCCATAAAATATATAGATCCAAGCAAAACGAATTTTTGTTAGGGTGGTTGGGTTGGTCGAAACTATCAGCACGGCTAACTCGAGAACGTTTAGACATTATAGTGTTTAAGATTTTACAACTAGTACTGTTGGAAGTGAAGAACAAAGGTTGTACAAATGCCACTATTTATATCATTATATGGTAAGTTTGGTCTTCTCATTTTATTTTTAGTCCACAAAATGTGTTGACTAACGTCAATTTTGGTCAATTGTCAAGTATGTATATCTGATTATATAGCCATTAATTGAAAGAATTATGTAGATTTTATTACTTATTAATTATTCTATAGAAAGAATGTGGGTAAAAACTTAGCATGTGAAGTATAAGATATTTACACCAAACTAGTAGATGTTTTATGTACTTATACATACATTACTTATCTTAATTATCTAATCATAGTTAATGCATACATATTTTCACTACATCAAAATATCTAAGGAAAAAAATATAAAAACATATTTAAATTATATATGGTAAAATTATCAGTTACATACCTAAACTATGTGGGATAGAGTTTCATTTACTTTAACATGTAGTAAGTTGAATTAATTGGATGTGAATATCTTATGGTAATATATATTTATGTATAAATGTATGTGTGTTAAGGTAAGTTCATTTATATGTTTACTCTATCAATTATTGATTGATTTCAGTTCTAGTTAATTGTGGAGTAAATATCTTATGCCAATAAATATTTATCCATATATGTATGTATGGAAAGTTTTTAGATATATTTACTTCATGAATTATTGACTGATTTTAGTTCTGGTCAATTGTAGTATCTGATTACACACCATAATTTTGAATGGATTTTTTCTCCAATTGAAACATTTTCGTAAATTTAATGAATTATTAGTTATTCTATGTGTTGACATCGAGGGCGTAACGTCGCGGTGACTCAATTTTAAAAAGAAATAAAAGGGGGTAAAAGGGATAAAACAATGAAAAGGGAGTCGCCACCTAATTTTAAGGAAAACTAGGAAACCAATTAATAAATTAACTTTTAAAAAATTATCTACGAAACCAATAGATTCTAGGTAAGAGGTTTAGGTTATTCCGAAGGAAAGGGGTTAGACATCCTTCGAAATCCACAAATGTGGGTCCCGATTGAATTCATTTTTTTCAAATTCAGGAGGAGAATAAAATAATGTACAAGTATAATAAACATGCAATATATACAAGTAATATGATAAAATAATAATATAGAAATCGGCCTAAATTTGCCTACCGTCAATAATATACAATAATGAATAAGAGTATAATTTGAACATAATTAGAATAGCTTCAATGGGAAACAACTCTATGTACCTGTAAAAACACTTAGTAAAAGTGTTAGTAATAAATAAACATGAATAAAATAATGTTCGATCTTTTATATTAATGAGAAATAAAGGTTTTATTTTTTCGAACAGACATATGACTTTTGTGTATAGGCACTCTACCGCTTTTTTTTATTAAAAGAAAAAAAACACCCAAGTTCGCCCAAACATCAAGTTTCTCTTCTTCTCTCTCTTTTTTCCGCATTGTTTTAAAATAATTTGCTTTAGCTTTTGCATTCGATGCCGGCAGAGTTTGAGATACTACTGTTTCGGTGGAAATTCATTCTATCTTGAAAGAAAGTATCATTAAACTTTAAATACCAGATTAAGTTTTATTTTATGTTAATAATTTTTATAGTCATTTTACTTTCTGCTTGTGTGACACCAAAATCTTCATGATTTTCTATTTCTATTATGGAGACTAAAATTCTTGTGATTTTCTACTCCGATTTGTTACTTGATTTAAAAATATCAAAACAACATCATTTTATTAAATGTGATTAAAGATACAGAAAACTGAACAAATGATGCATACATGCGATCATACTAAATAAAAATACTATCTAACTCGAATTCAAAAAATAATTAAAGATAAAACAACCTCAATTATTTACCATACATTTAATTTGTTGATGGTAAATTGGTAATTAATACAAACACATGTAGATCTAATATTATATTTATACGTAGTAATAGTATGCCTTTCTCCTATTCATGAAATCAAACACGATCTTATGATTCGCAAGCTAATTAAACAAAGGAATATTAGTGTCTAGATAAAGGAAAGAATGATTATGGATATACATAGAAATCAGACTTGATCACCCCCAACCCACCCCAATTAATTTTATTTTTTTTTAAAAAAAATTAGTCTAGATTTTTTAATATTATGGTGGATAATAATTTGATATTTTATATATGTAGATTATGGACCAAACCTATCGATAAAGGTATCTACACTATCAAGAGGTACAATTGAAAGATTCATTAGATCGACTATACTTTGTAATTTGTTTTGAATTAGCCTTTTGAAGTATGAAGGGACAACACATAAATAGTTAGTTCATTGTACTGAAGGGATTATTTTTTTAGCGTATAGAGAACTTGCATGATGAGTTATAATTTTGAATAAAGAAAAATGTTTTAACAAATGTTTTATGTATTTTATTTAGTATTAATTTCATATATTATATTTTTGGATTTACTCGAAAAATCCACTTCAAAGAAAGGGTCGAATCATAAAATAAAAAAGAAAAATATAGTGTTTTAATGACACCAGACAATGTTTTGATGAAGCCAGTGTGGTTAATCATATGAAAAAAGAGGTCAATTGTTTAAAATTTGAAGACTCGTACTATCAAAAAGATGACACTACTAATATAGTGGAAATTGGATCCAACTTTTGCATCCCGAGGCCAGATCATCTTGATGATTGATCAATGGTCAATTATTTTGAGGGTCTATTTTTTTTTATCTTTACGTAGTTGAATTTTTTTTTGTTTTGTTTCAATTTATCAAAAAGATACACTGCTAATATAGTGGAAATTGAATCCAACTTTTGCATCTTAGATCATCCTGATGATTGATCGATGATCAATTATTTTGAGGGCCTATTCTTTTATTTTTTATCTTTACGTAATTACATTTATTTTCTTTCTCTGTTTCAATTTATGTGACATAATTTTATTTGTGACAAAGTATATGAATTCAAATTTTAGATCCAATTGGTTTAAATTAAAGTTGTGAACTCATATATGGCACACATCCTTGATTGGTGCTCGTTGACTTACTTTTGAAGGAGGAGGAGAGACTAGAGAGCATACTTTTAACTAAAATTTTCCAAATTATCCACAAGTTGACTAATTTTCCAATGGCTACAACTTAAATAGCACGGTGAAAACTGGCTAACAGGTACAATTCTTACCATTAAAACATGAGACAGCCCACCTTTAGTCCAATGGGCTTTCTTGTTTTCTACCCACGATTAGGCGGCCCATGTGCTATGGGCTCATGAAATACATACGACGCCATTGTAATGGCAGCTTGTGCTTTTGAATACGGCGCTCCTTACCCTAAACCCTACTCTGCTGTGTTTTCAATTTCTTCAGCACAATGAAGCTCGTCAGGTACATCTTCAATTTTTATTCTCTGTGAGTTATATCTAGTGATCTTAGCCAAGGATTTAACTTTAACTTTAACTGTCTGTTCAGATTTTTGATGAAGCTGAACAACGAGACTGTCTCAATTGAGCTCAAAAACGGAACCGTTGTTCATGGAACCATTACAGGTCACTCTCTCTAACTTTCTATCAATTTCTTCGGATTTTTTGTTATCAGTATATATTCTGTATTGCTATATTTACGTATTAGGTATGACCTTTGTAAAGTCTGAAATGAACAATCTGAACTTAGGTAATAGCTGAATTGCTCACACTATGTAAATTAAAGAATGGGCTGTATGAATTTGATTTTCTTCGGAAGAGAAGTTATTTGGAAGTGTCGCTAACTGAAAGTGTAGTTGCTGGGTGGGATATGCAAGTTGCTAAACAGAATTTGGCTAATAGGACAAGTTAATTAGTTCATAGCAGACAAAAAGCGAAGCGATCCGCTTCGCTTTCTGCCTATTTGGGTGCATTTCAGAAAATAGAAACACTAGTTTGTATGTATTTTTACAAATACTTCGAGTCAGACTAGAGACTGAAGCGGAAGAGTAGAAGATGGCCTGAGACTGAGAGAAGGCGGCCTCTCTCGGGCTCGGGAAAGACAATTTGGCCGAGAGTGTTGTGTTATTGTTATGAGTGTTGTGTTAACTGCAATAGCTTACTTCATTCTCCTTCACTTTTGAATCCTAAATCAACTGCCCCTAAGTTCCACAAGAAGTTCTTAAAGTCTTTAAAAGAAGCCACTTCTCGACTTCTACCTCCTACCTTTTCTGAGTTGTCCAAAATATCATTAAAATCTCCAACTATGATCCAGAGAGGACCCCAATTAGCCAATTTTAACCCTAGTTCTGTTAGTTGTGCTCTACGAATAACTCTATCCGTGCTCAAATACACAAAGATGCACCAATATTTAGAATCAGTTAAGAGGTCATGCACGAAAGTTTCAACATAAAAATGTGAAGTGTGAGATTGACAAACCTGAACATCATCATTCCAAAATAAGCTTAAGCCTCCCGATAAACCAACAGGGTCCACAATTATAGCATAAGGCATATTAAGTTGCCTCTGAACTCGCTTAACAATAATATCCTTATTTTTGCTTTCACTAAGAAAAATTATATTTGGGGAGTGGAGCTGCATAGTCTCCTTCAAAAAAGGAGCTGTCAAGGACCCCCCCAGGCCTCGACAATTCCATACCATTGCCCTCATTGTGGAGAGGGAAGCCATTTGGGGCTGGCCTCCCGCTCCACCACAATTTTGTTCTTTTTTGTTTTTATATCAGAAATTAACACAGTATCACCCTTACGTTTCTCCCTTATATATTGCATGCATTCTGCTAAAACAGAACCCTCATCAAGAGTTGCATTAGAAATATCATTCTTCAAACTAACAGAACATCCAACTTGTCTGGCCATTCGTTTCCAATTTCTCGTTTTCCTCCCCTCATTGTTACTATCTTTCATTTTTTTAGATTATTTTGTTCTGTTATAGGTTCATATGATAATACTTGAGACGAGTCTTTACTGCTATATATCATATGATCAGTAGTACATACCTGGTCATTGTCTTCTTGTTCAGTAGTTGTTTTGGTGTTGACGTCCATCTTTTCAGGAGCTGTGAGAACTTGATGTATGTTGTCTTGCACTTCCTTTGAGTTAATCTGCGTAATATCATCCTTTCCCCTTGTTGTGCCGTCGAACATATTCTCATTAATTAGAGTTTGTGAGCTCATGTCATTCTTCTTCGAAGCCATATTCAAGCCCTGTTTTGAGATTGTTGTAATCCCCACATAATTTTCTTCTCCAGCGTTAATTCTTGAGCTCATGTCATTCTTCTTCGAAGCCATATTCAAGCCCTGTTTTGAGATTATTGTAATCCCCACATAATTTTCTTCTCCAGCGTTAATTCTTTCTCATGTGATCCATAGTTTGTGACCTCCATAGGTTGCATTTGGTTTAAGTCCTCCCTATTTAGTACATCGTTATCCTTTCTGCTCAAACCCGTAATTTCCTTCCCTTTTGGTTCATTTTGACCCTGTGTATGAGCTACTTCTGCACCCTTTTCCAGGTGCTGCATACTGTTTACAGTTCCTTCAACTCTTCTCCCATTAACCACTGGACTTCCATTAATACTGTTTATCCCTTGTTGCCTACGCTTTTCCGAGAAGAGAACATGGTTCTCTGCTTTTAGCCAAATCCCAAATTGATCAGTTTTAACTGTGCCATGTGTACATCCTTGGCTCTGTGGACACATGTTTTATCATTATGTCCTAGCAGACCACAATAATAGCACACGTAAGGCAGATTCTCGTATCTTATTTCAACCCATGTAGTTTCCGATCCTAACTTGATCAACTTACCCCTAGGTAGTGGCTTAGTAATATTCATCCTGGCTTTCAACCTTATATATTGTCCCTCTTTGCTTCCATTTTCAGGGATTGCGATATCCACAATACCTCCCAACGCACATCCAATTTTGCACCCAACGTCCATTGACATCCAGTGTAAAGGAATGTTCCAAACTTGAACCCATAAATCACATACATTAAAAGTTGAAGAAGTACTCTTCAATCCTGGTTCCCATTTATGTATATTAAGGAGAAATTTATCATACAGCCATGGTGTGCCGAATAAAACTTTATCCATACTTTCTTTTTCTTTGAATTTGAACTGGAAAAAATTCCATCCGATTTCCTTTATTTGCAGTCCTGCTGGATTTCCCCAAGCCACCGGCATAGTGTTCTTGACGCCTTGGAGATTCACTTTCTTATCCGAGACGACCTTACCAAACAGACTTACCTCACAATCATTTGTGCTCGACAGAACATCCGAAATTTCAATTGACACAGTCTCCTTTTCTTCCTCCGTAAGAGCAAACTGATGAAATCTTTCAATAATTTCTTCCGCCATCTCTACAATTGTCTGATTTACCTTTCAAGAGGGGTTGGATTGACACTCACCGTAGCCTAATTGCAGTGAAATTTGAGAGTTTTTGATTGTTGAAAATTATTTAGGGTTTAAGATAGCACCTGGAAAACCTAAACTTGATAGGAGAAGAGGATTCAAGGCAGAGTTTGGCAGATTTGTGAGGTTAGGAATAGTTGTTTGATGGCATGTTTTTTTCCCCAACATTTTGAAAAAAAAAATATTTATTTCTTTACCCCCCTCCCCCCCAAAAAAATAAAATAATAAATATTGTAACTTGGTTGTCTGGCAGTAGAGATGCTACTTAGCAATGGTTTCTTAATGAACTTAGGTAGGCTTCTTATGGCAATAGTCAGGGCCTATGCTGGTTGCAGGATGCATCGAAAGTACCATTGGCAAGAAGGGCAGCAATGATGAGTGGTGCCCTTTGCGTTCTTCCTCCTTTACCCCCCCACCCCCAAATCCTCAAAAAAAAAGAGAGAAGGAAACACGAGAGCATTTTTCTTGTGAAATGAAAAAGAAGAGGTGATAGAAGAAACAAAAACTGTTGTCGTGCGAAATAGGACATGCACCATCCAAATTCGCGTGGAAGCTTAGTTGATGGCTATCTCTGCATTGCAAAGTTATCTCCGTTTTAGACCAGCAGAGTAGTTTTACAAATACTGTCCTATCCTCATATTTAGAGACCTGTATGCATTTTTTCTTTTTTCTGTTGGTTGTCCTTTGCATGCTTCTGATTTACTCTGTGAGGGGTTGCCTATACTAACAGACAATTGCTGGATATATCTGGGATGTATAAATATATTTTTGATCATATCAGTACGTATTTTGGTATTAACTAGGTACAATGGCTATTAAATCCATCTTTTTACCGACTTTACGAAATTGAGAGCTGTGACTTAACGTTTCTAAAGGGAGTTATATTTTTATAGGTGTGGATGTTAGCATGAACACACATCTGAAGGCTGTCAAAATTACGCTAAAAGGAAAGAATCCAGTGACGTTGGATCACCTGAGTGTGAGGGGTAACAACATCCGTTATTACATCCTCCCTGACAGCTTAAATCTTGAGACGCTACTGGTGGAAGAAACACCTAGGGTGAAGCCAAAGAAGCCAACAGCTGGTATTGTTAAGGACTTCGTTCAGATGTTTTTGTGCCTTTTGGGTGTATGGTTAAATTTCCTTATTGCTTGGACATCCTTCTAATATACTCTTCCTTTGATTGTTCCTCTTCAGGAAAGCCTATGGGACGTGGTCGTGGGCGCGGTCGTGGGCGTGGACGTGGTCGAGGCCGCTAAATGCATTCCAGCTGCTCTAATTTTTTACAGTCTTGCCTATGTAAACATATGTACGGATTGAGAGATTTGCTCTTGGTTTTTCCCAGTAGAAAAAAGATGGATCTGATGCAACAATTTATTTTGGATCTTTGAAGTGAGGAGCATGTTATCTCGTTGCATCATATTGTCTGCTAACATTACTTTCTTATCGCTTTCGATTTTGTTCTGCCTCGTCAAGTTACTCAACTAAATTGGTCACTTTTGCATCTACTCAGAATAGAGTGGCAAACTATTACATTTGGACCAAATCGGGAATTGAAATAAATATTACAGTAAGTTTGATGATCAGTGATATAAAGATTGAACCCAGGAATCGTTGAAACTCCCATCAAATTGGGTTTAAACTTATAAAGTATAAGTTTCATAAATCGTTTATGGGGTTTGAAACTCCAGCAAAATTGAAGTCTCAGTGAATTGGTCTTGGGTTCCACACTTCAACTTATCAAAGTTGTGAAATTATTCCTTGTCTTAGTTTTTGTCCAAAATTGTTTTCGTAACAAAAGCGTGATTAAATAGTTTTTAAATATAAATGAACGTTGATATGAATGGCTATTTATCAAATTTTTCCGTAATTGGAGGCCCCAAGTAATCGGGCCCAATTAGAATCTTAATTGTATCCTCTTCTGGTCATAGTTAGGCCCCATTTAATTTTTTTTTGATGTCCCACCATATATCTGACGCCTGCTCGACTAAATCTGGGCATTAAACTCATTTGGAGTGGCACAATTTTCACCCAATATTAAATCTTTTTGTGTCGATATTTGACAATTCGGCATTGTGGGTGAATTTACACGTCTTCGTTTATTAGGTGTATTAATCAATACTCATTTCTAACCTCCGGTACCAATTATTTAATTAACAACAAATCCGGCTCATACAACATTTAACTGCTGGTATTAATGTAATGAAATAATATTTGCATGTAAAGGCGAGAAATTATGAATTTAGAGAGAGAATGAAGTGAAATTTGTTGACATCCCACGTTCCCATATATTCTCTCTTAAGCCTCACGGCGGCCTTGTACCCTTTTCCGCCACAAATCTTTGGTATTTCCCTCTGTTGTCGGTTTCTTCAAAAACTCTTTTCTTTTTCTTTCACCAGTAGAAGAAGAAGATTAAAAACTCACTAATTATTGCTCTACTGAAGCAATAAGTAAGTGTAAAATGCATTTTCTCCTGGTCCCCATTTGCCATTTTAGACTACTTCTTGTTTGTCTTTAATTTTGTCCATACAAGACCCCGCCTCATCATCATCAACATCTTCCTCAACTCTTTTACTCTCTCTCTCTCTCTCTCTCTCTCTCTCTAATGAAAGCCCCACCTAGCTGTATTCAACTTAGAAGATTTGTGTGTGAACACATCTTCTCAAAACAATAACCCTCCAAATTTTTTTTCAATTTTTATGGTTTTCCAAGACTTGCTTTTGATAGTATTGTTTTCTCCATCCCAAGACTGGATTTTTTTCTCTACACCCACTACTACTTCTTTAGTCTAAAGCAGAGATAAGTGAAAACCCATCTCCCATATTCTTCCACTTGAAGATTTTCAAGAAAACCCTTCACCAGGTGTTCTTGGCTGCTTCTTTTTCACTGTTTGCTTATTCTTGTGTCTCTTCTTGTTGGATTATAGTACAGTGAACAAAGTGCCTCGGTTGCATCAGCCATCCTTGTTTGCTACTTGGATTGGGATAAATGGATCATCTTTGCCGTATAACAAGAGTGAAACAGTTGATTTCTTGGGAAAAGATGCAGAAAGTTGTGATATTTTCGATGGAAATTGGGTTAGGGATGAAAGTTTTCCACTTCATGAATCAAAGGATTGTAATTTATTGGATGAAGGCTTTCGTTGTTCTGAAAATGGTAGGCCTGACAATTTCTATACTAAATGGCGTTGGCAACCTAAAGATTGCAACTTGCCCAGGTTAATTCTTCTTCTGATAGTGACTACTATATACTGTGTTTAGTTTCTGCTGGTAATTTAACTAAAGAATTTAAGAGAGAAGAAAGTGAATGGATTACTTCAACACTTTAGGCTTTCATATGATGTGTTTTTCTTGCATACCATTTGCTACTGATTTTAGCTGATTAAGATTTTAATCATTGAACTTAGTTATATACACTGACACTGCACAATATTGTTGCACAATTTGAGTGGTTACATCAGGTTCTCATTCAATTTTATCTAATGGTGTGTAAAAAAACATATAGAACTTAACTCTTACTATATTGGCTCTCATTGAGCATCGTCTAAAGTTGTTAACTTGATGCTTTAATTTTTCATTGTTATTCTTGAGAAGACTTTGTGCTTAGTAGGGTAATTTTTCATTGTTATTCTTGAGAAGACTTTGTGCTTAGTAGGGGAGAGCTTTTCATAGTCTTTTCGATGATTATTGACTGCAAATTTTAGTCTTCTAATTACTCTTTTAAGCAGATTCGATGCAAAAACTATGTTAGAAAAGTTGCGAAACAGACGGGTTGTGTTTGTTGGAGATTCAATTGGAAGAAACCAGTGGGAGTCTCTACTCTGCATGTTATCTTCTGCAGTTCCTGACAAAAGCAAGATATATGAAGTTAATGGAAATCCTATCACGAAGCACATGGGTTTTTTGATTTTTAAGTTCAAGGATTTCAACTGCACTATTGAGTACTATAGAGCTCCATTCCTAGTGTTTCAAGGTCGTCCACCTTCACGGGCTCCCCGAAATGTTAAATTGACTCTGAGACTGGATCAAATGGTTTGGAGCTCTGCTCAATGGAAAGGGGCAGATGTTTTGGTATTCAACAGTGGTCACTGGTGGATTTATGAGAAAACTATTAGAGAGTAAGCTCTCTTTTCTTTCTTTTTCAATTTAAGCCCATACTTCTCTTGCTTGTTTACTGATAGAATGAATCTGCCAGAGCACTTTCTATTATATTTTTGTGTCAAGAACTCAAAGTCCTCACGAGTGACTACAAATAGATTATAGCCTGCTACTGTTAGTATCTTTTCATAATTACCAACACAGCGAAAAGTTGTATAAGGTACAAATTGTTGCGATAGTTGTGTATATTTCCCTTCTAGATTTTTGCATTTCAAAAATCTGTTTTAATTTAAAATCTGCAAAGATTGGTAAAACATAAAGAAAATAGTTAATCACTAAATGTGTAGTACATAGAGAAAACTAGCATTTAAAACCTACAAAGTTGTTGAGCTACTTTATGGCAAGGATTTTTCATGGAAAAGAATAGTATGCCTTAGAAGACCAAATAACTGATAACCATTAGCAAGCACCTCGGCTTCCGTGCACTTTACTTCTCTTCTTCTGCTCTCTTTGCACATAAAGGAAAAATGAACTAATGGGCGGGTAGAGAGGGCATAAACCTATGGGGTTTCCCCTCATTCATTGTCAGATATGCCCTGATGTTAAATTTGGCAGTGAAGCTAATTGATCTAAACTAGGTACCTTGAGTAGTGGATATGTAAGCACAATAAGTTTGACAGGGCAGAGACTGAAATGGTTCAGTAATGGACTCAGTTACTTTGCAGAAAATATAAGATTTTAAATTTGAAAGGTTATCATGCTATGGAGACCTAAAGGTGGTAAATTTAAATATCCGCAGATTGAAGCTCTAAAATATGTTCGAGCTCTTTCATTTGGCCTTTTTGTCTTAGACTTTAGGTTGGCCTTCCATCTGAAATTGAAAGGGTTTAGTGAGGTATGGGTAGTAGTTGTCGTTGGATTCTATGAACTAAACACTGCTACAACTATTATGTACTTGTAGGAATTTTTATTAGGAGAAAAGTAACCAGAATTGTTTCAGATAAGTATTGTCCTCATCACGTAAATTTTGTTCCTCAAGTTGTTTAGATGTGTTGCTTCCCACCACTAAGTGGTGCATTAATATTAAGCACTTTAAGCTTGGACATCAATGTTTGTTGCTTTTGTGAATCATAATCTTGATTACTGATAACCTAATATACTTGTGACTTATTGATTTTTGTACTTGATAGGGGATGTTACTTTCAACAAGGTGGAGAAGTCGATATGACGATGAATATTGAGACTGCATACAGGAGGTCAATATCGACATTGGTTGATTGGATAGGTCATGAAGTGAATATGACCAAGACACATGTCGTATTTCGGACTTATGCTCCTGTTCACTTTAGGTATGTCTTGGTCTTGATCTGTTAAATGAAGGCAACTTTTCATAAGGAAACATACTGGTAATAAATTTTGTTGAGATCTGTTGCTGAATACATCATATTACAAGTGTGAGGAAGAAATTTAGTCCAAAATGGTAATTTCAGTTTAAAAAGAAGCTGAGAAGGTTGACCCCTTGAGTTTTCTTCTAGTGGTTAAATAATGGTGTACAACAACAATAACATAACCTGTATAATGCCACAAATGGGGTCTGGGGAGGGTGGCGTGTACGCAAACCTTACCTCTGCCTTATGAAGAAATGGAGGCTATTTTTGAGACACCCTTGACTCGAGTAAAATAATTCAAAGCAAATTTGAAAAAGAAATACAGTGATGAAAAAACTAGAGAAAAGAACAATCATAACAACAAATAATACGAAGCAAAGGAGACAACTAGTGGTAATAAAAGTCACAAAGAGATATAGAAGAATAGTGATGATATTATCTGTATGGAAAACTAGATTGCGTTCGACTGTCCACAAACCCTCTACCTTAATCCCCAACCTCTATACCCAATCTAGGGTCATGTCCTCAGTAAGTTTCAGTAAGTTGCAGGAGTGTCAAGTCATGTCCGGACACCCCCCAATGCTTCTTCGGCCTACCTCTACCTTTCTTTGGACCCCCCATATCCAACCTTTCACACCTTCTCACTGGGATATTGGGGCATCTTCTTTTCACATGCTCAAACCATCTCAGCCTCACTTCTCTCATTTTGTCCACCATGGAGACCACAACTACCTTGTCTCTAATATCTTCGTTCCTAAAAGTATCTTTCCTAGTATGCCCGCATATCCATTTCACTCTCAGTATCCTCGTTCTGCAACTCATTTGTTGGATGTAAGAGTTCTTGACCTGCCAAAACTCCGCCCTATACAACATAGTTCGTCTAACCACCACATTATATAGCTTACAAGCTGCACAGTGTGTATACGCAAGTCTCTGTGTATTTCTACCCGAAATTGTATGTTTCCTTAGCTTTTACAGACGGTTTACGAAAATAATAAGTGAAATGTCCTCCACCCTAATTTTTCATAACTCATGACCTCCTCTTCCCCAACTCGTCTCTAAACATGCATATTCTGTGGCATTGATTATGTTCAAATTTCTAATTTCAAACATGGACATACAGCCCATCATTTGAATATAACACCGTGATCAATGTGCTGTCGGAGAAACAGAACAAATCAAAAACATGGAATTTGGATTTATTGAATGTAACAGGGATGACATTTCAGAGAAGATCTTTGTATTACTTAGGTCCCAAGGTTGGACCAGCTCCTCTCTACCGCCAAGACTGCAGCCACTGGTGCCTCCCCGGTGTCCCTGATACATGGAATTTTCCCAACAAACTTGTTAATCGCCCATGTGGCAGGTAAAGAGATCTTATAACCATGTTGCTCCAACATTTCAAATGTTACACCTCATAATGCCCTACTACGCTTGCAGTCTCATGGACTATAAGACGCGTACCTTGGAAAGGGAACTCGATTAGAAAAACCTCAAATTTTGTGCCAATGGTGAGTGGGATGTGCCCCTTTTAAAGATTTGTTTGGGGGATTCTTGTGGAATGAGTACTAAGAGTCTCGAGTTTGATCTTGGCTATTCTTGTAAGAGAACATCGCTTCCCCCTTAATGTGAACTAGGTTTAGTCGAGGGCTCAATATGAATATGAATATGAATATAATAATAATTGATACAAGTAGCACTAGAGGAGTTTTTTTAATTAAAAACAATTCCTAATTTTTGTGCGTCTCTACTCCTTCCCGAAGAAATAACAAAAGAAGTAGCAAGTACACAAAATGATCAAATATAGTCAATGTGACTCTTTTTCTAATTCAACGATTGCTGGCTCAACAACAACTTTCTGCAATAAGTGATTAAATGGATATGAATTACCAAATTTAATGATATTAATATATAGTTTCGTTTTAATTCACTATATATAATTTCATCACTATAAACACCTTAACTTCTTGTCCCACAGAATCACGATGCCACCAGAGTTTTCCCTCCGTTACTCTATCTCTATGTATTGCTTATCTGTTATTCATATTAAGGATGTATGAATGATCAACAAAGATTTTTTTTGCGACAAGTATATAAATCTTTCTTTTTTATATGTACAAGAGCTTTATGCTACGCATAATATAATAAGTTACAAATATTTTAAATCTACGCATAATATAATAAGTTACAAATATTTTAAATATTTCAAGGTAAGAAATCGATCGTTTCAATAAACAATGCTTAAGACATAGAAATATAATGTTCAAGCAAAATACGGTAAGTAGTACTACTTATTTTCTCTACCGCTAACCATCTTTATGTTAAGGTAAGTAACTATAGAGAAAAAAATTTCAATGAATCTAGACATATTGTGAACCTAAACAAGTTTAATCATATCTTTTCAATTTTCACACTTGGTGTTTGAAATCTACTAATCTAGATCCGCAAGAAAACTTAGACCCTATCATATCAAGTTATCAACTAACCCTTCGACCATAACAGATTGATTATTACTTTCAGTTTATTTTTTAAATTTTTGTATACTTACAACTTAAAAGGAACATGTAAATTTTACCTACTCAATCGATCTTACAATATAGGAGTACGTACTAGTAGTAGTAAAAAAATTAAAAAGCATTGACCAGAAAATTTTCTCAAACAATAAAATAACATAAATTTTCATACCCGATGTTCAAATGTTACAGAGTACAATTGATGACCTACAGTATGATTTTGTAAACAAACGCAACTACTAATTATATTTATAATACTAGACGGACCCATTCATTTCAACTTGCTAGAAAATATAAAATTTTAGATATGATATGATATATAGCCTATCTATAAGCCAATGGTACAAAAGTACAATTAACTTATCACAAAAACCAACAGCCAATATTGCTTCAGCATGAGCTAGTAATTAATTATTTCTCCACCTTTTTCCCTGATTCTTTCAATTGCTTCTCCTCCAATTCTTCATCTAAATCCATCTGAACTTGACGACATTCCTCTGTGCAGTATGGATTTGAACTGTGTTCAATCAAAACATAAAATTTAACAAATATATTAAAATAAAACAAAATAAGAAATAATGACAAGTGAGATATGTAGGAGTTTGACAAAATCTTAGGCTTCGAATGTATTTTTACGTCCATTTCAATTTTTGTGATAATATTTGATGTTATGTTGAACTACTTAAGTTTTTGTGTGTATTCCAAAAGAGTTTTTAAATTATATCTATACAAAATTTATATAACTCATAATCGTTAATGATTTAAAATAGTAGTACCACATAGGGGATAAATGGAACTATGGGTGTACACCACTTAGGGGATAAATGGAACTATGGGTGTACATAGTACTATATGTATGTATATATGTTTGATTAAAATTCTGAATTCACCGCTCTCCATAAAGTATATAGATCCAAGCAAAACGAGTGATGAATCAATCCAATCAAATGTATATAAATGAATTGACAAAAAAAAAAAAACGTACTTATACATGTAGGTGTCATTTTTCAGCTTGAGGATGGACTTGCAAACGAAGCACTCCTTGAGAAACTCACTGATATACTCCGTTGCTCCAACAGAAGAAGAGTCTGTTGCCGCAGCTGCAGCTGCGACAACATTATTAGCAAGACTAGAAGAAGGTGGCTTGGAAAACTTGGTTGGATTATTTGTAGAGGAATTTTTGTTAGGGTGATTGGGTTGGTCGAAACTATCAGCACGGCTAACTCGAGAACGTTTAGACATTATAGTTTTTAAGATTTTACAACTAGTACTGTTGGAAGTGAAGAACAAAGGTTGTACAAATGCCAATATTTATAAGGTAAGTTTGGTCTTCTCATTTTGTTTTTAGTCCACAAAATCTGTTGACTAACTTCAATTTTGGTCAATTGTGAAGTATGTATATCTGATTATATACCCATTCATTATATTTCTAAATTGAAAGAATTATGTAGATTTGATTACTTATTAATTATTCTATAGAAAGAATGTGGGTAAAAACTTAGCATGTGAAGTATAAGATATTTACACCAAACTAGTAGATGTTTTATATGTACTTATTATACATACATTACTTATATTAATTATCTACTCGAAGTTAATTAATACATATTTTCACTACATCAAATTAGTAGCTAGGAATAAAATATAGAAACACAGTTAAACTATATATGGTAAAATTATCAGTTACATACCTAAATTATGTGGGATAGAGTTTCATTTACTTAACATATAGTAAGTTGAATTAATTTGATGTGAATATCTTATGCTAATAAATAAATATTTATCTATAAATGTATGTGTGTTATGGTAAGTTCATTTATATGTTGACTCCATGAATTATTGACTGATTTCAGTTCTAGTCAATTGTATGATGTAAATATCTTATGCCAATAAATATTTATCCATATATGTATGCATGGAAAGTTTTTATATATATTTACTTTATGAATTATTGACTTATTTCAGTTCTGGTCAATTGTAGTATCTGATTACACACAATAACTTTGAATGAATTTTTTCTCCAATTGAAACATTTTCGTAAATTTAATGAATCATTAGTTATTCTACGTATATATTTTATAGTAAATTTATATTTTTAAATTAATTTATTTATTTTTCTTTTTAAAGTGGGTTAGCCCTGGCATAATACACAACTAATTACATAGCGATATCAAAATAATGGACAAATCCAGCGTGAGCCTCAAATTCTAGATCCATATGGGCTGGATGATCCATATTGATAACTCTACCTCACCTTCAAGTATTTCACATGTAAAATTTATCGCCTAACATAATCTAGATCTGCAATGTAGGAAATATGACCCTTCACCGTATCACTTTGTAAACCCTTCGTACTCAACAGATCATATTGTATGATTATCAAGTAATAGTTTTTCCTTAATTTTTGTGTGTTTGAACCTAAACGAAAGATGTTAAATTTACCTACTCAATTGATCTTACAAAAATTATACTGGTAATAAGAATTTAAATGACATTAATAGGAAGAAAAAAAAAAGAAATTTTGCCAAACTGTAAATAACATAGATTTCTCACACCACGATATTCAAATATTGCGATACAATTGATGACTTCTAGTATATATCATCTTGTAAACAGACACAACACTACTAATAATTTTGGACAAACCCATTAATTTAACTATAAAAGATAAT
This sequence comes from Solanum verrucosum, assembly GCF_900185275.1. Taxonomy (NCBI): domain Eukaryota; kingdom Viridiplantae; phylum Streptophyta; class Magnoliopsida; order Solanales; family Solanaceae; genus Solanum; species Solanum verrucosum. The sequence continues at coordinate 5,452,520 of NW_026020430.1, forward strand.
TATTTTTTAGATACTATGATATAAAGCCTATAAACCATGGTACATAAAGTACAATTAACTTATAAATATATATTAGTCCTTGTTCATCATAAGCTTCTTATCAATTAATTATCCATCTTTTTCTTTGATGCCTCCAAACGCGTCTTCATTACATTTTCATCAAAAGCAATCTGAACTGCACGACATTCCTCCTGACAGAATGCAAGAGACCTGTGTTCAATCAAACCATGAATACAGAATAGTATTAGATTTCAATTATATTTAACTTCGTTTCAATTTATGTGATAGTGTTCGATAGCGGTGTACAAAATCAATCAAAAATCGAATCAAATTGAAAAAAAAAGCTGACTAATTGTATGGTTTGACTTGGTTTGATATTGAAAAAAAAAAAACCCGACTTATATACTTAGGTTGGTTTGGTTTTAACTAAAAAAAAAGTCAACCCGACATTATATATATATTTTATAAAATTTATTTTATACATAAAACTATTTACTTTGATTAATTTCTAATTATCACTTATACGTTTTCATAATCTTTATACGGCAGGGGCTCCAGTGTCCCAAAAGTATGACGGAGGGTATCTGCATACCATTTACGATAGTTCAGGGGTATATTTATCATTTTCCCTAATTTAAAATATTTGATTCTCTAATTACTAATCATTTATTAGAGGTCACAAAATTAACCCATGAAATCATAACTAGTCAACTCGCCCAAGTTTGATTGATTATTGACTCGTCCATTTCATCTTATTAAAATTATGTGATTGATTAATCAAATATTTTTTAAAAAGACGTTTTTTTAATTTGACGTTATATAAGTAAAATAACAAAACATATTAATTTTACTAATTCACCCTTTAAAAACATTTTGAAAATTTTCAAATAAATATGAACATTTTCAAAAATAATATATTTATTTATTTTTGCACATGTATTTTACATATAGTTATTAATGTATATTTTTCACTATATCAAATTATTGGAATATGACATAAAAATATATCTAAACAATGAAGAAATTATCAATTACAAACATAAGAAATTGAGTGGGTTTAATTTCGTGTAAATATCTTATGGGAACAAATATTTAGTTACGTATGTGTGCGGGTTATGCTAAAAAATATTTTTAAAAGATTTTTTAAATTGAATTGAGATTTTGAAAATAATTATTTAAATATTCTATAAAGTTCATGTTATTCGGAATTGAATTTCTCAATTATTAATAAGCCTGCAATTTTACTTTAATTTTATAATATATAGTTATAACAGTATAACACGCTTCTACTTAAAATTGGCCATAGTGTTTATTTTTTCGTATTTATACATTTGGACAAATGAGATCTACTTCGTGAACAATTTATAGTTGCCCATGGTTTTTTTTTTATAGTGAATATCAGTTATTAATATAATTATTCTATATACAAATAAAAAGGAGTTTATATTTTTACTTTATTAATAAATTTTGATAGTATATTACTCTAAACGTCTATGTACGTATCATGACTCAATTGTGGATAACCCCTGTATATTTCAAAATCAAACACCTTTATATATTTAGATAATGTTAAATCCCAAGTAATTTATGGATCATAGTAACTTAGTAAGTACTAATTTATTTATTTAGAAGTTGGGCTTGTTGTATTTTGTATACAGCGTCAAGCAGTTCTGCTTTCCCCTACCGATGATGTGCCGAGAAGTGCATTGATTCGCAGGGGGCCTCAGGCCCTACTTAGTTGACTGATAATGACAAAGGCTTGCGAAACTAAGTAGGGCCTTTTCCTTTTTGTTTGAATAACCCATTCTCATTATCTTTAATAAGTAAAGTAGGCAAACATATAGGTCCTTAGTAGCGTTGACAAAGAAGAAGGAGCCGATTAAAAAAAAGCGAATCTTTCCATTTTTCTTATAGTTTCTATTATATAATAATAGAAAATTTTGAATGAATGAATTAAAATGCGTTTCTTCTTTTCTGAAAGTTTCATAAAATCAAAATGTAAGATTTTCATTTTGATCATAAATCTCCTTCTTCTTTTTCTCACTTCAATTTGTTTTAATTATAATTACTTAGTTACAAACATATCTCCATGTACTTCATTATTTAATACCTCAACTTATATTCATAAAAAAATGCAGATGAGTAAGTATATGATTTAAAAAAATTTAGCATAGGCAAACACACATATCATAGGGATAAGGCACAACCGCACAAGTACCCCTTGATTATGACTGAAATGTCAGAGACACACCTTAATTAAATTAAGATCTTATTATTCTCCCCCCTCCCCCGACTAAACCAACTTTTTTGGTAATTTTATACACCTTTTTAACCTACGTAGCCTTCAAACATCTCTCACGCGTCTTTTCACTAATAAGAAGAGAATTAGTCCATGTAAAATTATTTGAAATAATTACTTCTAGGAATTACGATAAATAATTTGAGATGGAAGAATACAAAAGAAAAGAATTAGTTTATGACCGACATCGATAAAATATAATAATAAAAAAGTTTGTAGCTGACCAAATAATTTGTGACTAGACTCAAATTTCTGTTGCCACGTTATTACGTGAATGGGGTCAATGTCGCGAAAAAAAAAAAAATCAAACTGCGGCCATTAGTGTTAACACAGCTGTTTATTTGCTAAATGATTAAATAAAATAGAATACGTCGGCATATCAATTAAATCACTGTCACTAGTGGTCAAACAGTTGTTTATTTGCATTATTCGACGAAAAAAACAGTTTGTTGTTGACAATTAATTAGAGGCCACTTTCATGGTAATTAATCGTCATAGCCAAAAAGAGTAATCATCTATTTTCACAACTTATAATAATAATAATGACAAAGAACTCATCCAAATTATATATTTGGTGTGACCAAAAAACATAAACAAGCTCTTAAAACTGTTTTTTGTTTTCAGAAAGAAATATATGGCAAATATTTCTACTTGCTCCCTTCTCGTTGCTGCTGTTTTTCTAGGTAATACTAATTAACTAGACACACATGTTTTTTCATTATATTGTATTGTTGATTTTAATTTGTACTGGCTAGCTACCGCCTACACATATATAAATAGATAATTTCTCGTACGTTTATAATCCATCTTTAATTGTACTAGACGATTAATTAAGTTAGATGAAAGGAGAAGGTCTTCTTCGATCGATCCCTTTTATTCATGTTTAGTCCTTTTGTGTGCAAAACCCTGTTTAATTTTTCTTTCTTTCTTCAGAACTAATTTTTTGGAAAGCTACATCAAAATCTAAGACTCGTAGCTTTCTATTGTTGTCTTGATAGATCCATAATTAATCTTACAGTTCACTCTTTTCTTTTTTTTTTTTTGTCTACTCGGTGTTCGGCCCCGACTAAATTTGTATCGCTAGAGCCCTATCGGGTGTGGCAAGATTTTTTCCATATTCGAGGCTTGAACTCGAAATCTGATCTAGTTAACGGTGAAACAGTCCCACCACTGTACCACAACCCATGTTGGTCTTTACATATGAACTATAGAAAAAGGAATTGATTGTGATTTTGAACTTGTTCTTTCCATGTTGAGCTAATTAATCGAGAGTTTGTTAACCTGATTAGGAAAAAAGATTTTTATTTTTTTTATTCTATTTCAAGTGATGCTTCTTAATTAATTGTTAAAACATTAAACTTAGAGAGAAAAATCAATCAATTAATTAAAAGTGCATGATATTGATTATATATGATTTTAAATGCAGTTGGAATGATGATCCCATCAGAAATATTAGGACAAACATGCTACCAAATACACCCAGAAATATTGTGTGATGAAGGCAAAGTTGAACCGGAATGTTTACCTTTCTGCAATAACAAATTTGGACCCTCTGCTGGTGGCCAATGCATTGAGCAAATTGGCTTTAATGGCCCTTTTTGTGCATGTGAATATCCTTGCTAATCGATCTCTTTACTTTCAAATTTATCAATAAAGTGCAGTTACAATATTACTTATGTAGTTTTTGTTATAAATTAGATGATGTTAAGTTTTTCTTATATAATCTTTCCTTATGTAAAAGTGAAACTCCATATGAAGTTACTATATATGTAGTGATCTTATAATATATATGTAGTGATCTTATGTATAATATAATACTTTTTCTGCACTCTGGTTGTTGGAATAACAGTCATTAATATTTTATAATATTTGCTTGCTTTTCAAAAAATAGATTAAGCAGGTGCAACTCAAATTAAGATTTTATTGAATTTTGTAAATTACAATGAGCAGTGGAAAAGAAATTGATGAAGAGAAATACATTAATTAATTAATCCCACTGCTTTATTCTTCTTATGCTTTTTCTGCTCTTGTAGTCGTCCTCATGCATTAAGCCTTGAATTTAGGGAATTGAGCTGCAATAAAAAACAGAAGATGGTTGTGTAATCAACATTTTATATAAGTATTAAAAATAAGACGTATAAATAAATAATTACCAACGAAATCCTTCTTGGAGCAGTCTGCATCACACTTCATCTCACAAAAGGTATAACCTTGTCCTTGTTTATCTGTGCATTCATCGTGACATGTGTGATAGCAATCCTTGTACTCTTCTTCTGTCGCTTCACACACAACTGTAAATACAACCATGCACATCAGAAACACTGCTACAAGCTTTTCACCTTCCATTTTTTTCTTTTTTTATTTCTTTAACTTGTTTATTTTACAGTGTTTCCTTAATTGTAATGTTCATTCCCTACCCTATTTATACAATAATGTATACCTTAAACTGTGGAATTGTTTTGTGGATTTCCTCTTTCCTAGCACATCCATCTGTTTTTTTTGCTTAAATTAAGGTTGATTCAATGCTTGCTTCTCATGAGACTCGATCGTTACACTCTCTTTGTTAAAATATTCTTCTTCACGACTCAAATAATATTAATATGTGTATTGGTTGGCCAGTCAATTATAATTTATATATATATACATCAATTAGTATTTGTGATTGATTACATGTCAAGATTTATTAGAAGACGTTATATATGGATTCATACTTATCGGTATTTGTTGCAAATTTTGATAATATTATTACACATAAAGTATTGAGTTCAGCGGCATACGTCTTATAAGTATAATTTGTTTCTCTACAAAATTTAAAATTACTTTTTGAAATTTGTAGTTTTAAATTAAGCTTCCACCAACATTTATTTTGACTATGAAAAAAAAAAAAATCATTTTAGAGGTCAAATGAAAGTAATTTTTAACGAGCTTAACTTATTGACGGTGCAATGCAAGAACGTGTTGCAGTAAGTCACCCTTAATGTGCTCGTACACGTAACAATAAACATTTGTTGACAAACTTGTCCGTACAAAGACAGATTTTATTAGAAGAAAATTAAAATCTTTTCAAACAAATAATACTACAAATGGAAGATCACCTAATTAGGTAAACAGTTGTCAATTAGAATAATAGAATATAAGTCCTCATCATAAAGTAGATCTATTACTATTAGCTAACCATTCATTAGTTTAAAAGTTGGCCAACAAAAATACCTATATTTTCTTGTTCTTTTGTGCTAAAAACTTTGGTATATAAACCTCAATACCCTGTTCTTCCTCTTCATTCAAAACAACAACAACAACAACAACATACAATCAACCAATAATTTTCTTTTTCTTTTAGCCTCAAATTAAGAAAAATGGCATCCAAAATCAATGTAATGGCTCTAGTCATGGTTCTAATTGTGGCCATTAATTGGAATGGAGCTTTAGCTCAATCAAGTTGTATGACTACACTTGTAGGATTATCACCTTGTTTGAATTATGTTAGTGGAAATTCATCAACACCATCTTCATCTTGTTGCACATCACTATCTAGTGTTGTCCAATCCAATCCCCAATGCCTTTGTGTGTTGGTTAATGGTGGTGGTTCTAATCTTGGTATTGCTATTAATCAAACTCTTGCTCTAGGATTACCTAGTGCATGCAATTTACAAACTCCTCCTGCCAGCCGGTGCAATGGTAACATAATTTTTCATTCTATTGTCAAACCTCTCTACAACGTTTTTGTTTATCCATATATTTTTTGGCTGATATAATGAAATATTGCAATAATAAACATATAACACGACTCACAATGTAGAAGAAATTTTAATATTATTAGGTCATGTAAAAGATAATTACAAGTAACGTAAGAAATAATAGCTTTAAATATACTAACACTTGACGTTACTATCCTAGAATTTAGAACTCAGATAGTTCAAATCTTAGCTTCGCCTCCACATTGGCATAGTTATAGAAATTCTTTACATCATGAATACTTATAAGTTATAATGATTAAATAAATAACCTCTTACAACATATATTTGCATGTTTAATGAACTAGCTAACTGACTGTTTTGTGCATAAAAAAATATAGCTGCAAATGGACCAACAGGTTCAGCTGAAGTACCAGCAAGTTCTCCTGCAGGTTCAACTACCCCATCTGATTCCTCTAATGAAATCCCAGCAACTCCAGGTACTTCAAATAAAATATTTTATCATCTCTTGTACTATGATCATCTTTTACTTGACCTGATAGTATAAAAATTATTTTAATATTGTCAGTATACATAAGTCAAATTTGCGCAAATGTTTTCATTGATGTAGGTGCTACAGGTTCAAAAACAGTTCCTTCAACACCTGGATCATCATCATCATCTGCAGGAAGCAACTCAAAATTTTCTATCAGTACTTTAGCTGGGTTCCTACTGTTTGTTGCTTTGACCACCAGGGGATTCTGAAGTTTTTTGGAGAAAAAAAGTCATTTTTTATGTCAATGTTGTATTAAAATTACTGTTGTTATTATTCTTTTGGTTCCTCTGTTTTAGTGGGAGTGTCATACTGGTTGTAATTTACCTATATTATTTATTGTGACTTATTTAATTTTGAGTAATTCTCATGAGGGTTCTTTAATTTCTTTATCTTTTATCTTCTTGGCGAAATGTGGCTTCATAAACTATTTAACTGAATATGTTACATAACTACTTTAAAAAATATAGAATTTAGCGACGGACAAATTATATACTTTTGTTTAAGTCTAACGATGAATTTTATTAGCTATGAAGTAAAGTAACAAAAGTTGGTAACTAATTCTAATTTATTTTTTGCAAGTAACAAAATTAAATTTCTTAATAAAGAGTTCAATTTATCTATACCTATAAATAAATACCTAACACATAAAAGTTCAACATTTATACACTGATTAGGTTAGAACTGTTAAGGAGTAGCCTAAACCCTCACCTACAACTTAACTCTCTGAAACTATAAGTTTTGAGCATGTGCATGATATACATAATGTTTTGAGATGATGTAATGAAAGTTCTTGGCCAAATGAGTACTTTACACATATAGAGTAGACAAGAAATTCCATTAATTAATAATTGGCTCATATTCTGATCATATTAATTTAATGGATCATTTTAAGATATCCCAATAACTATAGTCAAATAACCAAGAGTTATGAAGTCTGAATTTTTTTCGAATCCATAGCTCAATCTAGTTATTGAATTTGCATTAATAAATTTTCTACTACAAACAATAAATGGGAAAAAAACTACTAAATTGTCTGAACCCATATGTAATACTATAATTTCGCATCTGAATTTCTAACTATAGATTGAATCTATCCAACTTTTAGGAGAGAAAAAAAACTCGTACTATATTTTATGTTAAGATACAAAATTAAATAGCAACACAAAACAAATCAAAACAAAATTGTTTAGATTTGTGAAAATAGACCTTTGGGTTGATAAAAAGGGGCGGCCACAAGTCATTATTGGTTGGTTCTCCCAGCTACTACTGAAGTTGCCGACCAATCGAGTTTGACTAAACCGGTAGCCTCCTTAATTTTGCTGTAACAATTTATAATATCCTTTATTTATACTTTTCTCCATATGCTTTAAAGAGTTCAATTATATCGATAGTAATTAAAAACCCATTTTTTAAAATTTCTAGTGTTTGAGAACAATTATTTCCTAAATAAATTTAAAAAGAGAGCATCACCAATAATGGTATATATAGGTTAGTTAAATCCTAGGAATACAAAATACAGTAGTCGTATCTTTGCTGGAAGAAAAGATAACCTTTTCATAAATATGACAGCTAACTACTTTTTGAAGCGTGGAGACTATAGAGTGGTGTTTGTCTATGTTAATTTTGAACTATCCAACAAATAAAATATTAAATTAAATACAATACTGAAAAGTAAAATTCAACCGACTAAAAGGGAGTGGGAGTATATAATAAAGTAGAATGTAGGGAGGAAAAACTGATAAATGCTTACACATGGATTTGTTATGAAGGTAGGCAAGGTTGGGTCACCCACACATAATTCCATCTCTCTTTTTTCAACTTATTGCACTATTTTCCCCTTTATAAACACTTGTCTTGTTATTTCCATCCTACTACTGAATACGTCAAATACTCATCGATCACCACCCAAAAGTAAGATATTGAGAAGAAATTAATTAAGTTCCAAGAAAATGAAGATGTTTGCTTGTGCAATTTTTGTGGCTATGGCTATTTTTTCAATACAAGTTAGTGGTCAATCAAATAATTGTCAACAAGTGATTGTTGGATTAGCACCTTGTTTGGATTATATACAAGGGAATGCTACAAAACCATCATCAGGATGTTGCACTCAACTAGCCACTATATTGAAAAATGAGCCACAATGTTTGTGTCAAGTGATTAATGGTGGTGCTTCTTCTTCTTTAGGAATTAATGTCAATCAAACACAGGCTGTGGCTCTTCCCAAAGCTTGTAATGTTCAGACACCCTCTGTTAGTCTCTGTAAAGGTAAGTTAAGTTCATCATCATGCCTATTTAGTACCACGAAAGCCATTTTTTGACTTGTTTTCTCTGTCAATATGTAAATATTTCAGCTACTACTCCATCTGGTTCTCCAGGATCTTCTTCAGGTACGAATCCAAATAAATTATATTTTAAAAAATCGTATAATAATAAGAACAAAACCTCTTCTTTATAATAATTCAAAAAAAATAATAAAACTCTTATTGTACTCTCTTTTTTTTTGTTTGTGCAGTTGGATCTAAGGGTGAACCAAGTGGAAATACAGGATACACCATAAAGCTGCCATACTTTCTCTTGTTTACCCTTGTAGTTGCAGCATCATTCACCACCATCTGAGATCCACTTTTGTTTGCAGTGTGTTTTGGAGTTTGGCACAATTTGGTTACGTTACTGTTTTTTTTTGTTTGTTTGTTTACTTTGTTAATTTGATGTAAACTTTGTAATTCACTACGCTAAGGCAGAGGCTTTGATGTACTTTGTTCAATTTTGAGATGTACTGTATTAAAGAGACTTAATCAAGATTATATTAATTTATAGTCGTGTTGGATGATCAATCCTTTTTTTAAGTACGCCAGGTACATTACAACTACTTATGAGTTACAGATTCGTATAGTCGATCAACTTGAACAATTTATTTTCAGCTCGAGATGTGGAATCTCCAAAACTTGCCAATACTATTATATGCTCAAGCAAATATGTGGTTCAACAGTTATGTGCTTAGAGCCTCTTATATATTACTAATTTAAAAGAAAGATATAGTTGCTCTATTCCAATTGTTACATGATTATGTGCTTAGCGATCACCTGCTTTGATCACAATACAGACTCGACAACCAGGTTGTTGTATTAATCAATTATGCAAGCACATGTGATATATAGTTGTCCTTTCTAAATTACGTGCACAATTAAACAAACTAGTTGGTAGAAAATGCTCCATGCATGACAAAATCAGTTCTATAATGCGTATTGCATGATGGGGTGTGGACCACATTTTGGACTCGAGAAGACTCCGTAACTTTAAATCTTGTAATTTTAAATTAAAGACATTTATAATGCACCAAATGTTTTTTTTAATCTTGTAGTCTTTAGTATGTAATGTGGTCTAAAAAGATTACTAAAAAGTGATAGAAACATTTTTAAAAAAAAATATGAATTAAAACAAATAGTAAGACAAACAAATAAGAAATATTAGCTTTCGTTGTCAGCATCCAGTATATAATAATGTGCTAACATCGAACAAGTGCATACATTCATTATTAGTTAAAGACAGATGAACTGCTCTCATCTTGTGTAAATGTATCATGACTAAAGATTTGAGATAAAAACTAGCAAGGATATCAGTAGATATGACCTACATTTTGTTCCAATATCGAAAATGCTTTCGCATTTACCAAGTACACATAAGCAGGCAGCATATGATACATCCAAAAAATCTGATACCAAAATAGGTACTCCATTAGTAACACCAGACTTTGAGACAAACAACAGAAGCAGAGAAACACAATTGATGTCTTAATCAAAATGCTACCTTAAAAACAACAAGTTCAACAACAAAAGTAAAACTCCAAAACCTAAAACATGACATAACTAGATAATTACTGCAGTAGTAACTACCAGTTTGGTCGAAGGACCTACAGACAACATATATCTTATAAAGACACTGAAATGACACATAACGAGTAGTGCTACCATGGCGAGAGTAGGGAGAACAATTAGCTCAACGATCTTCTTCCAACAGCTCCAACTAAAAGTACTACACAGAAAAGAAAAAAAAAATCAAATATAAGCATAAACTGTAGCACTTGTAGCTAGATACCAAGTTATAGACAACATCAAAATAGATAATTAAAAAAAAACTGAAGTCTTACCTTATCAATAGCTAGGGATCAACAATCTCCATAGGAAAGATGATTTTTTTTTGGCGAAGGATAAACCTCTTAACAAACATAATTGGACTAGCAAGAGGAAAGCTAAAAGGGAAGATACCGAAGACAAGGAACAGAAAAGGATACAAGTAACTATTAATTCCCCTACCCAATTTTCATTCCCAAAAAACAGAAAATTGGTTAAGGGGAAACAACTTCAAGAGGAAGTAGGAGATATATCCTATTCAGAGTTAAGAAGAAAAAATGACAAGAATACATACAAAGGTATGATGATGACCAGCCCATTCAGGCATTCAAGGAATAGCAAGGACTTATATATACCAAATATCCTATTTTCTAGTCATGAATTTGAATCTACCAAGAGATAGAGGAGGTAAGGATGCAAGATTGGATGAAAAGGCTAAGGTCTAGTAACTGAATAAAACAGAAGTCTAAAGGGATGCTATTCTGGTAGGGTCTAAGATATATACAATATCTCCGACTAACAGAATATCTAGAGGAACATGAAGAGGCAATAAGAACGAACGATCCTATGACACTGGAATCAAGAATGAGAATTGATGGTTATAACAAATTGATCTCCAGGGCATTAAAGATAGTTGAGTAACAAGTTATGCAACCTCTACAAAGAACTACAAGCTATCTATTTATTACTGTAATGTAATAGGAGCATCTCACTCATCACCCAGATTCTTCTTCCACTGATCAATGCACAAGCATACTCCATTAATTGAACTCCACTCATCACCCAGATTCTTCTTCCATAGTCTAACCATGTCTGCACATAAATGCACGAACTTTGAGTATACCCAGAGAGAGTTGATCAACCAGCCATTGTTCATATAAAATTCCCCTTAAAATAACCACTCTTGACAGGTGTTGTTGACAGGTGTTGAAACTTCACTACTGATCTACCATGACAAACACTAAGCGAGACGATAACTTCCTAACTAAAAAGTGATTTATTCACCAAATGAACTATCTACTATTACCCAATACGAAAACTACATAATCCCCTATTTAGCTGCTATTCAGACCTCCCACCACACATTCATCCATCATTAATTTCAAGGTTGAGCATGCGACGAAGAGTCTGTGTCACTGAGTCAGTACCATCATATACAATTCCCGGAGAAAGGCTGCGCTCCCTGGTTGGAGATGCTGGTGCAGACTTGGCAATGGGACGTAAATCAATATCAGATACAGAAGTAGGAAATTCAAGAGAGGCATTCCTTTTAGGCCTGAGAAAAAACTTGGGCATGGGCAAAGAACTAGGAGAAGGAGAATTCGAATATGCTGGCCCAGCCCATAGTTCAGAAAATGGTAACACATCATTCAAGAAATCCTCATTCCTAGAATCAACATCCACTTTGAGGTTAAATGGTATCGCAATCGTGCAATTTCTGGCTGTTTTTCCTGATTTCTTTTGATTTTCAGAATGAGACTTGACAGTATTAACAGGCAGTGATGTTAAAGGTGGTCGCGTTTTGGGAGACAAGGAACCCGAGAGGGCCCGTTTGATGACAGGTTTCTTGCAAGACTTGGATTGGGTTTGATATGAACCTGCTCTGGACTCAAAAGCCCGACAATTTACCTCCCTGAACCCACCAAAGGGAGGTGAACCAAATGACCCAAATCGAATAGGGCCTTGTGCCCTACTTCCCCCACAGTTTTGATTCCGATGCCGAGGAACAACAATCATTTTCAACTGAGCCAATAACCGATTCAATCAAATTTCACTATAACTCACTATCTTATCGACAAGCCTGAAAATCTAACCAGAAACAACAGAGTTCAAAGATTCATACTGGCGCTTTGAAATGCTGTAAAATGACTGTAGATCCTAAATTTTCACTCAACCAATAGGTTACCAGGTAATCACTATCACTGAATCCAAACTATTCTTCAACATACACGTTTATGTAAAATCTATCCACAATCACCACTTCACCCTTCAGTTTCTTCAGATCTATAATCCAGTAACAAAAAACAAGCAAAAAGAAAAAGACATCAGTCAAGTAACATGAGATCAAACAAATCAATAACACAAAATGGAAACACCCAAAACAAAAAAGAGCAAAAAAGTCTAGCATCATATAATACAACTACTACATCTCAATTTCAGGGATAAATTCATTCCACTTTATATGTAAAAATCAAAGAATTGTACTAACTTCATACAAATCAAAGTTCTAAATTTAATTTTCCAGTAAAGATTCAGAAAATTACCTGATGTCAGAAAGTATATAGTGAAGCAGAGTACTGAAAAGTGTGATTTATGATGAGATTTTTCTCCTTATCCTAATAAGCAAAGAAACATATATTGGATATGAACAGTAGATATTACTGTACTTGGTTTGTATGGTTGTCAGTTCTCTTTGTATAATCGAGCCACCATAGATTCAGTCCTTAAGCTTTTTCGAAACCTGAATCTCCGGATCTGAAATTAATCCTAAGTCGTATTCAAATTTAGTTTGAAGTCCAGTGACATTGGATAAATAGCCCTTCTTTTATGATGTAATTACGAAAATGACACGGTCTCCGTAGGATGTTTTGTGGATCCATTTGACTTGTGATTTTGGGCTTATTTACGTCGTTTCGGTTTTTACTATTTACAAAATGGTTGTTACTTGTTACCTATTTATCATTAATTTTAAAATTTGCAATAATATATAATAGGGAAAATTTTCAAAACAGCCATATTTTTGCATCTAATAGGACCCCTTGGTGTTACTCTTATTTTCTTTGATCATAGTATTATTTTATAGAGTCCGAAGTCGAAAAGGCAAAAAATTGAAATGTCACCATTTTGGCTTCAAACTTATTTTTGTTGCTCTTTTGGAAATTTCACTCAATTTTTTTTGTCTTTTCGGCTCCATTCTTCCGTGACATCATGAAATGATGAAAATTACATTAATACTAATACATTATGTATCAAGTTGTTACGTTGAAAAGAGAAAATATGGAAAATTCAAATAACAAAACCAACAAATTCAAATTTCTTCATCCTATTCATCGTTCTCCCTGTTCATCGAAGAACCATTCAGATTTGCTGAAAAGTTGATAAGATACATAATGAATAATTGTTGGACAAACAATTTCTTTTGTGAATCTCAAATCTACCATTGTAGGAGATCGATGAGATGAGGAAAAACTTGAAAATCCGATACATAGTGGAAGGAAATCACAGGAAAATGTTATTGACAATGGGCCCAGGCAAATTGTAACAGGCTAGCACAATTCAAAATTCAAAATTCTTCTTTTCATTCTTCCAAAAAACTCTCAATTTTTTAATCGAAATTATCGACAAAATTGTACTGATACAACATGAACCTGACGATTTTGTTAAGACATTCCGAATTTTGGGAAAGTGATGTGAGGTATGGACGATACAAAAGTGATGGAATTGTCGTTGGTCAAAATATTGATTTTGTGAATATCGAATCAGTCATTGCAGTTGAATTAGGGATCGATGAGTTAAGGAAAAATTTAGAGATCCGATACATTGTTGAGGTGAAGAAACAAGAGCTTGAATTTTCAATGTATTTGTTATGCATTAATACAACATACAAAAAGGCTGAAGAGATACATTCATCCCTTTTATAATGTTGAATAATTATTTTTTCGAGATGGATAGATTTACCAATACATTACTATTTTTGTATTTTGTGTAAATTGATAAGTGTTGTATTTTTACTAGATACATTAAATAAGTAATTGTTATTCATAAGATGTTAGGTTTGAGATCGATACATTACTGTGTGGTAATTGTTATGTATCATATACATTTAGTATAAATTCAAATGTACATATCATGCCTAAAAAATTAGTGCAGGATACATGACTATTTATGTATCTTATTTTATTTGAAAAATACTGTATTTTGTTTTTAAAATATATATTATACATGTAATTATTCCAAATAGCAATTTTTTGTGTGATACATAATAGTATTGATTAGTTGATATGTATATGATACATGTAATAAAATTTGAAAACTATTGAATTTGATATATATTATGTATCATTTACATATCAGTTAATTTGATACACAATGTTTTAGTTATAGAACATTAGGGTTTGTGTATCAAGTGTATTTATTGAGTAATGTATACAAACACACAGTCTTCTAGCTAAATAAGTTTGGGTGTATGTATCTGATAGTAAAAGATTGTCACTTATATGTATAATATACCTATTGTTGGATATGATACACAGTGCTCTAGTTATTAACATTATGATTTATGTATCAAGATTGAACATACATTATACAACTTGATACATTAGATAGTGTTTATGTATCAAGTACATTTATATTGATATGATAAACATTAATCGAAGATTCAACAATATTAAAGTTATATATCAATACCTTAAATATGAGCATGATACATTGCATAAAACAAAGGCTATTATAGCAGTGATGTATCGGATCGATGATAACACTAACAAAGACTAATTTAATAATCAAAATAAATGAGATACATTGAAAATCTGTATATTTGGCAGTGATGACCGCGTAATGATAGATCCAAATGTTATTGTTGCGAGAGAAAAAATGGAGACTATGACTCATTTATTTCTAACGACTCTGATAACCCAAAAGCTATGGAAGCATTTTGCTTATTGTGCAGGGATAAACATTGAAGGATTACACCTTCAACAACTCGTAGTAAAGTGGTAGGAACACAAGGCAGCCAACAAATTAAAGCAAGTGATAAAGGTTGTCCCAACGGGATACACTTTCAACAGGATGAGCTATCAATGTCACATGACAATATTCCAGTTGATAAGAGTTAGTCACCGTGGCTTAAGGAAGTTCCACATCAGTGGAAGGACATGGTGGAGATGTTACAAATATACAAACTAACTCTCTATTTTCATATAGTGAGCTAGAAATCACCAGAGGAGAGATGGATGAAGTGCAATACTGATGGTGCGAGCAGAGGAAACCCAAGACAGTACATATGGATACTGTATTAGAAATAGTGAAGGAGATCTAATCTATGCAGAAGCACATAACATAGAAGTGACTACGAACATGAAAGCAACGGCTATGGCTACATGAAGGCATTACAACTTTACTAAGTCAGAGATACAACCTGAAAATAGACTCTTTTTCTTTGAGAAATATGTTGACCCATAATTAAAAAATCCCATGGAAGTTGGTAGAAATGTTAAAAGACATTCATGGGATCATGTCACAAATAAATGTTACAGTTAAACATATTTTTAGGGAAGCTAATCAATTAGCAGATTACATTGCTACTTTAGCTATGGGCAAGGAGGAAAAACAATAATTCCAACTCTGCAATCAATTACCAAGCATGGAAAATAAAATTCTAAATATTGACAAACACCAAATTCATTCGATCAAAGTTAAAACAAGGAAAATCAACATCATCACCTACGACTAACAAGCTTAGTTACAGATTTGAAGCCACAAAGTTCCATAAACAATATGTACAAATTTGATTGATGCGATAGTAAGAGCAAAATGGTTGTGAGTGAACTAACTAATCTAAGCTATGAGAGTCGGCAAAAAAGGGTTACATGCACCAACAAAATATGAGAGTCAATGAACCAAATCTGCTTTGCTCATTGGTATCCTGCTAGGAGCCCAAAAGGATGAAGCGTGGGAGCATGGGTTCACTCCGGTTCGTCTTCAACTACAAAAAAAGATAGCCAGAGCTGGAAAAGTTTATCACAAAAGAGGATGGAAAAATGTTACTTAGAAGAACTTCAAAACTTGTATACATGATTCATACTCTCCTAAGAGTTCTACCAGAACTCATACATCCGAACCGGGTAGCACACCTTCAAGTAAAACTAGGAAGTCAGCTCAGAAATGACAAATGGACAAGGAAGACGAAAATATATATACCTTTGAAAACTGATCTTGAATATCAATAGAGAGAACCACACATGGAGGATATTTATCACCTAAAGAAGGAGGAGGAGACTGCGGTTGGGGGTCACAAGGAGGAACATCTTCGGAGGGTCGGAATGGACAAGACAAAAAGGAGGAAGAAGATTCAGAATAGGAAATCCTATTTTTAGGGGACTTGTTGTTTATACATGAGCTAGTCACTTTTGGGCCGTCAGGTTGAGTTTGTATGAGTGGATCTATTTGGTTCCACCGGATGAGGTTTTGATAAAGGACCATGAGTCCAAAATTGAATTTAAAAAAAATGTTCATCTATAATACATTGTGTGATAGTCTGTCACATATCAGTTTGAGAATACTTGTTTGCAACAAAATTGTTAACTTCAAATGGATATTTCATCTTACTATAATAACTTATGAAAAAAAAATGCATCAGAGCTATAGTCATTGTCTCTCCATATGTGATAACGATGATGGTAATAAGTCCACAAAAATATTTGTTCTTTTAATGGCAACCAATTTCATAGAATATTATGAAATGATCTTAAGAATTAGACTGAACGACTACAAAGACTTCTAAAAGATCAGACAACGTTCAAGTGTATAAAATGATACTAACATGTTATGTTTACTTTGTGTGGTAAGAAAGAAATTACAATTTTTTTTTTGAATAAAAACAAGGAGATTTGATGAGATTAGTAAAGTTATTGTGAGAAAACTTCATTGCCAATGAAGTTGTAATTAAAATAGTTATGACGACAAAGTACTTTTAACTTTTTTCTGTTCAACATGAAAAGTTCATGATTTGATTTACATATCAACCTTAAGCAATAAAATGCTTGTTTTTACAAGAATATCAGGTCACTGAAGTGTATGCAAATTACTGTATATATGTTTGCCCTTTAAAAATAATTTGGTTTTAATTGTTTAGATCATAAATACTACTATTTTATACATTTTCATCGATAAAACATCCACAACAGATCATTATCAATTATCATTATCATCTACAACCATCATTCTATGCCACAACTCTCATGGCTGCAGATCACCACAACATTTGTTACCTTCACCAGCAACTACTTACAATTTTTACCAACGATCATCATAATCACAATAACCATTAATATTGCCGCAATCATTACTAAACATTACTATATATCATCAACCACCATCATAGTTCACCAAATATCGTTAACTATTGCTATCATCCATTACAATTACTAATTATTACTATCAACTACCAACCATCAACCATGTTAACCACTAGCTATAACGGGGTTACGACAATACCATCTCTAATCGACCCATTTCCACTAGTATTAACCATCATCAACTGTCATATAATGTTTTAAGATATTTTATTAATATAATATTAGATTAATTTAATATTTTATTAAAATTGAATATATATTTTAAAAATAAAACTAAATTTTACATACTAAGATATTAAAAAAATTATAATAATTATTTAAATATTAATGCAATTTTTTGATATTTGAACATGTAAAAAAAAATTAAACTTTACTACTCCACACATCTTATTTTTAATCATAATAATAAAAACAAATAGAAATGAAACCAAAACAATGCACCTAAATTTTACAATTACTGTACTAGTGTATATTTTCTTGCGTTGACGTCAATTTCTGGGGTTTGGACCAATCACATTGCGTTATTTTCCAAAACTATCCTACACAATAAAAAGAAGAACCGAACCGAAAGGAAAATCTCAATTTGCACAGGCAAAGAGTAGATATTTACCCTTCTTCTCCATTGAGCAATCGTCCGATCACTGAAATCTTCACAAATTCTGATCTATAAACCCAGCACCGGCCCCCTCTCTTTAGCTTTTCGCACGCCATCTTCATCCCCTAGATCTTAAGGTTTAACATTTCTTCACAAATTCTGATCGATATGAATGATGTTCAATGCTATGTTTATGTAAATGCATTCAATTTTGGAATTTGGTAGATTTCGGAGTTGGAATTTCTTATACGGATCTAATTGTTATTTAATCGAATTGGGTTTTCTGTTTCAGATCGAAGTCATTGAAACCCCTGGTTCGCGAAAAGCACGGTTTTTTTCACTTGTAACGGTAAGGGTTTCGGTGTGCAGGCGAATTCATTCACAGTTTAATTTAAAACGACGCCGTTTCGGTGCTGTCGGCGTCGACGTCCTTCAATTCAATTAACATCTTTTTAGCTGGTTAGTTTTTCCTTCTCTTTTTTTTTTTCATATCATTTACGGCTCTATTTATCTGTTCCATTCTGTGGATATGATTTGGATGATTCTGATACATTTCATTGAGTTGGAATTTGTTTAGGTGAGAAATTTGGTAACAATCAATGGCAGCTTCAGGGCCGAACTAGTTTAGTTTGTATGAACCCTTTCAACTTTTACTTTCACCATAAATCATAGGCAGGTGGATCCTTTTTTGTTAATATAATGTTCAAAGATGCATCTTGGATGGAGCATTTAGTAATAATCAATGTCAGCTCCAGGGCTCAATTAGTTTAGTTTATATGAACCCTTTCAACTTTTACTTTCACCATAAATCATTGGCAGGTTGATCGTTTTACTAATGTAATGTTCAATACATATTGGATGGAGGAGACTTCATCCTATAAATACAACCGGAAATGCAGCAGTATGAGAATAAGAACAATGATATCAAACAATGGAAGATTTCAAGGGGAGGAAAATACTATATATAAAGCTGAGTTTATCAATACCATTAGAAGAGAACTTCAGAAAAAAATCTATCATGTTATAAAAATTCAAAGAAAGAGAGGTTGATAATTTAGTGAGCAAATTGTGTTTCTAGAATTACAAATTAATTAGAATAACATCTCGAAATTGAAGGAGAAGAAGCACATTCATAATATGAAGTTAGATGAAAATTCCATTTTTAAATAAGTTTGAGGGTGAAAATGATTTATACTTTGTTATGTAATCTCACTGTGGCAACTTTAGATCTGGGAAAGATTTTTGTTTTGTCCACAATGAAAGCTAGAAAATGTCCTTTAAATAAGGAACCTTAACTCAATAGGTTAGTCCTTAGAGAAATAATGGAAGTCTAGTTGGCAAAAATATGGTTCAGAGAGTAAATTGTACCATCACTAAAGCATGACTTTCTGTATGTATTTATATATACTGTTCTTCAAAATCGAAAAACGGGATAATGAATTTGACTCTTCTTGTATGTTGTTCTCTGCTTTGATTTGCATTTATGGAGGAATAATTGTCTTCTACCATTTCAGTGGAATAAATGCACAATTGATCTGTCTCCAGCCTTAGGATCTTTATTTGTTTATCTACCCAAACTATTGTCTTAAAAATTTTCGGTCCTTTTTTTTTTTGATAACCACGGTATCTGGGCCAGCTTGCATGCACCTCGACTTATTCCACAGGATACCCGCCACCTCCTACCACCTCCTACCAGCCCTAAGTACTAGGTAACTCTGTCCACCAAGGCTAGAACATATGAGAAGAAATCACCTAGTGTTTTTGTCAAATTGAACCGGAGACCTCATGCCTCATGGTGCTCAATCTACTTCATTAACTACTAGGCCACACCCCTGGGTGCATTGTTTTCAAATTGAGTCTCTCTTAATTTGTTCTTTTCTTCATCTACTTCTAAGATTTGATTCCTGTGTTTGGAGAAATTAGTTCTTCTTCTTTTCCGAGTGATTTTCTATAAATCTATTATGATGCAATTGGCTTCTCCAATGACCTAGCACAACAAAGTATGTGCCCTAGATCTTCCTTAAAATGATACCGGATGCTAGTTTGGGTTCTTCTTCTCTCAATGGCCTTTTGCTGTTCTCTTCCCATGTAGTTTGTGTCTAATATCTAAAGAGGGTATTTATGTCGATGCATATCATATCTGTTTAGCTAGTTTGCATTTTCTTGTGCTTTAGCTCTCTGTACATCCTGTATAAAAAAACTGATAAGGCTGAATCAGTGTTATCAAAGGCGCGCTTTAAGCGCGCTTAAGCCCTAAAGCGAGGCTCAAAACGTGTTGAGCGCTTCGCCTCGCTTTATGTGCGCTTCAGTGTCGTCATCAAAGTTCTAAGACAAACTTTTCCTTGTCAATGAGTCTCTTATGAAGATGTGACACTAAACAATTGATATTTAACTTTATCATATTTTTTTTTCAATTTCTTTTGTCATATATTTGTCATTCATGGTTATAATTATTAGTCTTGGACTAAACAAACACATTTTATGTTTTTCTCCCTTTGCGCCTTTTTTCATTAAAGCCCACGCTTTATTTGCGCTTTGCGCTTAAAGCCCCCATGGACCTTAGAGCTTTTTTGCGCTTTTCGCTTTTAATAACACTGGGCTGAATTAATTCTCAAATTATCCTCACTCTTTAACCAATCCCATTTGTATCCTGTAGTTAGGACTCATTTATATCGCCGAAGAAATTCTTGTTCTTGCCAAAGAGACTCAGTTTTCTCTATGTGAAATTAGCCCCCCTCTGTGTAATCTCTCAGGAAGAACCCTGTCCTGTCCATCTTCTTTGCTTCCAGATCTAGGAGTCCTCTGCCTTCATCTTCATCTCTTTAAATCTGTCAGCTCTATTTTTGTTTCATGAGATGTTCGAGTTCTCTTTGCTAATTTCTATTGTTTTGGAGCTGGTGGTGTTTGATCTTGGTCGGCTTTGTGGATTGGACCTTTCCTCTGATGCTATTTCTGGGTGTCGGTGTGTTATTGTCCATCTTCCAGCTCCTTTGGGTCACATGTGCTGACATGAAGTAGGAAGGGTGGGTGGGAATTAATATCTGATGTTTTTTTTTTATTGTTTAATCAGCATCTGATGTATTATGTGGTTACTTTTCTTTTGTGGTTGATGTTATGGACTTGTTTTCCTTTGAATCAATATGGCTTTAAACATGTGTTTTTTTTACTTGCTGAATGTTTGATATAGTAAAGATTGCTGTTCTTATATTTTTTGTCTATTGATTTTATTTATTTATTGAATTTTTATTTCTTGCTTCTGTTCTAGAGTTTTGGGGAAATTTGGAAATAATCAATGGCAGCTCCAGGAGGACCTAGACCAAGGAATGCACCACCACCCAATTATAACCCTAATGCACTTGCTGATGGCATGCAAAATCTACAAGTAAATAGGCCCAATCAGCCACCTAGTGCTCCTAGGCCTAATACCCCATTTGGGCAGCAGCCACCTTTTTCTGGTGGACCACCTGTTAGTCGCCCAGGACCTCCACCACCTGGTGTGTTCCCGAGAGGTCCTGCACCTCCTAGTGGTCCTCCTCACACCGGATTACCTCCTCCTGTGGCTCAGTCTGTTCCTCCCTTTGCATCTCGACCACCTCCTCCTGGTGTGATGCCTCCTTCTATGGGTGGTGCACCCCCGCCACCTGGTTCTTTGCCTTCTGCATTGGGTCCTCGTCCAGGGCCTCCGGGTCCTTTTTCTTCTTCGCCATTGACTACAGGTCCTGCTGTGCTGCCACCATCAAGTATTTCTAGCTCTGTTAGTAATGGGCCACCAGCAGGTGGTCCAGGAATGATGCAGGGCGGAGGACGTTTTCCTCCTCCAAGCAATACAATGAGGCCACCATTTGGAGCTCCTCCACCAGCCATGGTTTCACCTGGCGCTTCTTCTCAGCCTTCAGGCATGCGGTCACCCTTTGGAAGTTCGTCATCTGTCAGCGCAACACCAGTTACAGCACAACCACCACCACCATTTTCAGGATCATTTCAGAATATGCCACCTCCTTCAGGTTCCTCCCCATTTGCCGCACCTGTTCAACCCATGCCTCCACCCATGGGTGCTCCTTATGGAACACAGTCGTGGCAACCCCATCAGGTGATCTTTATATCCCTATCTTACTGTACTTGTTTTGGAAGGTGAAATCTATATATTTTCCCAATTTTTTATTGCTGTCACGTGCATATGCTATTGAAGGAAAAAAAGAATAGAGTTTGTTTCAGATCCCTGGTATTAATAGTTTTCCCTCAACTCATTAGCAAAGAATAATTTATTTTGTGTAATCTTTGAAGCTGAGATATATATTTAGTTCTTCTCTGTGATAAACTACAAAAGAAGTCATAGGATATAAAAAGAAGGCAGCCTGGTGCAATAAAAGAATTCATAGGATATATATTTTTTAATTTGCACGAACAACTTTTGGATCAACAAGCCACACAAGATGTGTTTCTAATCAAATTCTACGCGTTTATTTATTATTTTTAATAACCATCAAGAAATGTTGACCTGTTGGGTTCTGGCATCAAGGAATCAAAAGGGTTCAAGGGGCCTAGTGTTGGAGAGATGCTTCATGACTTTAGGATAGAAATACCAATAATATTCAGAAACCGGTTACTGTTTGGTGCTGTTGATGAGTAGCTTGAGAATGATATCAAGACTCTTGTCAATTGCCGTTTGGTATTATCAGCAAATTTGATGTGGAAGTAGTAGTGTCTAAAATGAAGAAAAAGATACACTGTGAACGGCTGTCATGAGTTAAAATTTAGATAAGGGTGAATTTTTTTTTATCCCTCCAAATTGGTATAAAATGTCAAATTTCCCCTCAAACTTTATGCAATTGTCACTCATGCAATGTCTACTGTGCCCTTGCATTCTATGTGCCTTCTTTTCTTTTATCTATTTTTGATAGTTTAATTCATTGCACCTTTAGTGTATTACTCCCATAATAATCAATGATGTCATATTTTATTCATTCAAAGTTAAATAGAGAGGATTTTTTGATGAAATGTACTGCTTTTTCAAATAATTTTTTATTTTAGTTATATGTGCATTATAAAATTGTCTTTTTCTTCAACATAAAACTAAGTTTTAATTCTCATTAACGAAGTTACCCACATGATTTTATTTTTAAAATTTAAAACTTTGAATATGTTGTTTGGAATTCTTTCATTATTTGAAGTTTTTAAATATGATATTTGATTACTCCATAAATAAAAATTGTTTTTATTTATAAATTTTTATATTTTGCTAGGTCTTTTTCCATGCTTGAAAGTAATGAAAAGATAATTTTCAGTATCATTTATTTACTTTATCTAAATTAATTTAAACTATAATATAGAATCCTTTTATAAGTTTGTTGTATCTGCCACTTATTTTGAATAGTAATTGTTAGTATATTATATCTCAACTGTATAAGTACTTGTAAAAGAAAAATACTAAGTACAGGTTTCCTTAAGCATGAAAATTTTAAACATTATCAAAGTATATTACACCACCTTTGCAATTTGGCTGGACCATCTGAAAAGGATAACTATCTTTCTCAATTGAAGCGACAACAACCTTCTTATCCTTTCTTAATCAGAAGAGGTATAATGATCTTACATAAAAATTATATTTAATTCAAAAGGACCCTTAAAGTACATGGCACATTTCCAATGTAGTGTTTTTTTCTTCTTTTTTCCTATTGAAATCCTATAATTATGTGGATCACATGTTGGATCAAGTAGATTGGTTTCAGTATGCTTTTACTGTATTTCCACTTTCATGTGAAGTGCATATTCTGAGTTTACTCATTTACAGGGGGCTCCGCCTTCTGCTATCCCTGGTTCGATGCAACCACCAAGTATGTATGGAATGGCACCTCCTCTTCCAAATCAGGCAGTGGCTTCTATAACTTCTTCTATTGGCCATACCAGCCCATCAAAAGTTGATCCCAATCAAATCCCGCGCCCTATTCCAAATACTTCTGTAGTTCTGCATGAAACCCGACAAGGCAACCAAGCCAATCCCCCTCCGGTAAATCATCATTTCATTTAGGAACGTTTGGCTCTAATATCTTGCTTGGTTGTATTGGACTGTTGCATTTGCAACTGAACTATCTTTTCTTCAAATGGTTATGCTTGCCTCCTAAAGGTTCATTAAACTAACTTTTTGGTTCTTACTGCTGTTTCCTGTTTTTCTTTTTTGCCCACTTGAAGCCTGCCACAAGTGACTATATTGTTAGGGATACTGGAAATTGCAGCCCACGGTACATGAGGTGTACTATTAATCAGGTACTAAACTTCTTTGCGTTGTTTTTTGTCTATGTGTTGTTCTTCCCTCTATGGTTTCTGCATTATATCCTTTATCTTTCTATGGAATGAGAAGCTTATTAACCATATTTTTCTTTCCATTAAAGCACTAATTGTTGATGATATGGTCCTTGTTGTTTGTGTAACAGATACCATGTACTGTTGACCTTTTGACAACCTCGGCAATGCAATTGGCTTTATTGGTGCAGCCCTTGGCTCTTCCTCATCCATCTGAAGAGCCCCTCCAAGTAATGCATTTTTTGCATTTATATTCTTATTTTAATAGCCTTTTTGTACCCTTACGTTTCATTAAATGTGAGCCTGTCTGTGTGGCACGGAGTTCAAGTGGAGAGAAAAAGACCTTTAGAACTTATGGCCTTAAATATGCCGTGATATTATGTGGCTATAAAATCATGTCATTAAGGGTAAAATAAGAAGTTTAAAGTGAAATTGTTTCTAAATGTAGAGTAACGTCATTCTTTTTCGAACATGCTAAATATGAAAGAATTAAACCTTCGACGGGAACAGACAAAGTAATAGTGTTCGCATACAATATTGGGTATACCTTGATGAAAGATGATGTAAGGTATATTTTTATCCAAAGAGCATGATGATATAACAAGTTGGAAGGAAGAATACAGAAAGACCTCTTTTGAGAAGGAAAAAAAACAAGACCTTTTGAGCACAAAAAAGATTAAAACTCAAGCACAGATTTTGAGCCAAAGCTATTGGGTTCTGCTAAACCCGTAACTTTTAAGTCTGGCTCTGGTTCCATGTCTACCGTCTTTTCAAGTCTCTTTCAACCCTTGATAGCTAGAGCTCTTCCACCTTTGCACCTTCACCCATGTTGCAGGCCCAAGTAATTCGACGGCAGCTTAGCTACTTACTGCCACATAGCCGCTAATCTTGAATTTTATGTACCTCTCCAACTGAATTATTGTGGACTTCCTTTTTTTTTGTTTAAAGAAGGTAAGTAAGCTTCATATTAAAAGAAACAGGCAGCCTATCACTGAGCATGTGTTAACTGCTAAGGCAGTACGCAGGCTAGGTCGCTAGGATTCCCATGTCGTCCACTACAAAAGCAATATTTTGGACTTCCTAATTTTGACCCCAAACTAGGATATAGCCTCAAATCAAACCAAAACCAGAACTTCCTCATAAGTGATTAACAGAAAATCAAGCTATCATGTGCAAACAAATGATATATTCATTGTCAAGATTTGTACATGTGATTATTGCAATTATGTTTGTTGAGATTTTGTTGAAGTATTACTGTGTGATGTATCTAAGATGTACAATTGATTGCACTGACCCTTGGAGGTCAGAGGAGTGTGCATTTTCTTATTGTTTGGTAAAAGGAACGATCGTGATCCCTAGAGTTGAAAACATTTCAACTAATCATCATGGATCCTATGTTTATGCGTGCTATATATCTGTTATCATCTCTACTTGCTCTATATTCTGAGCATGTAGGGGCACTACAATGATGTAAATTGGTTTAGTAGTTCTTTTACCGTCGTGTTGTTGTCCTTGATAGGTGGTTGATTTTGGGGAAAGTGGTCCTGTTCGGTGCTCCCGTTGCAAAGGCTATATAAATCCTTTCGTGAAGTTCATTGATCAGGGAAGACGTTTCATCTGTAACTTGTGTGGTAAGAATGAAGTTCATTTATTCCCACTGAAGTTATGTGATGTTTGGAGTCCAGAGCGGCTCTAGATATTATTTTAGAGACTCAAGATTGAAATGCAATATAAAATGGTTGTGATGTTTTGTGAAAAAACTAAAGGTTACGAAACAGAAGTATCAAATTTTACATTGTTAATGATATTTTTCTGCTCCAAATAGTCTAACAAAAAACACAAGCACATTCTCAGACGTCAAATATACATTTGTACTGGTCAACTGAGAACGTCCAATGCTTCATTTTGAATGAAAATGTGCTGTTATGTAGTTTTATCTCATGTTTCTTGCTGTCCTTTTTGCAGGACATACTGATGAAACTCCACGTGACTATCAGTGCAACTTAGGTCCAGATGGCAGGCGTAGGGATGCTGATGAAAGGCCTGAACTATGCCGAGGAACCGTTGAGTTTGTCGCTACCAAGGAATATATGGTTGGTACCTTTTGGACACATTGGTTCAGGGATGTGATTGCATGACTTTATAGGAGTAATGCCATATTATGTAGACATTCCGAGCTCTGAACTTTCAGTTTAGCTAGCTTTGGGCTTTCAAATTTACCATCTGAAGTTGTTTTGGTATTTGGGGAAGCTAACCAGAATAGAGTGGAATAAATACATAGGATTCATATTGCAATATCGACTAATTTGTAGATGCACTCCTTTCTTTGGTGTAGGGAATCCCTTAATTTGATTTTGTAACTTATTGGATTTTGCAGTAATAACTTGATATTTGTATTGTATTTCAGGTGCGAGATCCGATGCCCGCTGTGTATTTCTTCCTGATAGACGTTTCCATGAATGCCATACAGACTGGTGCAACTGCAGCTGCTTGCAGTGCGATCAGCCAAGTTATTTCTGATCTCCCTGTAAGTCCTATCGTTTGTTTATGATGATGCAACATGCATTTTTGTACCTTTAGATTAGAGAAAAAAATATTTGGCTCGTCTTCTCATGTGGAATCATCATAAATTAATTACATTCGCCTACTAAATCAGTGAGATTAACTAGAACTTCTGTTGTAGGGAAGCAAGTACCCATGTAATTTGTCCTTTGAGATGATGGGAAAGGTTATTGAGGCATCTGAATTGTGGAAAACCTAGTTTGTCTCCATTCAGAATAGTGCAATGTAGCACGAATGCTGCCTGCTTGGTCACTTTGGTTTATCCAAGAGTTCATTATGGAATATCTGTATTTAGTGGCTGTTGGCCCAGGGGGTGGGTGGGTGGGGGATGGATTAGGCAAAAAAGATGAAGAGATTATGATGCGATAACCTTTCAATTTGTGTTCTTAAAGGCTAAAGCGATGGCTTCTAATAATTCCAGAAGGTAAACGGAAAATGATGGATGTGACAAAAGAATTTAGGTGAACCCTTGAATGTCTTCAATTGAGGGGTTCTTTTTTCGGCATCTGGTGTTATTCTAGTTGCATGAACCATAGATTGATCTGGTAAGCAAATCAATCTATGATCTAATGGAATTGTGAGAGATGGGATCATTCAAGTGGTTAGAATGATGCATTCACTAGGAGGCATAGATTAGGGAATAGATACTATTTGTGATACAGTTCAGCTAAGATGCATTTCTATTCAATTTTAATGCACAATAGGAATTATTGAGAGTTTATGAGCTGTCTTTGACATTGAAAACTTTTTATTGCAGGACGGTCCTCGGACATTGGTCGGAGTTGCTACATTTGACTCAACTATCCACTTCTACAATCTCAAGCGTGCATTGCAGCAGGTTTAACACATTCAAATGAGTTTGATTCTGCTGAATTGAGCTTTATAATCTGAAATTAAAAGATGCTTTGAAATCAGTGTTGTACCTTAATTAGTTATCTTTACCTTTTTCTCTTTGTTGAGCTAATGATGAGCTGACAATCACTTTTAAGGGAAAAATGCAGTACTACAATGATTATTGTTGGATTTCAGAAATGTGTTGCCTAGATGATTGACTAAATGCATTTCTTAAAGAATTTCTGTAAGTGAAATAAAATAAAAATCTTTAACTAAGTGTATGCTGCTTGGACTCTTAAAAAATGTCAATGGGTGTGTGAAGGATTCTCCAAAAATAGTGCATTTTTGGAGGATCCGACATGGGTGTGACAAAATTTTTGGAGAGTCTTGAACAATATTAGATCATGGAAACGGAGTTAGTAGTACTTAATAAAACAAAGTATTTTTCATCTAAAACAAAGTAAAATTATTCTTGTTTCCTTTTTCATTTGTCTTGACTTGTCTGAGATTAAGTCATGGTTTGCAGGAAGAAAATTTTAGCTTTCAAAAATAGTACTCTATAGTCCTCAACTTCTCTGTCTTAATTTGCTGCTCATCCCCTTACTGCCTAATTGCTCCATTTTGCTTAATTATGCAGTTCTTTCATTTTTTCTTCTATGGTATAGTTGGATTCTATTTTACTTGTTCTGTGTTTCTCTGATTTAAATTGCTCATTTTTCTTTAATATGGATGCTTAAATGGGGTTAAGGTTGTGGCAAATGATTTAGGTTGGTGAAGTGCTTGTTTTTTGATAAGTTGATTCTGGATCTACCTTTGCAGCCATTGATGCTTATAGTCCCTGATGTACAAGACGTTTATACCCCCCTTCAAACTGATGTTATTGTGCAGCTCTCGGAGGTTAGTTCTGCAAGATGTTGACCATATTTTAATCATGTTCCCCTTATTAAAAGCAGAATGACTAAGATCATCAGTGAGTCCTATGAGTGGTTACTTGTTTGTTGTTTTCAGTGCCGTCAACACCTAGAGCTTCTGCTAGAAAGCATCCCAACAATGTTCCAGAACAACAGGACTGCTGATTCAGCTTTTGGAGCTGCAGTCAAGGTATCAGTGCTTTACATAAAGTTAGTTTTCCAAGTTGTTATTTCGGTTGTATATCCAAGTTAGTTTCCGAAGTTGTTATTTCAGTTATAAATCCACTTGTTTTATATTGCTTTGTTAAACATAGATGGAGTAGGTATTTTCTGCATTCCTTCTAAAATGTGAGTAGTTAGGTCAACACAGTTGCCTGAGGCTTTGCCATTCTGAGAAAAAGATTGGAAAAATTTAGTGTTATGTCTCTTCAGGCAGATGCAGGGTCGGATCCAATCTTACGGTATTAAATTCATCTAAACCTGATACTTTTGACTCGGAGCATAAATTTATGTGTAAAAATTGACTAAAATTGCAGTAAATGGTAGATATAAGCCATAACTTTATGGGAGGTGACAACTGACAGGTACCCCATGGAATTAGTCGAGGTGTGTGTAAGTTGGCACATAAACCATGGTTATCAAAAAAGAAACTTTGAAAATATTAATGAGCTCAATGCTAAGAACTTAAAGATTGAACCCGTAGAATTTAAATCTGGAATTCGCATCTATGCAGGTGAGTGATTGCAAGTCTAACTTTAACAGTCTATGATGGATTATCATATTGATCGACTCTTCACATTTTGTTACTTCAGGCTGCTTTCTTGGCAATGAAAAGCACAGGAGGCAAACTTCTTGTGTTTCAATCAGGTAAGGTGCTAAGTGCAGTTAGTTTTAAGTATCATGTACAAGTTCAAGCTTGTGTGTCTAAAATCAACTGTATCTTGTCTACAGGCTTGCATTAAAACATCTTTTATCTTTGATCCCTCACTCTCGATGACAATGCACTGCTGATGGACTGTTTTGCTTTTATTCATTTATGCTTAACTTCTGTTTCCAATGCAATCTGCCTAAATAGGATGATACATAACAGGATTGTTTTCTGTGGCACTGTCTGCTTCTTTAAAAATTGAAGATTTCTAGGATAGCTACGTTTTCAGTAAATTCCTGTTATGAAACTTTCCATCAAATGGACCAAATACTTTGTAATAGAGAAGGAAATTGTCTTATAATTCCTCTTTTCTTCTTCACCTGGTGCATCAACAAGTTCATAGGTCCTGTGATATATTTCCTGTAAATGATCTGTTGCATGAGCTGTGCAACCTTGAGTCCTTGACTACACAAATTGTGATTCGATTCTAAGTGTTGGCTATACTTGCTGTGTTTTATAGTCCTGCCATCTACTGGTATTGGAGCCCTTTCTGCTAGAGAGGCTGAAGGAAGAACCAATGTATCAGCTGCAGAAAAGGTAAAATTATTGAGCCAGTTCTTAGTTCTTCAGAATATATCTGTGTGACTTTTAGATTGTTTGTATCCAGTGTCTCCTAGTTTTTGTTCCATCATTTCATATTTTGGATGTCACAAAACATAGTCCATTTATTATGTGGGATCTGTCCGTAAAATTGTCCATATTCACTGTTGAATATGTAGAAGCTTTTAATATTGTCGTTACCATGATTTAAGTGTGAGAGCTGTTGTCTCTTAATTGCCAACCTCTTATGGAAGAGACAATCGGAAACTAAATAGTCTTTTCAATTTATTGACATCAAAATATCTACTTAATTTCACTTCTAGAGTATGCACAATAATGTATCGGCAGATATAGTGGTTCAATAACTTGACTCAAGTTCTTTGAGCTGCTAGTCACTTATTTGAGTCATCGCCTCTGAGAAATGGATGGCAGTTTGCTCATCATTTCTTGAAAATTTTTGGTCTTCATTCCACTATTGAATCATCTTAAATCAAAGAGCGTTGGAATCATTTTTTTGAGGTAAATGAGAGTGCTTTTTGTGGCTATCAATTTTTTTCTTATATCTTCGGTTTAGGTGTATTCCTATTTCCTACTAAGCTTTCACCAGAGGTGTGCCCATCATCTTTCTTGTCGTTGATCAGTTTACTTAGAACAGATGAACGTTTGTATGCCAATGGTGTTAGTCTGGGTACATTGAGGTAAACTTTAGTGTAGTCCGCGTAAGCATTAGATAAATCAACACTGGACTCTATCTGAGTTTTGTAATGTGCATGTCCAGCACCAATGTGGCGATGAATAATTTTTTTTTGGTTATACGGAAAAAAAGAAACCATGTCATTGCTTACTCCAAAGAGTTGTATGTTTTCCAATTTCAGGAGGCCAACAAGTTGCTCCAGCCGGCTGACAAAACTCTGAAGACAATGGCAATTGAGTTTGCGGAGTATCAGGTGAGTTTATCTGAAAAGCCTGTGGAAGTATGATTTATTAAAGCACAAACAGGATGTTAAGAACCCCTTTTGGTCTTCTTATATTTATAATCGTTCACTTCAATTAATTAGATCTCAATTGCTTCAGGTCTGTGTTGACGTGTTTCTCACAACACAATCTTATGTAGACATTGCCTCCATCTCGGTCATTCCTAGAACAACTGGTGGGCAGGTAACTGTGACGCTTGCTCCTATTTTAGCTTGTCTTCTTCCCTAGGGCCTCGGTTATGATGCACTTACTGTTCATGGAATTTATGAACAATCTTATTATGCAACTTACTGTATATGATAGCCACTTCACGTTCCCTTTTGATATTTTTACATCTAGGCTTGAGCCTTAAAGATGTTTTACTTGTCTCAGGTGTACTACTATTTCCCTTTCTCTGCTATTGCTGATTCTGCCAAGCTATACAATGATCTTCGATGGAATATCACTAGGCCCCAAGGGTTTGAGGCAGTAATGCGTGTAAGAAGTAGTCAGGTATGCTCCCCAGTTTTCGGGTCTCCTGTGCTTTTCTTATAGGTGCCATACCGGAAAGTTGAAACTGAGCACTCATGCTGACCGTGTTCCATTTGCAGGGCCTTCAAGTTCAAGAGTATTCTGGAAATTACTGTAAAAGAATTCCAACAGATGTTGATCTACCTGCGGTTCGTCCCTCTTACCCCCCCCCCCCCCCCCTGACACACACACAGAATTATGCAGAAACTGCACATCTGTATTAAGTTAGCGTCTGCAGCACATTTCTTTGGCTAATACCAAATGTGGTCCTGTTCTTTTGGTGAGTTTTGGGGGGTGGAGATGATGCAACAGAATCATGTTGTGACATGTTGGTTCGTTACTTGTTTATCACATATGTTTTTACCCAGCCTTTTTTCATATCAAGATGAAGCTTTTAAGTATCTTTTCAGATTGTCCATGGTCAAAATACCCAAATGAATGTTACATGGGCCATCAGTGTGAAAGTTCACAAGTCCAAAAGTACCCAAAGGTGCATATCTTGTAAGTTAAATATTTTGGGAGAACCTTATGAGTTGAAATTTGCTTCCTAAAGGGCTTACGTTAATCTAAAAACCACACGTGTCGGTAAGGGATTTTAGTTCATGTTTTGAATGGAGTTACTAACATGGGCTTTTCTGTATGCATGTTTACACTGTTAATTCACCTTTTCCAGTGTGAATATTTACACTCAAAAGTTTTTACACTGTTGATTCCCTGTTGAATGTGCTGGTTTGACCGAGTGTGTTCATTTCTCAGTGAACTTTGTGCAGATTGACTGACAAAACAATTATGGTTACATTGAAACATAATGAATAAGGTGTGTTCATTTCTAAGTGAGCTTTCCCTTGTGCAGATTGACTGTGACAAAACAATTATGGTTTCATTGAAACATGATGACAAATTGCAGGATGGTTCAGAATGTTCTTTTCAGGTACAAATTTATTTTGAGTCTTCAGCAATGAGTTTTTGGTCAATCGTATTTGCCGTGTTTCTGTATGTCTATTTTTCCCTGCCACTGTTCTCTCCTTTTTTACTTTTTTCTTCCCTGGTGCAATATGCTGGCCCCATTTACAAGAGATTGTTTCTGTGTTTCCAGTCGGCTGTTCTTTACACTACCATTGATGGCCAAAGAAGAATCCGAGTGTCAACTTTGGCTCTGCCTTGCACAACTATGTTGAGTAATCTGTTTCGATCAGCTGACTTGGACACCCAGTTTGCTTGCATCTTAAAGCAAGGTAGAGGATACTATGTAATAATACACTGTGTCACATTCGGGCCTGTTTGGATTGGCTTTTGGCTTATTTTTGTTATTTTAGCTTTAAAATAAGTGCTTATAAGCACTTTTTAACTTTACCCAAACACTTCAAAACTGCTTAAAAGTTATTTTGGCTTAAAAGCACCTAAAATAAGTCAATCCAAACGGGCACTTATAAGGTTGACAGTTGTAGCCAAATCATATATAAGATTGTGTGTGGACACCTACATGTCCATGGGTACAACATTGAATCTGATTGTTTCTGCAATGGTGCTCCTTTATAGTTCCCGTAACTCTTGTTCTGCATATTTGGAATTGAATCTGGATTTTAGGCAGGACTAACTTTGTGCTCATATTCTTTGCCGATGAAGAAGCTATATTTATCTCCCCTATCTCCTAAGAATCAGCAGCACAAGATCCTGCATTGAGGGCCTTCACATCCTGCTTCTCTTTCAGAAGCAAATACTTTTGTTTTTTCAATATTCCATCACACACACACACATTTAAAAGAAAAAAAGATCCTCCTGGCCAGAAGCAAATAATTTGAAGATAGCTCTTTACAGCTTATTAATCGTGTTGTTGTGGTCGACATAATTACTATGACGAGTTGCCAAGTGGCCTGCTTGCTTTTGATGTTTAATGTTATCTCATGCACTGTTGCTATTTCATTCTATTGTTCCCTTTTTGTCCTTGTTTATTATCTTAAAAGAGTAATCGTACTTATGGTATTTTTCTTGCATGCAGCTGCCAGTGAAGTACCAACTGCTCCTCTCTCACGGATAAGAGAACAAGTGACAAACCTTTGCATCAATATTCTGCACTCTTACCGTAAATTCTGTGCTACAGTGTCATCCTCAGGGCAACTTATCCTTCCTGAGGCACTTAAACTTCTTCCTCTTTACACACTGGGTATATCTTGCCTTCCTTTTTACAAGCCTTTCATTTCCAAATGTTTTGACAGTGTTAGTTTATACATGCAGTGCAATTTTAAAACAATTTTCTTGCATTATTTCCTCTTCTTTTTGATTTTATATATTTAAGTTGACATATTGATCAAAATGCCTATAACACTTTCTTCCTCTATGCTCCACCTTGGTTTCCTTTTGTTGCTATTCTAAGATTGTTAATTCGGTGTATTTTATGAGTTGGTTTCCTTTTCCTTTTGTTGCTATTCTAAACGAATGATCACCCATTCTTAGTATGTGCATTTTAGCTTCCGAATGCTTCCTACTTATAGTGCATATTGAATGACTGTCTCTAATTTTCTTTGTCACTACAAAAGTACTTCTTGTGCCAATTCTTGTGCAATCAATTATGTAAAAGCTATATTCTTATAAGTTTTCTTAATATTTCAGCTTTGGTTAAAAGCACTGGACTTAGAGCAGATGGACAGATCGATAGTAGGTCCTTCTGGATAAATTATGTTTCCCCTCTCTCTACTCCATTGGCAATTCCTCTGGTCTACCCTAGATTGATAGCAATTCACGAATTCGATACTAAGGTATGTACTTGTATTTATGGATTTTGTTTCCCTTTTTTCTTTTGCCTTTGTAAGTCAAGTTGGTAGTTCTATTCATTTTCTTGATTCCCTTTAAACATTATTTTCGGATTACATTTCTTACATTTCATTCTGTTGAATTTGTAGGAGAATGACGATTCTCTTATTCCCCCTTCTATTCCGCTTTCCAGTGAACACATTACTGACAATGGTATCTATCTTCTCGAGAACGGCGAGGACTGTTTGATATATGTTGGGAACTCTGCAGATCCTAATGTTATCCATCAGCTGCTAGGCATTTCATCTGTTGAGGAAATTCCTGCTCAGGTAATTTGATATGTCTTCTGCTGCTGATTGTTAATATTTTTCCAAATGTATAAGTAGGTAAAAGAGAGGGAAACACATTCTCAGCACCCTTCTTCCTAGGATTCTCATTTGATACATGTGGTTGAAAAAGTGCATTTAATTTGTATTGATTATTTTTGAATGGCTTTGGTCAAACTGTATAAATCCATGGTGGTCAGATGTGTCAGGCAGGTACTTTTGTCGCAAGCCAAAGTATGAGGCTTGCATTCAGACCACCTATCCTATTTGATGGTTTGTGCAATTTTATTCAACAGTCATATCTTAAAAGTAAACCTGTTTTTTTCGTAGTACCTTATTCTCCAACTTATTAGGCTCTTGGGTTCGTTAGGTTCTTGATTGACAAAACAGTCAAATGTTTCTTTTTTCCCATTGGTGAAGCAAAGAAATTACTTATTGTAATTTAGCTCCTCTTGCATAGATTCTGAATTTCCCTTTCTCTCAGTTTGTTCTGCAGCAGTATGACAATCCACTCTCTAAGAAGCTCAATGACATCATTAATGATATTAGACGCCAAAGGTGCAACTATCTCCGGTATGATTCTTCTTTTTCTGTGTATTTGCTCCTACCTTTTAGGAGACTGTTCATCAATTACATTTCATTACTTAATGAATACAATGTGATAGGCATATCTGTAACACATAATATGTCTAATTTCTGATATATTATCAATTTGATCTTGGCAGCTTAAAATTATGCAAAAAGGGAGATTCATCAGGTTTGTATCCATTAACATATTTTTGCACTTCTATCCCCAAGCTTAACATACATAGATTATTAGTCATTTTAAATCAATTTAACATTCTCCCTACTCTTAGCTGCTTAGTGTTAACTCTTGATATGATATCTTGCAATGACCATGAATCTCTTTGTCAGGCATGTTATTTCTCTCGCACATGGTAGAAGACAAGACACAAAATGGACTTTCATATGTCGAGTTTCTAGTACATATCCATCGACATATTCAAAATAAAATGGCTTGAGAAAATATCCAGTTTTGTTCATGAATTTTGATTATAGAGAAGGGGGGTACATATGTTTTCAGTATGAAGAGATGCAGATGAGCTATCCAGGTGTGGCCCCCATCCATGGCTTCAGAGCTATCTTAGTTTTTTTGAGGTGCAGCGCATACTCAAAATGAACGGACAAAAAGTAAAAAATTTATGTATTTTCACAGTGATAGTGTTATTTATTCTGATTATTCTTCTTGACGTGAAAATGTAGAATTAAAATGGAATCAGTTTTGTTGACTATATTGGGTATGGTGTTAAAAATGTGTTTTTTTTGTCCGCGTTTGCTCTCTTGATCTCAGAGCATCATGAACTGAACTTTGTGTTGTAACTTGTAAGCATCATTTCGATTTACTTAAGAGATTGAGTGAATATGTAAAGTGCCTCTGCTTGAACGTTGGGTTTCAATCTACAGATAAGGAGCTGCTTATATGAAACAATAAAGAGAAGGTAGTTTTAGTATCAGAAGAAGATACTGTGGTTCCAAGACAAAACCAACTGGGACTTCATTATTAAAATCGTTTTAATGTTCACGTTAGCTTTAAACTGAATTAGATGGAAGTAACAATTAAGAATTCCATCAGAAAGACCTGATGGACTGACATAGGGGAAAACAATACGCAAGCATACAAATAATTTTCTAAACATCGTTCATAAGTTATACTGTATTATAACCAACTTTAAACTTAATAAAATTATCCCTCCATTATAACTATATTTTCCTTATTGGTAATACTTATAGAAATAGAATGTCTAAGATTTTGACCAGAATGTTATATGAATTTAAATTTCCTCTATTCATTTGGTAGACCTTCCTCAAGAAGATATGATTGGCAGTGGTCTTGTTAACTTCAATATTTAGAGTTTTCTTGTATAATAATAACTCTTAATAGCAAGTAGGCAGTATGTTTTCATTTTGAACTCTTTTGTCAGTTTAGTCCTTACTTGATATTCCAGAATTCTACAAGGAGGTGCAGTACAATTATGTAATTGAAAAGAAGAGAGCCAAAAACTGTGTGGTCTGTTCCATGGCACAATGCAAACTTTGTGACGTGAGAAACTATTTGATGTTGACACACAAATGGCTTTTGGAAGCATCCCCGCAACTTCCTATTCTTTTGTCCCTCTCGCACAATTCACCAACACATTATTCTAAACATGTTTAATTAAGATTTGTACTTAGAGTAGCACGCATTGAATATAAAAAGGGATGATTTGGACAAAGTAGGCCTAAAATCACAAAAGTTCCGTTACATGTATTATTGCTTTGTGACAATGACTCTCAACTTCTTTTTAAATGTAATTTTACTTTATCATATAAGTATATGATGATTCAATTGTTAAACTGTGTTTATAGTTCAAGTCGAAATAGTGAGTGAGATTAGATTGCTTCTTCTAATCAAATACGTCTTTCCATGGTATTATTATGACTTCAACATTAACAAAGTGTACAGGTCAGTTTTGGTACGCAGAGAAAAGTGATCAAGAAATCAGTTTCATAATTATATACCAAATTCAAATTCAAATCAAATAGAGTTGCCGTACAATTATTATATTCATAATAACATGTGTTCTAGTACTGGAGAGAAGTTAGGAGTTTTCTTCTTCTTTTTTTATAAAAAGAAAATAATAGATTGATTCTCTTTGGGTGGAATTAATGTAATAGTATTATTACGTAACTACTACAACTGGATGATCTTAACTGCTGTTTAAGTCAACGTATAGATATCAGTGATTAATCATAACTATGAGATTCCATCACTATTCATTTTCTTATATTTGATCAGATCTCATTTATTAAAATTGTAATATTAACTTCCACTCTTCCTCACATATTCATAATTGATGATGAAGACAAATTGTCTATATAATTCCCAATTATGATCATATGAAGAAAAAAAAAAGATCTAAATCTTCAAAAGTATCTATTACCATGTATTAATTTTATACTAATAAAGAAGGACTTATCGAAAATAGTTTTTCTAGTTGTATTATATTTAAGTATATTATTGTTGTTGTATTTAAGGACCTGTACAGTACATATTTATTTTATTTTATATTTTACACTAAGTGAGTATTTATCTCCTTTTTTCTTTTATATTTATTATAATTTAGTGATAACATAAAATAATAGAGTAGTATATAAATAAAAAACAGATCAACCTGCCCATTTTTTACTAAAGCCAGGATTTCCACTACAGTTTACTCCTATAACTCTACACACAAATCTGTTTGGGTTTTTCTGCACCAATTTACTTATTTTAACAAGGGTTTAATTCTTTCAAGCTTATAAACCATGAAGGTTCATCCAGTAACAAGTAACGTTTTGTCTCCGGCGAACGGCTCAGTTTGCCGGAAAAAGAAGCTCCGGAGACTACCTCATATTTTTGCCAAGGTTCTAGAACTTCCCTTTCATTCCGATTCTGATGTTTCAATCCACGAAACGCCCGATTCGTTGCGATTCGTCATCCCAACTGATGATATCGGCGATAATATTAGGGCTCACATAGTTGAGATCTATCCGGGTGTTACTAAGATTGTTATCCGAGCTGATAACGTTTTTGATTCGTCTTTGTCTGGATTGGACCTCGACTTGTGGCGGTTTCGGCTTCCCGCGGCAACTGTGCCGGAACTGGCTAGTGCCCGTTTTAGTGACGGTGAGTTGGTGGTCACGGTGCCCAAAGGGGCGGATGACGACGGTGATATCGTCGGAGCAGGTCGTTTTGTTCTTGTACTATAATCCTCTTTTGTCTCACTCGATTGTTTTTCAAGTTTTAATTTTTTTTATTTGCTTTAGTTAATTGTGGCTCGTCCTGTCAATGGGATATAATTTGAACTATCTAATGTTTGAATTGAATGTTCGTATCGCATAAGCTTCTCTTTAGATGTATGTATATATGATCATAGTTTTTGGGGGGTTTCAATTTATTAGTAGGCTTTTTGGCCATAGATTCCAAATATTTCACTTTATTTGGAATTTATGAATTTGAAGTTGCTTTTGGTTAAATTTTTCATTTTCATTTTTTGCAAAGGAGAGCACTTTATTTTGACTTGATGAAGATGCAATTGGAAAGCAGGTTTGATACACTCTTCCATGAAAATTTTACAACCAACAACAAATTATTATTCTGGAAAAAGTGAATAATTCTCGTGGCAAAATGACTCCTTAGTATGACTCTAACTAACTAGTAGGCCACCCCAGAAAGGAAAAGAAGAAGCTTTTTGTTAAATGTTGTCTTATAATTTTGGTATTCGAGTTTGAAGTTTGTCATTATCACGGAATGGTTGATTGTTTTCCTATGGTAGTTGGTTTCATCTTTACTTTCTGGTACTGCAGTTGCTCGAATTCCTTCTCCTTTGTTGGGTTTATGGTTCCCCATTCTTAGTCGCTTTAGGCTGTACTACCTGTGCCTATGAGGGACAATATCTGGATTGTGTTTTCCGTTTATACATCATTCGAAGAGAATGAAAAAGGATAACTTAATGAATTATTTCATTTCCTTTTGGAAAGAACTAACTTTAACATGATCATTATCCTTTAAGGATGGGGCACCCAGCAGCATATTTTACCAATTCACTCTTTTGCTTGCTGTCTTAAACCAATTAGTAGGCCTGTAGATATCAACGTGCTGCTTCAAAATACCTGGTTATTTTTTTTTTTGTCAAACTAATACATTCATTCCTCTCTATAACAATGTTGTTTTTCTGGATATTTTTTGGATTCTATAGCGAAATGTTGTTATAGAGAAAATGTAATATGATATAAGAAGAAAATCGGTTCCAAAGAAGGTATGGGAATGAGAAAAGGAGTTTTAGCTGTGGTAAAAGTGTTCTTAGTCTGGCAGGCTTATAGCCAATACAGATCCATCACTCAATTCGACAAGAGCCCCTAAGGACGACGGGCAATATATAGTTAAAAACTTTTCATTTTCAAACTCAAATCCGTTTTGGTTTAGCTTATAGCCAATACAGACAATCGTTCGGCAGCACCCCTGGGCTGAATGAGTGACAGGGAGGCGTCTCAGCAAATTTTTTCCATTTGAGCCCCCATGTTTATGTTATCCACATTTCAGTTGGCAATTTGTACGTGGCGTTGTTGCAGGTTAGATTCCCACATTAGTCAGGGAACATAGTGGTCTCCTCATATGGACTTGGCAATCTTACTTAGGGATAGAAAACGACGTGGTCTCCTCATATGAGCTTGGGAATCTCTGAACTTTTTGGGATGAATTAAGACAAGTGTCACATCTTTATCACAATCATGCCCCATATTAGTGTTCTGGAGTGTGTTAAAGTGCAAATTGGTTGGGAAAGAACTAGTGATCTCCCTGTATGGGCCTTGGACAATCATCTAGCTTTAGAGTTGAGTCATA
This sequence comes from Solanum verrucosum, assembly GCF_900185275.1. Taxonomy (NCBI): domain Eukaryota; kingdom Viridiplantae; phylum Streptophyta; class Magnoliopsida; order Solanales; family Solanaceae; genus Solanum; species Solanum verrucosum. The sequence continues at coordinate 5,492,909 of NW_026020430.1, forward strand.
TCTTTACTACCACAAAGCAATATCAAGATTGCACAGGGTAATTATCGTCAAAATGCCTATGGATATTATCCTACACTGATTTAAGGTGCCTTTGGCTATTAATGTTCGTTTGGTATGTCCTTCCAACCTTATACTATTTCTCTCTCACCTTTTTACTTTCTTATCAATGAACCAACCTCTTTCCTTTTAGCGCTTATCAATTTAAGGTGCCTTTGGCTATTAATGTTCGTTTGGTATGTCCTTCCAACCTAATACTATTTCTCTCTCACCTTTTTACTTTCTTATCAATGAACCAACCTCTTTCCTTTTAGCGCTTATCACTTCAGCGATTTTTCAGAAGTGAAGACTACCAACTACAGCTGTACCATAAATGTGTTTGATTGCACAAAAAATAATAAATAAAAAAATAATATATATATATTACTTTCCACTTTATAAGTTTTAATTGGGCAGTAAGAACTCAATGAAGGTTGCTAGTCAAGATGTTTTTTTCAAATCCTTGTAGCAACACTTGAAATGGTGATTATAAAATAAAGAACATGTTGAGAAAAACGCTACACTCCCAAATTCACTAAGTTTAGAAGTACTAGCACATAAACATGCAAATATAATTTGAGTGACAACCAAAATTGAAAAGATTCTGCATAAATGTCCAGAGAAACATAAATAATATGGAAAACGTTTTCAGCATTTGGCTTAAAGGAACTATCACTGGCAGATCATTTCTTCTTGGCATCTCCTGCCTTAGTCTGCAAAAATCAAGCAACCAATATCAGCACAAGAATAAAATAAAACGATCCAAAATCAAAAGAACCTCTCTCAATGTTTGTAGCTGTAAAGGCAAAAATAAAAACCATTACCTTCTTGACACCGCGTACTTTCTTGGCTCTATTCTTCCGCTCCTTCATCTGCTTCCTAGATTTCTCAACCTTTGTGTCTAATCCATTCTGCAAGTGTTGTTCAGTAGTAAGACATTATTTTAGCCACAAAACAAAAATTACAGCCAAATACAATCATTAAGCCCACAAATTTAACACTGAAGACAGTGAAGGTGCATTCAACATAATAGAGCAACAAACTCAAGCAAATACTTTACTTAAAGAAGAGTGCTTGAATTAGCACAGCTAGAATACTAAAAACAGATCACCGAGACAAACATACATAAGAGAAAGCAACAGCAACAAATGCAACACAAAACCAGAATCAACTGAATGAGCAAGGGAAGGACAGGAGGAAGAGATGTTTCTTGGTAAGACAGGAGGAAGAGATTAGGTATAGAATCACACGTCTTTATGGTCTAATAGCCTTCAACACAACATAACTCAAACTAATAGTCTTTTCGACAGAAACAATCAAAGTAATGCAGACCTACAGCTTGCAATTACTTTTCGATATCAAAAGAACAAAAGGATAATATTAGTGTAGTTGTGTAAGACACTCAACTTCTGAAATGATGAAACTGCACATGCGAGTCTTGTTATGCCATCTAATCTTTTCTTGTAAGCACATTTTACTGAACTTTATCTAGAATAATAAAGATTCTTGAATTGACAAATACCATGCAATGATTCTTTACTACAAATTCATCTAAAATATGGTTAGTGCACAAAAAAACAAAAAAGGAGCAAAGAGATGAACTAGATGTGAGGCGTTTGCACCCATCTCAACTCTTAGCACAAATAAATCCTCAGAAACAAGAAAAATTGTTTCTATAGTTTCCTTACTTATACTCGCTTAAAGAACGAAGTCGAAACAAAGTGAAATTCGAAAACCATGTCACAACATTTTTCACGCTAAGGCCCCATAGGGATGTAAAGATAAGATACTAAAACTACAAAAACCATTCAAAGATGATAAACCATGAAGCAAATATTAGTTCCTTACCATCTACAAAACTTATAAACCATGAGTTTATTAAGGAGTTTTGGTTTCACATGACTTTCTTGACTTAATGACTTCTATGCAAAAATAAAACACTGAAATGATTCTTACCCTGATCAGCCTGTACTTTGGCTCATATTTCTTTGCGTTCTCGACAGAATCATAGATCAAGCCAAAACCAGTAGATTTGCCTCCTCCAAAATGGGTCCTGAACTTAAACACAAAGATTGCATTGGGATCTTTCACCTCGTACATCCTTGACAATTTCTCTTTCAACTCGGCCTGCAAGGAAATGTTAAGCAGGTAAGAAATTAAAACCAAAGGTATATAACAATCAAATGAGCAATAAGTGCTTAGCACACTCTCTCTCTCTAATTTTTTGGGAATCGTGAAGACCAGATCAAGCTTGTGCGCGCACCTCAACTAATTCCACGAGGTACGTGCTAGCTCCAACATACATAGGTATGAGTAACTCTATCACCAATTTGTTCTTCCCCACAAGCACATGTACCGGTATATATCTATATCCAACAAGGCTTGGAGCCTTGGACAGAAATTTTGAACCATGGTTCTCAACCTCTCTCTCCCCAATATCAATTACTCCCTCTGTCCCAATTTAAGTGAAACTCTGTCCTTTTTAGTCCATCATAAAAGGGATGACACATTTCTATATTTAATAATAATTCAACCTTAAACCTTTCATTTTACTCTTAATGAGATGATTTAAGGTCACACAAATATCCAAGGCTTCCTAAAGACCACAAGTTTCAAAAGTTTCTTTTTATTATTAAACTAGGTGACCAGTTAAACACCTTCCCATAAATTAGGACAGAGGGAGTAATAATCATAAACTAGTTGGATTCTGCACTATATCCCTTATTAAGTTAGACTATTTTCAAGCTTCTTCTTCCTCTAGAGGAGAGAGGAGCTTGGAAGAAGATATATTTTGCATCAAATAAGCACATTTGCTTCTCAGACTAAGTTGACTGCCTATATGACTACTCAATAGCCACTTTGATCTAAACTCATTTCATTCTAATAACCAATAATTGTATTAACGACCACTAATTAGCTGAACTTGCAAGGCAATCAGAAAAATAAAGCAATATGAGTTTGTTTGTTTGTCAAACCTTTGAAACGTTGGCCCTTCCAGGATGCAAAACGTCGATAATCTGTAAAAAATGGCATGCCATTAGAACAGATAAAAACAGATCAACAAGTATGAAGTTTAAGATATGCACTGCAGCACAGCAACTGTTGTTAGTATTAGATAATGCGTCTTAAGACTTACGAATTGTTTCCTTGCAAGTAGACGATTGGTCATGAACTTCCTTGTTCTAATGGTAACTGCCTTGTCCGCCATTTTCTGTTAACAGAATTCATCATCAAATTCAACTAAAATTTACTTGCATTATTTAATAGAAAATGTCTAAACGTATAGCTATGTAATCTACAAATACAGAATTTATGATTTACTAATAGAAAATAAAGGGATTGAAATTATACTTCTGTGCCCCTGCAAAATACTCCGGCGCCTCCGCTCTGAATACTGTTCTTCAGAGACCTTGCTCTTTTCTTTGCAAAAATGGAGGCTTTGTTCTAGGGTTTTTGAGCTTTTAGAAGCTGTATATGAACTTTTGGGCCATTCAACGACTGTCAGGCCCATTTTTAATGGATAGTTAATGGGCCTAAAATAAAATATGAAACTTTTCACGGATAAACTTCACAAATAGCCACTTTTACTACATTTTTAATTGAAAAATAGACATAAGTTTTATTTAGATTCTATAGTGACTTGTTTGAAAAAGTTGTTTGTTATGAAAACAAACATTCGGTTATTATTTACTCCCCGATGATTTTGATGTGAACTCATAAACAAAAAGCATAATACAAGAAATTTGTAATCGCACATGAGAAAGGCTTTTACCATGTTGCTTTTATTTTTGTGTAAAATATCAAACGAAATAATATGCTAATGGAGTGAATTTGAACTCTGTAAGTTGAAACACTGTTCAAATGAGTTGGTGTGTACACAACATGTGTTTCTTTTGCTTTTTTGATTGTCCATTGGAAGTTAAATTTTGATGACACAAAAATATTAATCTCACGATTGTTTATCCATGAAATGATGCTTGTAAACTATCAAGCTTTCGCCTATATATCATGGATAGAAAGTTCACATGGAGCAATATTCATCAAGTCAATTGAACTAGAGATGGTAAATAGACAGAGAGAACTAATTATACTTTTTGGTTGAGTGTGTTCTAGGTTGACTTGAGCTACCTACCTAGAATTACTCCAAGTTTCATGCATCTATGAGTATATACTTTTAGTGTCCAACAGGATTAATTGGTGAAGAAAGTAGAGCAACTTTCACATATAGCAAACACAAAAATCATCTTTGTATGTTATAGTTATAGTTTGCATAATTGTGCTTCATAGCAAACATAAATATGTATATTTCGCTATATATATACAAAAGAAAGCAGTTGTATAATTTCGATATACATATACAAAATAAAGCAGTTGTATAATTTGTGTTTATATAAAGCGAGAAAGAGAGAAAAACAAAAGAAAACTGGGCAGGGAAAAATCGTATTTGTATAATCATAAGTGTATAGGACGAAAATATATGCATTTGTATTTGTATATACAATTTTCTCTCGCTTTATACAAACACAAACACAATGTATATATTTGTGTTTTTATAAAGTGAGAGAGGCAAGTGAGCGAGCGAGATCTAGGAGAGGGGAGAGAGGGGAACGAAAATATATGTATATATACAATTTTCTCTCGCTTTATACAAACACAAACACATTTTATACATTTGCATTTTTTGTATAAAGTGAGAGAGGCGAGTGAGCGAGCGAGATCTGAGAAAGTGGCGAGCGAGATCTGGGAGAGGGGAGAGAGGGGAACGAAAATATATGTATATATACAATTTTCTCTCGCTTTATACAAACACAAACACATTTTATACATTTGCGTTTGTATAAAAAGCGAGAGGGGCGAGGGAGAGAACGAGAGTGGCGAGCGAGATTGACCAGGAGAGAGGCAAAATAGCAATAGTTTGCTATGGGGTACAATTAAATCAAATTATATTTATAGCATTTAATTTAAATTAATAATTTGCTATTATATACAATTTTTTCAAGAAAGTATGAAATTCGTGATTTGATTATGGGGACAGAATATGCCGACGTGGAATGAGAATCACATGCACTGAACTACCAATTAGGCCCAAATTCACATTGCGAGAAAAGTAGCAAACGTTATAGCTTGAGACATATTACTCTTATTTAGAAATGAGACTTAGAGGACTAACACTTCATTAAATTAGTTGTACAACATGCATAGAATTTTGTACATTAACTTTTGACTGTATTAAATTAGTTGTACAACGTGCAAAAAGAGTTGTACATTAACTTTTATAAATGACAATTACAAGGACTAACATTGCAATTATTATTATTACTCATTACTTACAAGGACTAACATTGCAATTATTATTATTACTCATTACTCCTTATTAGAATTATTATTACTCATTTTACTCCTTATTAGAGTTGACACTTTAAAGGACGAACACGGCACTACCAAGTTGTACACAAAACATTTCAAATTGTACTATAAAATTAATTGTGCCTCATTAATTGTACACGTGTCTTTCTACATATACAACAACCCACATGAAGAATTACTTTTCTGAGTTTTTTCCTCAGTTTCTCTCTATATATTCGTTTTTTTTTTGTTTTTTTCGACTTTCCATTCTCCCCTTTTACTCTCTCTTTAGTTAATCTTTGATATTACATTTTTTATAGATCTTTAAAATATTTTGAATTATTAATTATTGTGACTTATAATACTTTGATATTTACGTAGTTTACAAATATATAAATTCCATTTTTTTAAAATTGAAGATACCATGCGCAAATTTTCGGTCAAACTTAAACTATTTGATTCTCGAAAAATAAAAAGTGTCACATAAAATAGAACAGACGGAGGATAACTCACAATTAAATTTATTTCAGTTTTTATTTTCCATTTTTAACATAATTTTTCAAGTTGGATTTCTAAGAATTGTATTGTAGACCCATTTAGATTTTACCCTTTTGTTTTAAATTCAAAACAACCCTGAAAAACAAATGGTGATTATAGACAACAAAATTTCAATAATAAAGAAATTTGAACGATAAATTCTTCACTATCAGATGACAAAATTTGAAAACCATTAAAAAGAAAAAATGTATAACCATACAGAGATTTAAATAAAAATTTAGAAAGCAATGGAAGAAATCAGTGGTAGGCAAATCAAGAAAATAAAATTTGCCTAAATAGTAGACGTGGTTTGATGAGAAAGAACTATAGTATAGGTATTTATACAAAAGTGAAAGATATTGAATAGCCAATCAGATTGAATAGACGCGTGGGGACTTAACACAATTTTTTAATTGGTTCACGGTAGCGAAGATCTCTGTTTGTGATAGTGAACAACAACAATAATAAATATATTTAGTGTAGTCTTATAAAGTAGAATCTGAAGATGGTAAAAGTGCAAAGAGATCTCATCTCTTCTACTTTAGAGATAATAATACTATTTCTCATTAACCCTATTTATCTTTACGATAAAACATTAAAAAATACTACTATATTACTCCTTATTAGAAGTGACACTTTAGAGGACGAACACGGCACTACCAAGTTGTACACAAAGCATTTCAATAAAAATAAGTTTACATATTTAACTGATGAAAAATAATAATCTTAATTAGTTAGTTTCCATATCTTAATATATTATTATATTTATGTTCAGATATGCAGTTACTTTTTGGGACAACTTATATTGGGAAAACAAAAGAATATAAGAAAATAAATTCAAAAATAAACATAAAACAGAACAAAAAAGAGAATTAACTACGCAAAAAAGATTCAAAAAAATTACACATACAAATTCCTATTTCTTTTAATTTTGCTTGGCTTAAACACAAAAATATTAAAAAGTATATTTCACGTTTTAAATAAATATTACATTCAATATAATAAATTTTGTAACATAATAGGAATTATATTTGTACATTCTTACACTAATAAAGAAATTAATTATAGAAAATGAAGACAATAAAAATAGAGTTATTCAGACAAATATTCTATTATAAGTAAATAGAAAGCAAAGAAACTAACTGTATTTTCAAAATTATAAATTAACGCAATTTTGAAATAACTTGAAAACTCCTGGAAAACAACAAAAATGAAAAATATAAAGACTGCAACTTCACTTATTAATAAACAACTTGAAATCTCCTCAAAAACAACAAAAATGAAAATTTTAAAGACTGAAATTTTACACATTAATAAATAATTTATTTTTAATAAAACCAATTGTATTTTCAAAATTATAAATTAACTTTTCATTTTGTTAGTAAAAATTGCTCCACCAAACTATGAAAGTATATGCACGTATTTCTTTAAGTAGCATATCAATATCCATCGACTCATTTCATGCTTTTATGTTTTAAAATATTATAGCCCACAAATACAATAAACTACTATTATCAACAAAAAAGTGAGATATGAATTTACATTAAGAAATAAATTTTTTGAAGAGTGTTATCAATATAATATAATCAAATTATCTAAGAATTACATAGAGGTCTAAAGAGAATAATTTAAAGGGAAAAGGGCCTGATATACCCCTCAGCTTTATCAATTAGAGCTGATATACCCCTCATTATGGTAAACTTTATTATAGATGTCCCAATTTTTTTTCAATACAAAAACTAAATAACAATATAGTGAAAAAAAATTGTGTTAAATTATAATATAGCCACAAAAAAAATTGGTTTTAAAATTTTCTCTTTACACTAACGAACGAAAGAAAAAATTAAAATAAGAATAAGAAACTCAAAAAATGATAATCAAAGACTTCAAAAAAAAATTTATGTATAAAAAAGATTAAAATATACCTTGAAATTCGCTAGAAGGATCATATATACCCCTACATGATTTTTTTAAAATTTAAAAGTCAAAAATATAAATTTAAAACTATTTTTTTCACTTCCGTTAAATTAAGGGTATATGTGAGCTTATTTTGTAACGGTAGGGGTATATGTGAGCCGTTTGTATAACGGTAAGGGTATATATGAGCCACTATCATAACGAGGGGCATATCAGCTCCAACTGACAAAGTTGAGGGTTATATCAGACTCTTCTCCCTAAATTAAATAATTTTAAAAAAAAAACTCAAGATTTATATCTTCACAAACATAAACAAATAATACAAATAATATTAAATGTATGATTTCAACAAAGAAAGAGTTGTAATTATATTAGACATATCAAATTATTTTACCTTGTAAAATCAAATTATGTAAGAATGTCTAACCATCTTCATTATAGATATATCTCCTATAATTTGCAAAATATAATCAAATAACTAAAAAAATTATCTAGCAAAAGAAGAAAAAGATAAAGAATAAGGAGAAAATTACATTTAATCATAAGTCCTCCTACACATATAATCATTTTTGACAAAACATAAATAATCCAAAAGGAAATAATATAATAGAAACATTACTTCTTAAGCACCTAAAAAAATAAAGAATAATCAATCTATATAGCTAAAAATCCATTAATCTCCTTCTTTGGATGATTTCATTTCATCCTATATACAAGAGTCAAGAAAAATAATAACAAATTATTACTCCTAAAATGAATCTCCATTTTTATGGTTATAAAGAGAATCATAAAAATAACAAACCAAAATAATTTATCCAAAAGAAACAAAAATATGCTTTGACATATTAGCCTTACTTGCTAATTAAAAGTAATATATGAAATCATATTTCCAAAAGATAATGCACCTTAAAGCTTAAAAATATTGTAACATGTCTACCACTAATTCTCTAATTGAAGATCACTACAATATAACACACAATTTTAGGGTGATTTTATAGTGTTAATATAACCTTCTACATTAAATAATTAGAGGTTACAAATATGAGAGGCTTGAGAGGTTATGAATATGAAAGGTTTGGGAGTTATGAATATTATTAATTCTAATTTAACAATAGAATTTATATAATTGAAGAGGTATAAGTTAAGAAGATGATTTTGCAAGAAAAAAAAAACAGTCAAGAAATAGAGAGGTGCCACATCACCTTCTCTATTGGCTTCTCAATTATAATCTATTCACTCCCACCTCCTCTACACCTGAACCAGTGTGGCCGTCCTTTCACCTTATATGTGAACCAATCATTGTCTAAATCATTTCCTCCTTTTAAGCCTTATTCTGTAGCCTTATTTTGTACATATATAATTATTGTTGAACATAGATATACAAGTTGGAAGATTGCTATTAAAATCAAGTTTGAGCTACATGATGAACATTTCAAGACCAAACATAAGGATATAATATATTAATTTTAAATTGGAAAACTTATATTTATGACAGTGCCATGATGTTTTGAATTGGAAACTGAAATTTAGGATAATAATGTTCTAAATTTTGAACTGAAAAATCCAAACTTAAAATTGCAAAATTGACAATGTTAAGTTTTGATTAATATTTAATACTTTATACTTATAAGTTGCATTTAGAAGTTTTGAAGTCAAAATACATAATTTAGGGATACAATTTCTTGAAATTTGAACTGAAAAATTCAACTCATCTGAAATATTAAACTAAGAAAATGAACATGAGGATATAGAATTATGAATTATGAAATTATCTCACAATACCAAAACTGCCCTTATTTGTCTCATCACATTTTCAGCACAAGGTACAATTATTTTAAGTTGTGTTAGTCCTTTAGAAGTGCCACTTCTAAATAAGGGTAATAAATATATAATATAGGAGTAAAATAATAAGAGAAAAGAAAATTGTTGGGTAAAATGTTCTTTAAAATTTGTATAAAATAGAGAAATCTCATATTGTGCTAATTACATCCTATTCCGGAAGTCTTCTTAATTACAATAATTTTGAAATTTTCATTGCTCTCAGATACATTACTCAATTGTTCGATACATTGTTAATGATACATTACTTAAGATTCAGTTGCGTCGGATATATTCCTCTACTGTCGAATACATTGGTCTCTACTCCGTTGTTTGTGTCATACATTCCTCTATTGTCGGATACATTGATCTCTACTGATTCTGTTGTGTGAGATACATTCCTCTATTGTTGGATACATTTGTTTCTACTATGTTGTTGTGTTAGATCCATTTCTGTATTGTGGGATACATAACTATATATGAACATGGTTTATAATGGGAGGGATGTATTGATGTGAGGCTAAAAATACATATTTTTAATCATTATTTCCTCACATTTATTATTTATATTTATCCTTTTTGAGTGTGAATTATATGAATTGTGCTAAATTGTGTATTTTATTTATAGAATTAAATTGGTGGAAAAATAAAGATGTTTGGAGCTAAAATGAATTGAAGATTGAAGGTTGAAGAAGAAAATCAAGCAGACAGCTTAATGGAAGGATTGTAATATAATATTAATATTTATGCATATGGAATAAATTGGAGGCAGAACAGCGAATTGCACCTGACACGTGTCACAAAGACCATGCATCAGCGGCAGCAACAAAAAAATAAGGCGGTTTAGTGTTTACGCGTACCGTGTGAAATCCAATTCTTTTGGGTTTTCTTTTCCTAATTTGTCTTGAACTTAATTATTTTATTTAGGGTTTCTATATCTATAAATAGGGTTTGAAAAATTATTCTTTAGGAAAAAAGGAAGCCAAGAACCAATATACAAGACAAAATATAAATTTTCTTCTAGCTTAGGAACTTTGGAAGAGCCGCCGTGGAGGCCGGAGAATTGTGGTTTATTCTTTCTTCTCCTTTATTATTTATTTGTATTCGTGATTAATAAAAGATAATTTAGCTATTGTTCTTAACTTTTTATGATTAACACAAACATATTTATTTTAATAAATTTTGATTGTGTTTTTGAGATAACGAGTAGCTAACTTTCATAACTAGGGTTGTGGGAACCATGAGCGATTAACAAAGTATGAATAGTAAATAAGCAATTCTTGACTAGTATTTTGCATGCATTGATAATTCTTTCGTTTAGAAGTCTTTTTAACGGTGGCCAACGTTAGAACTCGCCTTGTTACTACTTGCCGGACCAAGGAGGTAATTAACAAGAAAAGAATTATCAACATAGATTTAGTGTGATACTATCTAATAGGCTAGTGTCGATTGGTGCGAAGTAATAACTAAGCCAAACATCGATTATGATGTCTAATATGAGGTAAAGGTAAGGGTTAGTAAATTATACACACGTAGCCGGACCAAAATGCGGGGTGAAATTCTCTAGATGCCGGACCAAGGATTTAGAGATACCTAACTTATCACTTTGCATATAATACACTAGAAAAGGATTACTATTATTAGGATTACTGCGTTATGAGCTTATGGGGAACACATTCCTAGCTACTTTTAATAATCTGAATATAAATAAATACTTAGTTCAAAGCTATCTTTTTATTGTTTTTATTTTATTTTATTTCAATTTAAATCCCCCATTTTTATAACGACTATCGAGTTAAATATTTACTATTGACAATATTCCTCCATATTCTCTGTGGGATCGATCCCGACTCATAGTTGGGTAAATATATTGCATACGATCGTTTATATTTCTTTTCAAGAAGTATATTTGAACGTTATCATGTATCCAAGAGGAGATTTTTGTAATTTTTATAAATGATAGAAAATTTTACATACATACTACTTGGCTGGAATATTAAAACTTTTATTCAATGACTAAAATATCCCATCACATAGTACAATTTTTGTGGCTGTGTTCAGGAGTGCACGTGGTTTGCTTACAAACTAAATAACAATACACGTGTCAACAGGGAAAAGATGAAGGCTCATCCCAAACAATTAACTTTGAATCTTGAATTAGAGTTGCTAATGAACTCTGTTTACTAATATTGCAAGTGAAATTCTCATCAATGTCAATAGGAATTTTGAAACGTGAATAAGCTATTCGTCCTCCTGGAAGTACTATTTGACTCCTCACTCGCTTAAACAATTATGTTGCTGAGTGAGGCAAGTGACCGAGAAAAACAGTCAACTTCTAGAAACAGACCTGCTTTGAAAAATGATTGATTTCAGATTCTCTAATTTTCAAGCCTTCAAGTACAATTTCACACCCTTTTCAAGCTTTTAAGATTTGTAGGGAACCATAGTGTTCTATTTTGGATGATGTTGTATTAGTATTTAGTAGTTATTCTTAGATAGAAGTTATGCTTTTAGTATCATCTAAATTTCTTCTGTTATTTTTGTATTGTTTGAATTGCAACTTCTGATTTATTAGCAGACTGACAGATGATACCAAAACACCATACTTTATCATATTCATAATTACAATTGTGGAATTGAGAGAATGATCATACAATAGGAGACTAATGATGTTTGGAAATGATTTAGGTAATATTCATTTCCTTAATGAGTTATTATCTGTATTTTTGACACACATAATATTTTATGAACAAATTTTCACATTTTATGTCATTATGCATGTAGGATAGGTTTTGCTTTAAAAATTTCTTGTTCAACTTTTCCTTTAAATAAGTGAAATTCAAGATATATAGTTTAAGAGGAAATGACAATAGAGTTGCGGACCGTCTCAACTTCATTTGAAAGTGTCACGCCCCAAAATCTTCAAGCACACAAGAAGAGAGATGATACATGCAAAGAGTGAAGAAGAGAGAGAAGCACCAGAAAAATTTGTGAATACAAAATGGGCCTACCCAAAAGAAGATGAAAAGAAATGAGGAACTAAAGAGCAAACACGTGTTAAATAGTCACATATGGATCCAAGTATAAACTATAAAGTAGACATTTCTTAGCTTGTTGCACAATTTGTATCCTCTACATATGATAAACAATGACATGCTAATCTTATATATCAAAACTGAAACATCTGCTATATCACTCTTCTAAGTAAGGGTCATTATTTTGGTTGTATTACATTAGTTAGTATTTGCAGATCGTTCAAGTTGGCATCATACTGATGTTTGTTGTACATATTCTAAATATTTCTAATAGTATATAATATATGATATTATTCATCTTCTGCAAAAGGTATCACCCTTGATTCATTAGTATTAATATTTTTACAAGCATAATATTTTGACTATTGGGCCCGTGCTTGCCACGGGCCTCCCCCATCTAGTATATATATATAGATCGCCCAATATTTAGGCCCAACACCGTTTGAATTTGAGCTTCTTCTTTTTCTTTTTCATGATAATTTTAGGAAGAAAAAAAATTGTTCTTGTATTTGTTTTTGATACATAAATTTGGAGGACATCTGCATAAAGGCTACAGTAAAGTGTTTGTAGTTTTGTAAGCATATGTTGGTTTAATTTACCAAGTAGATTTTGAGTGGGATGTGATATAATTCAATTCATTTTAATCATCTAAATTAAATCAATCCTCCCATTTAACACTTGCTAGTGAATTTGGCCGCGCTACGCAGTTTTTAAATATTTCAAATTTTATTAAAATTTTTCTAACAGAATTTCACTTTATTTGATAATATTAACTATAAAAATTGTATTTTGTTTCTACAAATTTACAAAACATTATTTTCTTTAGTTCTACTTTTACGTACTCTTTGTAACTCTTATTTTATCTTTTAAATATTTGATTACATTATTATTTCTCACACACTTATTATTTGACTTTATCCCTATAAAAGTTTTCGAGTATTCACATACATAATTCTTTGTCATATTTTTTTGTGTTTTCTCCTATTTTAGAAGATCATGAATATTGTACCCTGAAACATAAAAAAGGTGAATGTCACGCCTTGCAAAAAAAGTACATTTTTTAAGTTTTACAATATAAATAGAAAGAACAAATGGGCATTTTATCTTTAATTGTACCAAATAGATTTCAAATTTATTTAATTTTTATATGTTTGCTCGTTTAACGGTTCATTTTTTCAGATTTATACACTTTTAATATGCTACTTGCTTCACTAAAACAATCTAAAATAACTTCTACTACAGCAATCTATTTGAAGCTAATGGTTCATTTTTCATAATTATAAAAAACATAGTTACATAGAGTAATTTTTAATAATGTAAAATGAGTTATGGCAAAATATACTTTTAGATTCTTTTTATTGTTTTGATATACAAATAAATATAAGGAAATAAGAATTTTTGCAAATGTTTTCGCAAGCAATTTCAAAATAGAATTCTCACAAGTCCATTACGATTTTCCTCCATCTCTCGTATTATTTTTTTCACTATTTATGTCATATAAAAAAAGAAGATAAACATGAAATCACTTACTGATTTGCAAAAGGAGAATCCTACATGAATGAAGCTAATCTTTATAATAAATAATAATTTACAATGAACCGATAATATGAATACAATCAATAATGAAAAGTCAATAAATTTGTGTTCTTGATAACATCACATATCCATGCATGCGATCTGCAGTAAGAAATTTAAAAGACAATTACAATTTTTATTTATTTATTCATGAAGAACTAATAATTCATAAACATTATCAAGAATCAACGATGAAAAGTCACTATATAATTTTTAGAATTTTTTGTGATGAAGAATTAAATAGTGAATTTGTTAGGTAAAATTTGAAGACCAACCAAAAGCATGGTAAGAGAAATACTTGCACTTTTTCATGTTTCAACTCCTTTGAATAATCATTAAAGAGATGATTTGTTGTAAAACCTGCAAACAATTAACATATAATTAGAATATTATTTTCATAACATATATAAATCAAAATTCATTGCTTGAGGTAAATAAAAAATGAAGATAAAAATAAGATGTTGCAATGCTAAATAAAAAGAGATATAAAATGACCAAATTGAAGTAAAGATTAAAAATTGTGGTAGAATTCTGAAATGATTACATTATATAGTAAAATTCTGAAATGTTGAATTATCTTTTTCATTAAAGTTATCATTAAATGAGTATTGTTTTTAATAAAATTATGTAACCACGTTTTCCGTAATTAACCACATTAATTATGGAAAAATAATTGTTAATTTAGGGAGTAGCCTTTTGAAATTCTATATTTTAGGAATGTATAACTGATCATTAATAATTAATAATTAATAGTAGTTAATAATTTAAAAATAGAGAAAAATGTCTAAAATTTTAAAAAATAAATAAATAATTTTTCTGATCATTGAGGCATGCCACATCAACAGGATGAAGATCCTCCTTTATATATAGAGAGATATTCTCCAACTTCTTTCCTTCAATTTAATGGGTAGGTGAATTTATTTATGTTAAAGCTATTGGTTAATAGCATCATGTTTCAACTAATTAATGTGAATAACATATGTCTCAAAAATTAACAACTCAATATAGGAAAAATCACCCTACATATACATTTAAGAGATAATATTACGAGTTTTAAAGCTATTTCTAAAATATTCTTGCTTATAACAATTTAATTACGGGTTATAACATATAACATTTTATTTAAAAATCAATTAAAATTTTACTTTATTAAATAAATAATATTTTATGATTTTATATTTATAAATGCTATAAATAAATAATCTACCATAATTTTCTCTTACACATTTATAGGAAATTTACCTTGATTCTTGTTCCTTTTTTTACTTTTACACGTCAAAATCACACCCCTAATTTCACCATGCCTCTCCTAGTCAGTAACCCACCACCCCCACATACAAAAAGTAAAATTTTTCGTTGTAACAATTACCCATTCCTCTTTCACCTTATCAATCATCTTCCATTCAAACTGCTTCTACATCTCAATATCACCTCCTAATCAGAAAATATTCAGTCTACAATCAGAAAGAAAGGGCGATTTCACAATACTAAGAATCAAGTTTTCAAGATTTTCGTTTAAACATGTCGAAGAAATCAGAGCATACTTCTAGAAAGAGTCCCAGATTAGTAGAAGCGAGTTCTACGGTTGGAATAAAGCCTCTGACGTTTAACATATTGACTCAAACGCCACCGCATAACAAGAATGCAACTCCAGCGAAAAGGGTTGGTACTTCTCAAAATAAGAAGCAGATTACAGGAAAGAAGAAGAAAACTCAGTTTATTTACGAATGAGGCTTCGAAAATTCCAATATCAAAAAAGGGCAAAAAAGTGATTAGGGTAAATATTTTATTTAATTTATTTTCCAATTATTAAATTTAGTAGAAATTTTGTTATAACTGTTTATTTATGCATATTATTTGTGGCATGAATTTTGTTTTAATGTTTGACATGAAATTGCCGTGACATAAGCATACATATGTATAGTTACTATCATGGAATTGATATTAATTTGATTATTATTTTTATCAAAAAGGTATGAAGCATGTTTAAGATTGGTATGAATTTGACTTAATCTTGGTTTATGAATGTGGTATGTAATATGTTTAACATTTGTATGAAACTTATTTAATTTTGGTATGAACTTGGTATACCTTTTAGCAGGAAAGTTATCATTCAAAATCTCTCATTATGTCTATGAATGTGGAATGAAACATGAATAATATTGGTGTGAAAATGTCTTAATATTGGTTTAGGAATGTGTTATGCGGTGTGTTTTAACATTGGTATGAAACTGATTTAATTTTGGTATGAAGTTGATACACCTTTTAGCAGGGAAGTTATTATTTAAAATCTCTCATATGTATATATGAATGTGGTATGAAAAAAGAATAATATTAGTATGAAACTGTCTTAATATTTGTATGAAGTTTGTCATCTAACTAATATTTGTATATGAATGTGGTATGAAATAGGAATAATATTGGTATGAAACTGTCTTAATATTTGAAGTCATGCATCTGACAAATGTGTCTCAACAAGAGTCAAGTTCAGAGTATGTATTTCTATATTTCATCATAAAAATTAATTCACTTTATTTCTTAAAATTATTTTTCTTTCATTTTGTTTCAGTGATTGTGGTATGTACACATATTTATTTGTTGAATGCATCAGCAATGGAGTTTTTAATATGGGTTCCATTGATATCGATGCAAAGTATCTTCGTCAAAGGTACGCCACAATCATATGGCAGTACGAAAAAACAAAGAACGATGATGGTGCGATTAGTGAGAGTGAAGTAATTGGAACTGTTGCTAGCAAATTTGGTGGACCCGCATAGCAAAAGAACATTCCCCCGGATACCAGCAATTATCCTACACCAAGACCACAAAAATCTAATTTGAGATAGTTGATTGGTAGTAGAAGTTTTTTAAAGTTTTGGATGATATATATTTGTTTTTTCCTACTGTTTTAAGTTTTGGATGATATATAATATTCACTGTTTTCTTCCAATTATATATAATATGCACTGTTTTCTCAAGTTGGATACTAACAATACACAATTTGGACATCAACATTTTTATTGGACTTTAGTTTGAAAGAAACCTCATAAACATAGTACCAAATAATTCATATCCATTGTTAAACTTAACTTGTGGGTTACAGATTGTCTATTATAATTCCGGGATACCAGTTATATAAAAACTGCATACCAATTGGGTTCAACATTAAACAGTTTTAATTTTGGATATTAATTGGAAACCAAATAAACAACACTTAAGATTACATGAAATAAGAGTGCCATAGAATTGGTTTTCAATTTGTATAAAATTGGTATCCAATTCATATATGATTGTTTTTTTTTACTTCATAATCTAAGATAAAAACTAAAAAAATAAAAAATGTATGAAGTTGGTATCCAACCTGTATAAATATTCGAAGAAACGAATCTGACAATGTAAAACAAAAGAAGAAAATTTGGTTTTTGAAATACAAAAAAAAAATCGAGGAGAGAGAAAAATTTGAACAAAAATAATAATATGATTTTTGAAATACTTTTAACAGATTAGAGTAAAAACAGGAAAACAAATATTCCTATTTTGTTTTGAATCTCCTAAATTTATGGCAATTATGAAATATCATTAATGTATTCAAATTAATTACTACAACTAATTTCGTTTTTTACTTTTTCTTAATTTTTAAAAATCATTTTTTATTATTATTTTAAAACTTTTTTTAATAAACTGTTATAACCTGAAATTTTTTATTGTTACAACTTGAAAGTTTTATTATACTGTCATAACTTGAAATTATTAGTCTCATGTATGTCATTTATAAAATTTTCACTTCAATATATTTTAAGGAAAAATTGCCAAGATACACATCTTATTTTACTATAATTTCAAAAATTCCCTCTCGGGTACATCATTTCTCTCTCGCTGATACATCCATATCCCCCTTTCGGATACATCCCTCCCCTATGTATCCGGATGTTCTATCCCCTCTATCATGCATCCCTCCCCTATGTATCCAGATGTTCTATCCCCTTTATGATACATCCTCCCTTCTCGCATACATCCCTCCCCTATGTATCTGAATGTCTGCTAATGTATTCAGAAGTCCAATGATTTATTCGAACTCCATAAATTTTAAGGGATTTTTGTAATTTAAAAAAAGAATAGAAAAATAATGTAATTAGTCTTAAAAGTGTGAATTTATGTAAATTAGACATTTTAAATACATATGAAAAATTACCGTTAAAAGAATATTTATGTGACTCTCAAAAATCAACACACACAAATCGGAACGGAGTGAGTAACAAGGGTAGATTATGTTGCAAAAGAAGGTCAAAGTAGGTGGAAAGGAATTTGAGATGTGTCTTGTCTATTTGTCCGAAATAGGAAACAATTTTACGATTTTCTAGATCTACCATATCTCCACTCTCATCTTATTGTCGATGCACTGTCTTTAAAGCACACTTTGCCTGCCATATATTATCCAACATCCAGGTAGCAGTATATATTATATAGTGATCTAGAAATATAGGCAAGAGAAACAAGCTCTTTTACCATCCACCACATAAGACGTTGGCAAAAGATCAAGCCAAACATAATGTGTGCGTTTCATACGGTGGAAATCTTTTTTATAATTTTTTTTGAGGTTCTATTGGTTAAAATATTTTTAGGAATTAAATTTCTTAAAGACTAGAAAAATGACTTTTGTGTGAATATAGCTAGAGAAAACAAATTCTAGCACTCAAGGACATGGTCACCTAGAACTAGTGGTCATTAATTTATTTTTGAAGAAACATTTTTCTCTCTACCAAAAACACCCATAACATGCTAGCTACATATATGCATAACTGCTCTTTGAAATATACCCACCAGTAAAATCTTTTGGCTATACGACAACATCATGTGGTTGTTAATTAATATGACCAGGCAATGCCATATATATCTCTTTGGACTATGTCATGAAAAGAAAAGAAATGGCTTACTATAAGAATGTATATATATCAAGATTCATGCTAATAAATATATTGTGTTAATTTAAGATACTTTTATAAGATCCTTTCTCACGACCACTCTGATTAGATATATCATCTTGTTAGGTGTTACTGCTATAGCTTTTTTATTAAAAAATAATAATAAATTGTTTCATTATAAAGAAATCTAATATTTAATTTACTAAAATTGAACTGCTTAGGTTGTAGGAAGAATCTTTTAAGATACTTTTATAAGATCCTTTCTCACGACC
Source organism: Solanum verrucosum (assembly GCF_900185275.1). NCBI lineage: Eukaryota > Viridiplantae > Streptophyta > Magnoliopsida > Solanales > Solanaceae > Solanum > Solanum verrucosum. The sequence goes on from NW_026020430.1 coordinate 5,512,367, forward strand.
ACTCTGATTTGATGTTTCATCTTGTTAGGTGTTACTGCTATAGCTTTTTTATTAAAAAATAATAATAAATTGTTTCATTATAAAGAAATCTAATATTTAATTTACTAAAATTGAACTGCTTAGGTTGTAGGAAGAATCTAGTAAGTAGTACTTAGTACTTAATTTACAAAACTATTCAATTTCTTAGTTATAGTAAGACTACTATTTTATTTTAGTTGTGAATAAAGACAATCAGCTTGTTGTGTTTGCTGCCAAAATAACATGTGTGTCATAGTCCACCAGAGCTGCGGTTTAATTTGACCCAACAAGCCATCCGCTCTTTCGACCATAAATATGCTACACTCTAAATTGTATTCTATATATCGACGACGAGAGGGAATTGCTCGGATGGTAAGCACCCTTCACTTTCAACTCGAAGGTTGTGAGTTCGAGTCACCAAGGGAGAAAAAGGGGTGGAACTCCTAGGAAGGGTAAAAAAAAATATTCTATATATCGACGCTTCAAACTTACCAACCCCACCCGCCTCAGTGATTAGACAAATAGTATTACATAAACTGAGACGATTCAAACTTGCCAACCCCGCATTCGATATACCGTTACCATGCATCAATTTAGACTGCTTATTAGAACTGAAGTCAGTACTATTCAATTCAACCTGAAGTACAATAATCATAGTTAGTGTCATCTAACTTGTTGCAGCATGATTAATTGTTTTGCTTTAATATTTTTTTTAAAAAAAGGTATTCCTAAAATAAGTGTTGCTTTAATATTTCAAGACAAAGTATTAATTGTTTCCAACTACATGCACCTTTATATTAAAGAACTATTGATTTCTTCTCCATGGTGATTAATTCTCAAGAAACACTATCTAACTAGTATGAGTAACTTAGTAAATTATATCTACATTTATTAGATAAAACGATACTTATTTTGAGACAGATAAATATTTTGCAATAGGTGTGGAGTATGATGCAAAAGAAGGTCGAGACAGGTGGGAAGGAGTTTGAAATGTGTCTTGTCAAATTGGCTCTTGCTTGTCCTAAATGGGAAACAATATCTCACTGTTTTGATTTACCTCATCTTTTAATCACTTTGCCTGCCCTACATTGTCGAATATTTATCTAGCAGCAGATAATCCAGAGATACAGGCCAGATCAACAAGCTCTTTCACCATCCACCCCATCAGTGTCGTATCTTTTTAGGCCAAAACATAGGGTATGTTTGGTAGGGTGCAAATGTTTTCTAACTTCAAAAATAAATAAATTATTTTCTATAAACAAATTGTAAGGATTTGTAAGATCATAATAATAAAGGAAAGAGACATTCTTTTGAAAATAAAGTAAGATAAATAAATTGAAGCATAATAAAGGAAAGAGGGAAATAAATTAAAAGATAAAGTAAGACAAATAAATTTAAAGCAAAGGAGTATTATATTACTCAATAAATTAAAGCGCTAACACCTCCGATCCCAAGAAGTATATTTCCAGTCAACGTTTTCATCACAACAATTTCCTTCTATTTCTATCACATACATAATATATTCCTGATACCTTACGTACCCTAACTATAACTGAAGGAATTAATGTACATGTGATGAAATAATTAAACTACTCTTTCAAATAGCACTTTGGCTATGTGAAAGTTAATTGTTCTAGTATCACAATAAGCTGAGTAGTAAAAGGTTTTGGCAACAGTAAGAAAAGTCTCTTTGATATTGGCATCCAATTTCGAACCATCAGATTCAGATAGCACGAGCTCTGCTAGCTGTTGCATGTCGCCTTCTATTTCCTCACTAAAAGTCAACATTCCTACCTCCTGCTTTTCACTGCTTTGGCTGTCTGCATTTTGTCCCTGAAATTACAGGACAAAATATTAGGCAAATGCTATATATATTTATCTCTTTGGACTTTGTCCAGGAAAAGAAAATAAAAAGTGGCTACTATAAGAATGTATGATAAAAAGATATATATGTACGAGTATACACCTCAAACTAATTAGTGTCCCTAATTAAAGTAAAAAATAAATTGGAGGCCTAACTTTTAATTATGTTTTTATTTATAAGATACAAAGTTATATTTCTTTTGTTGTTTTTTTAATAAAAGGGCTTTATTTTTCTATCATCTTAAAGTAATTTTGCAGCAAATAGAGTTACGTTATAGCTAAGAGATGGAGAGTGTTTTCTAAATACTCAAGTGCTAAAAAAATAAAGTAGAATGAAAAATATAAAACCTTGTAGAGTTGAAAGAGACGGAGTCGTTGAGAAACTGTATTGGTGATTTCCAGTAGCCTTTGGTAAGTTGGATGGGACAAGAATATCTCCTCCGATACCCAGTGAACACTGCACAAATTTAACGTGCGAATTATGAGTTGAGCAGCTCCTTCATCACATCCTTCTCCTACTGTCAGCAGCCAATTTTCCCACTATAGCCATAGACAAAAATTAGTCATGTAATAAAGCAGCATATATATAGTTATACTACACCCAGTACTTACAGCATGACGCAAGTAGTGATGGATGTCTCTGCCATGTGTCAGCAAGGCACTCAGTGAGAGATGGTTTAGGGTTCCAAGAATAACCCCGACGAGCCTCTGTTCTGTGCTGTACCTGTCATTGCCATTGCCATTGCCATTCATCAATCATCACAACATATAATATAATACTCTTTATGTGTGATCAAAATATATAGTGCATGATTGTTACCTGGAATTCAGAGTGGTGCTAGACTGTGTGAATTCGCGAAGAAAGGCAGCCTTGTCCTCTTGTTGGCAACCAAAATGAGACCTCACACAGTCCATAAGAGCTGCGGTTTTGACCCAAGCCATTCGCTCGGTCGACCTTTCAGCCTCAAATATACTAGCACTGCCTAAATAGTACGTCACCAGCAACCTTTTCTCGCTTACTCCAAACTCTCCTAACCCGCATTCGTAGTACCACCTGCATGTGCCCGCCCATGTACTTTACATACTTTACATATATATAAACACTACTTACTCTACTAATTAAGTAATTTAGCGCGCGTGTTGTTATTAACCCCATCCTTTTTCTTTTATAGCTGGCAAGTTCACTTTAATTAATAGAGTAGTAATTTTAATACTTTTGTCATGACTTATAAAATTGGTAACTTACTTGCGAATTCTTCTCCACTCGAACTGGTGCAAAGCTTGGCAATTGTTATAGTCCGATTTCGCTAGCTCCAGGTATAGGCTATTGTTAACAAATGGCATCCTGTATCAAATAAAATTATCAGTACCTACCTAGCTAGCAGATTTCAAACAAAAGGAAAAATAATTAGTACATTCGAGAGGTCAAAATGATTTGATTGTATTGGCTAACGTGGAGGTGTAGTGAAGTCTGACGACAAAGCACATCAGTATCCAATGTTTAGTGTCAATTTATTAACGCTTGTTGTTTTGGAAACAAGAAACTTGATTTTTCCCAATTGTCCTTATATATCTTTGCAAGGTCCCACCATTTCTCAGGGTAATTTATTGGTTGTATTCAATTGTAGCATTTGTTGAAAGAGAAATCAATCATTGATGAGTGTTCATTTAATTTGATAGTGAAACGAAACCAAACAAACAGAGAGACAGACATAAGGTGTGTCTGCCGTCTTTTGCAACTATATATGGTGGGGCTCCAATTACTAAATATATAACATCGCTAGGCTAGCTGCTACCACCTTTTAAGAATTAAAACAACATTTTTTGTTTTTATTTTATCATTTATTGCAACAGTGTAAAAGTTACTCCATATGATTGTGTAACACATTAAATTCTCTCCATTCATATATTATCTTTGTGCAAGAAAAGGTTGTTGTGTAAAATTAATATATTTATCAATCGCATGTAAAAAGTACCTATACAATGTTTTGCCAATCCACACGTCATCTTCACCACCATAATGTTCTAAAAAGAACCTTGTTTCTAGCCTGGGCAGGCTAGCATACCATGGCACATCTAATGCATATCCCACCTGTAAGATATATAATGTTGTAGAAGATCAAACAAATGAATGTGATGAATAAAAAGAAGAAGAAAAAAAAAAACCTTTTAGATAGAGATAATAAGTTCAATTGCTATATATAGGTACCTCTCCAGGTAAATCTTTAGTAATGATCCACTTGTCTAGCAGTTGATTTTGAGCTCGTTTTTCTCTTAGATAATTAGAGGTGAATATTCTGGCATTTTCAAGTATTTTCTCTCCTGAGAACATTACATGAGATGCCCTATAAAGATTATACATTCCTGTCACTGCTTGATTTGATTGCCCCACGAAGCAGAAAAATTCACCTTTGCTCTCAAAATGTTTGAATACGTCTGACAAAAAAAAACAAGTACAGTACATTATGTATCATGAGTACAATAGCTAGCATATACTTTTGTTTCACAAGTATGTATTTGTTTTCTAACTAATTTTATAAATAAATTTGAATACAACTTTAGTTTAAAACATAATTTTTTAAAAAAATAAAATACTAAAGCCAAAGGGGTCTATGGTAGGGAAGTAGATAATTACTAACCAGCAGAGACCACGTAGCCATGCAAGCGCAAAAGTCTAAAAGCCATGGCCGTGTCATCAATGTCTTGAACTGGGGAATTTCTAGCCCAGCAGATTCCTTCATTTGTCCAATATCTTTAAAAACAAAAACATGGAGTACTATTATTATATTCCACTAGCACAATATTAAAAAAATAATAATACTAGCACAAGAAACCAAAAATAAAAATAAAAATGGATACTCCTACTTAGAGGAAACGATAAACCATCACAGTCCACAAATTCCTCAACTTGTTTTTAAAAGTACCTGCTAACGTAATCAATGCACTCTTTTATTTCTGGCTCAAAATATCGAGAAATTCCAAGCCTTTGCAACCGATCAACGGTCCAAATATGTTCAAACAAGTCCACAGGATACACATTAGGAACTGTAGAACATATAAGTCGATTTGAACATCAATATTACAAGTAATATAATATATAGTAGTAATATTTTTTAAAAAAATTATATACCTCCGCCGTTGAAATTGTGGACAGCATTTTTGAGATAATTGAGGCAATTATGATCTTGAGTTTGCATAAGTGCAAAGGCAGTGGAAGATGGAGAGAAGAGAAAAGAGCCATCAGTGCACTGAAATTGAAGCAACTTTTGCCAGTCCAAATCTGTCATTCCTTCCAAACTGTGGAGTAAAGTTGTGGGGACTTTGTGCATAATGTCCTTTGGTATCCTATTATGTACATTGGCACGCACACGTTACGTTATCATTACTCACATCCACATACAAGCTAAAGAAAGTAAAAGTACTTCCACTTTTGTATCCAAAACTACCCTACTAAAATCTGAAGAAGGATTAGATATGTTTTTATTCATAATGAGAAGCATGAAAGATAATAAATTCATGAGCTACTTTTTCTTGTAATGGAAACCCTCTCCTCTCCATATAAAATTAATGTGTTATTTCCTAATTCAGATTTAGTCATGTTTCAATATGAATACTAGATACCAAGTGAAAAACAAAAACGAGAAATAATGTATATCATATATATAAAGTGAAAGAAGAGTAGCTACATATAGGAAGTATAGGTATGATTACCTTGTGAGCTTTAGTTGTCTTCTGGCATAGATGTCTTGCAAGACGGGAGAATCATAAGGAAAATCTAAGCCTAATTTTTTAGCAATCTCAATGAGTGAAGGAAATGCCACTTCAAAGCCTATAGGCATGTGCTCTGCATTCTCATCACCAATCCTGCTCAAATTCTCTCTCATAAACGACATTCCTATAATCACATACGAAATTGTTAGTCAATCATCATTACATCGCGAAACTCTACTACGCCTTTAGTAATATACTTGACACATTCGATATATGTAATAAAAATTAAGATTGAAACATTACCAAGTAGAGTCTTGTCAGGATGCAAGTTCCATGACTTCAAGGCAATAACACAAGCCAATGTGTTGATGACACGATCATAAACCAAAAAAATGGATCTGTCACCCCATGAACCATCAGGCAACTGATTGTTCGCAATCCATTCAACACTTGAAGGGAACTGAGGAGTTTCAGTTCCCTTCACATCTTTCACCATGGCAACCCATGCTGTGTCATATGCCGAGACGCTTATTTCTCCGTCTCCCATCGATCCTAGCATCGACCGAACAGCATCGATATGTTCCTTGTTGGATGATGGATCGTACACCTTTTACATACATACACACACACAATAAAAAGTCAATTATGTGATGTTGATTAATTAAACACCTTAAAATTAGGTCTGAAACACCTTTAAAAGCTAGCGTTTTATTATAATAAAAGTGCACAGTTAATTAAAAAGTTTCTATTTTGGCTTAACAACAACCTCAAGTGTGTGTGTTTCCACGTCCACTTCCTCTGCGATGTCGTCCCACTTGATAACCGGCAACGAACCATTTTGCACCTCTTTGTAGTCTGCATTTTTATTTTTTTGGTGTGAAAAGTTCATAAATATTCTTATAAAAATCGTTTAGAAAGCATGAAAATTACTATATCACCTTTTGTACGACGTCTAGAAACAGCATTACATTGCGAAATTCGATTGAATTCAACATGTTCTCCAGAAGATCTGTTGCCTGTATAAAACAAAAACAAAAACAAAAAAAAAGCATCCATTAAAAAAACTCTGCTATGGACATTTTATTCACGCCACATGTATGAAAAAATCATGCCTTAAAAATTCCGCTAAGGACATCTTACTCATGCATCAAACAAAACAAAAAAGAACAGAGATGGCTATAGATTTTGAATTTTAAAATTGATTTGGACATGAAATTGAAAACATTTCCAAACGAAACGCTAAGTTAAATTAATCCTGATTTTTGATAGAGAAATAATAAAAAAGTTTTTAAATTATTTTTAATCTATATATATATAAGAGATGATAAAAATTGTGCATCTGTCACTAGCTAGTAGTAAAGTTGAAAACGACTCAAAAGCTACTTACTTTTTTATGTGTCAATTAAAGAATTTTAGAAGAAGGAGCAGAGTAGAAAGTAGAAAAGAAAAGCTTACTTTTAAGGAATTTGAAAGGTTGATTTGCTGGAGAAGAAGAAGGAGGAGGTTGATAGTGAGCAGTGAGGCTAAATCTCAAAAAAGAAGCTGAGATCGACATGTTTAAACTTGTTTTTTAATCTGTTGATCAGAAAAACTAATTATAATTATACTAGAGTAATAAAAAGCCAATTAGTAATGATGATATATTTTTTGTTTGTTATGATGATGAGGATTGAGGAATGAAAAAGAGTTAAGAGGATTTATATATATAGAGGGAGAGGGAGGGGGAGGGGGAGAGGAAAAGAAACAAGACAGAAATGACTTCACGAGATATGCCCTTAGTTGGTACATTAGGATCAAATCCAAATACTTACCACTTTGACCAGGGGCGGCTCAAACCTGTTGGTGGCCTAAGACCAAAATCAAACTAGAGGCCTTAAAAAAAAAATTATAAATATTTTTATTTTAAATCTATTTTTCTAGTTTTTTGAGATGCAAAGTTGTTAATAATTTTTGTGTAGTCAATCTCTTCTAATAATTCTTTTTCAATCGATAATATAGCCAAACCACTCAATCTTTCTTGAGACATTATCGATCTTAAATAATATTTTATTATTTTTAATTTTGAAAAACTTCTTTCAGCTGAGGCAACTGTTACGGGAATTGTTAACATTATTCTATAAGCAATGTAAGCATTTGGAAAAGAATCAAGTCTTTTTATTTGATTGAGTATCTCAATTAGAGTATTGTCTTCTACTTTTATGATTTCCCTTAACACTTTTAATTCAAAAAATAAGTCTAAACCGTCAATATCGGAGTGAGTATTATGTTTTAAGGAACATTCAAGTTTAAGACAATATTTTTTCAAATTCTCATCATCTAATGATCTCAATTTCTTCCCACTAAATAGAAAACCAAAAATATTTTCATATACTTCAAATTGTTCAAATCTATTTTGAAGTAAAAAGATGGCTTGGTCTACTATATATAAGAAGTAATCAACTCTAAATGATTCTTCAAGAAATCTTGTGATTTCATTATCAACATTCTCATCAAATTGTTTTTTTCTATAAATTACACATTTCTTACGAAATACAGGTTCTATATTCATCTCTAATGTAATTTCCTTAGCCGAAATCATAGTACTTGTAAATCCTTCTTCTCTATATGTTTTAAAAAAAGAAACTAAACCTCTTAATTGATCTATAGCGACATCAAAATCTACCAAATATTTTAAAACACTATTTACAATATCAAATAAAAAATATAATAAACATAAGACACAAAACAAAAATAATATTAGAAATTAGAATGATATTACCGAATTCAAAAGCTATGAAGACTTGATTTCCAAAAATGAATCGGGCTGCTGCAATATAGTTTTCTCCAAATTTAAAATATAAACTATCAATAGAACGAGTAAATTTTTAAGCTTTGAATAAGAGAGAAATGTAAGATTAGAAAAAAGAAAGTGAGAAGAAATAGAAGGGAGGAGGATAGAATATATAAAAAGAAAATTAGAAAAAAAATAAGGTTAAAAAAAAAGATAAACTTGTACATTAAAAAAAAAAAATTACACAATTTTTTATTGAAAAGTCAAAAAGTCATAGTCATATCTATCATACTATCACTTCATTGAGCCGTTTTGCATTTATTGTCTTGGTTCTAACAATTTCTTTTTTAAAATTTAATCCTTCCTAATTAACTAAAAAATGGGGCCTTTGCATTTATTGTCTTAGTTCTAATATTTTTTTTTTTAATTTAGTCTTACCTAATTAACTAAAAAATGGGGCCCCTATAAGGCAAAAGACTTTTTTTTAAGCCTTACCAGCCGCCCCTGACTTTGACCATACCTTTTTCAAATACATTTTAAACATTTTCCTTTATTTATTTATTTTCTTCTTTTATCTATACATTTTTAAAGTTATTTTTATTAAATATTTATTTGACCATAGCTTTTGAAAGTAATTTTTAAAGTTTTTCCTTAAATATTTCTTTGACTACAAAATTTAATATGATTTTCAATTATTCTAGTTTTTAAAGATTTTCCTTAAATATACTTTGCTCATAAATTTAATCTTTTTTCCTGAAATGTTCTTTTACCCATAGATTCTAAAAATAATTTTTTTAATTTATTTTTTAAAATATTTCTTTGATCATAGATTTTGAAAGTGGTTTTAAAGTAATTTTTATTAAATATATCTTTGACCGTAGTTTGGAAAGTAATTCTTAAAGATTTTCCTTAAATATTAGTTTGACCATAAAATTTATTATGATTTTAAAAAAATGATATTCAACAATTTTTAAAGATTTTCTTTAAATATTCTTTGCTCATAAATTTTGAAAGTAAATTTTTTTTTTCCTGAAATATTTTTACTGGTAGATTTTGAACATAGTTTTTAACTTATTTTTTAAAATATTTATTTGATCATAAATTTTGAAAGTAGTTTTTAAAGTTTTTCCTTAAATATTTGTTTGACTATAAAATTTAATAAGATTTTAAAAATATAATCTTCAGTCATAAATTTTGCTAGTAGTTTTTGAAAATTAATCATCAAAAAAAATAATTTATTATAATTACTCCAACCTTTGATCATGAGTTTTGAAAGTATTTTTTTTAAAAAAAATTCTTAAATATTTGTTTGGTCATGAAGTAAAGTTTGATCATAAAAAATTTAATCTTTAATCGTTGATTTTGGAAGTTATTTTTTAAAAAATTCTCTAAATATCTATTTGATCATAAAAAAATGTGATCTAAAATCATAAATTTTGGGAGTAATTTTTAAAATATTTCCTTAAATAAATATTTGCCATGAAGTAAAATTCAATCTTATAGTTTTGATATTCATTCATAGATTTTGCCATTTTGGAGTAGTTTTCAAAAAACTTCCTCAAGTAAAATTTGGTCATTAAAATTGAACTTTCCTTATAAATTTTAGGAGTTCTTTTTTTAAAAAAAAAAAATCTTAAATATTTGTTTGACCAAGAAGTAATATAACTTGATAATAAAAAATGATTTTTAGTAATAAATTTTGGAAGTAATTTTTCAAAATTTTCATTTTAAATATCTATTTGGACATGAAATAAAATTTGACCATACAAATCTGGTCCAATCACAGTAATTAAAATATTGACCACAAATATCTTTTGATCATGAAATAAAACTTGATGATAAAAAAAATGATTTTTAGTCCTAAATTTTTGGGAGTATTTTTAGTTTTTTTCCTTAAATATCTTTTTGACCATCAAGTAAAATTTGATCATAAAAAATTAATCTTCAATCATAGATTTTAGGGTACTTTTTTTAAAAAAAATCCTTAAATATTTGTTTGACCATGTTTCATCATAAAAATCTAATCTCTAGTCATAGATTTTGGGAGTATTTTTTAGACTTTTTCCATAAATATCTTTTTGACCATCAAGTAAAATTTGGTTATAAAAACTAATCTTTCGTCATAGGTTTTTGGAGTAGCTCTTTCAAAAAAAAAAAACCTTAAATTGATCTCTTATTTTATTTTTTTCTCTCAATCAATTTCAATGGCAGAACCAAATGATGCAGACAAAAATCACAAATTAATAATTGATGTTATCTCAGATAACATTAGTGAGACGGCATATAAGGACCAGCAAACAACAATATTTCAAATTAATGATGACATTGAAGTTGCAAGTCAAGTAGAAGGCTATATAGGTTCTTACTACCTTGCAACTATTGTTCATCCTGTTGGTGCTTATCATTACAAAGTCAAATACAGAACTCTGGTGAATAATAATGAAACGGCGCCACTAGAGGAATTAGTAAGTGTCTATGAGGTCCGTCCTATTCCACCTGATATTCCACATGAAATGAAAATCTACGAGATCGTTGATGTGTATGACAATGAGGGATGGTGGTTCGGTGTAATCACTAGGAAAGTTGAACAAAAGTACTACGTCTATTTTCCTACTACAGCGGATACCGTTGCCTATTCTATTGATAAGTTGAGGGTTCATCAAGAATGGTCTGATGGCAACTGGATAGTTCCTTTACTAGGTTAAGGATATATACATTTTGTCATTCTATTGTCATTTCCAGTTTAGTCGCAATATATTATTACTATGTATGTTCATATGTTATTTCAATCTTCAATATATAAAACATTTTGGGAATTAGTTGTCTTCAAATATTTTCTAACTTCTCACACATTTTTGGAATTTTCATTAACAAAAAACTTTAATTTATTAATCGAGTAAAATGCATATCCAAACACAACTTCAATTTTAAAAACTCAAATTTACAAGCTTCAATCTCACAATTTATAACAAACAAAAATAGACTCGAGAACTGAATGCTACATTTTATTAGCCTTAATGGCCTTCAGACCATATGTTTTTAACATTTACATTGAGAGTTGTTAAAATGAGTGATTCACAAAAAATTGAAGTGATTGTCAAATGACCATGTCTATACTCTATAGTAAGGCCTGAATGGATTTTAAACGTGAGATGTTGTGGTTATCAATGTAATTCACTTGATCATTATTTTATTAACTAGGCCACACTTCTAATGCCATTTCTCAGGCAAATTAAAAAGAAGAAGCTGTTTTTAAAATTACTTACGTACAATATAGCTATACAGAGTAAAAACAAAATGAAGTACTTTTTTCATCCTATTTTATATAATATATTATTTTTTGTTTATATAAAAAAGAATAACATATATACTTATTTATTTAAAAATAATTTTATTTTAAACTTTTTATTATACACCTTTAATAAGATAATTAAATAGTTATGTAATATTAAAAAAATAGAAAAATATTTCTTTTGTAAAATAAGTGTGTCAGTCAAACATCATTATATTTGTATATATATTTTGAAATGAAGGTAACATTATTATTTTTCTGATTACGAACTCCCAAATTTAAAGGGCTAAAGTTTAAAATTTCAAATCTACGATTTTCAACCTCAATAATTCTACAATTTTAATTTTGAGAAGGCTAAACTTTAAAAACCTTATAAATTCAACTATTATTTAAATAGGGTCCTAAAAACTGAATTTTGTGTACTTTTCCCTGCACTATTGGACAAGTACTCAATATTTACTTTCAATTCAAATACACCAAAATTAAATACCAGAAGTCCAGAAGACTACTTAATATTTGATGATCTAAGGAATTAATTAATGTTTCATGCTATTCCACAAGTATATAACAATATTCAATCGTTAATAATAAAGTAAATAAAACTAGTGTATATTGCGAGATGATAAGATATTAATCAATCACCTCCAAAATCAAGAATCCCAAGAACCAACATTTTTCCATCATCTGCTTATCGGCTTAAATCGCGCACACATCCGAATTTGGAGCGGATTCCGATAGGCTCCGAAGGTTCATTTTTATTTTATTTTTTTATGAAAAATTATATTATATATAAATGATTGTAAATAGTAATTAATATATATATATTGATTTTATTTTTTTTGTATATTTACTTTTCATATTTTACATTGCTATAATAAAATTCATGACTCCACCATCACAGTAATATGGTATTGATATTATCGCTTTTTCTATTAGTCTTGTCATTTCTCAACAGCAAAATGAGCAGTAAAATGAGTCATGTTAACAATCTGACAAGGACCACTAGCGGATGTGGTGCTGGGTGAGTAAAATCTTCCTCCTAAATCAAATATCTCAAATTCAAGTCAAAAAATAAGATTTTTTTTTTGGAAAAACTACCTAACTAGACATACATCCCTACTATATATATTAATATTACCTCTACTTTTAAACAATTACATATATTACCACTTTTAATATTTTATACCATATATTTTTAAAAATATAATTAGATACACAAATCCTTTAAAACTAGAATTACTTAATTATCTTTACATTTTAAAAATTAAAATTAATGGTCCAAATATCTTTCTCTCTCATCAACCCCCCCCCCCCCACCCTCCTCCGTAAATTATCTATCCCCACCCCTCTCCCCCACCAATATATTATTTTAGTGGCAATATATATGTCATGTATATGGTCATACAATTCATCTTATGTATCTTAGTTTTTATTTCATATATTTAATGTTTCATTCAATGTATCTATACATATACATGACAGTGATGCGTATCTGATATGATTATTTCGTGTATCTAAGCATGATGTTATATGTATTCTATAAATGTTTAATATATATGTATCTAATATGATAAATAGTATATCTGAAACTATCAAAAATTATTTTTTCTAAGCAAAAAAATAACAGATTACAATGTATCTAACTTAAAATTCATATTAACTAGTTTAGAGAATTAACAGTGTATCTAACAGACCACATCAATTATATGAGCTACTACCCTTCTCATGTATATGAACGACAAAAATAGATGTGTATCTGACGTAAAAAAAAATGTATCTTATTATAAACAAAATTTAGAAACAATAATCAACAACATATCTAACAAGGTCGATAGTGTATCTGAAATATTAAATAGTTATTTATTATCATGTATCTATCGAAATTGTGTGTCTATCTGATGTACTTAAACAAAACATATCACAAGAAGCATTCATTAAGTTATAATGTATTTGAACAAGATCTCAGATCAATCAATTCAGAGCACTTATATGAATGCTTAACATAGTGTTTATTCATTATATTCAAAAATAGTTTAGATCATGTATCTGAAGAAAAAAAGATAACCAAAGCAACGTAAATAGCTTACATCATGTATTTGAAGAAAAAAAGATATACAAAACAATGTTTCATACATAAATTAGCATTAATTGATGTATCCAACTCAAAAGTCATTTCACCATTATGGCTACATTCAATATTTTCTTTGTAATCGTTATGCATAATGGAAAAAATCCAAATTCATATTTACGTCTTTTTAATTTCATAAACTTCATTCTCATCTCAATTGGAGTCGAATTGTCTTCAACATTGTATCTGATCTCTAGAACATTGCGACTAATTTCATATCACACACTATATCTTGTCAGAAATACATCAATACATAATTATAAGAGGTGAAACTAACAATCCTCTGTATAAGAACCATATCTTGTCTAGAGGTTCATTCTCCTCCCATAGAAACATGATTTGCAGGGAAGGTCGGATAATTGGAATAGGTCAAAAACTGAAGTAGATTTTCCAAAATTTAGTCTCAAACATTGCGACTACAATCGATTTGTAGTTGCTTGAAAATACCTTCAATGATATCATGGAAAGTAGCATTATCCTTGAGAAGTATTCCATTGATTTCTACGGTGATATTGACCATTATGAAAAGGAAAAAAAATCAAACGCAAGAAGCAAAAAAAGAATTGTTGCCAAGAAGAAGAAGTTTTGAATTAGAGAATTATTATGGTTTTAGGATTTCGTTATTTTAGGAAGATTTGTTAGTGTTGATATGTTAATGAATCTGTATTTTCAATTAGAGTTGTTAATTAAGCCTAAATTACTCCTTTATTTAAGGAAATCAGTTACACACATTTAATTTAAAATATTAAAATATGTATCTCTTTAATTCAAACCGTCAGATACATGTATCTGATAAGTAATGATACATGTATCCGACGGACAAAATATGGTATAGGATGTAATTATTGAAACTATCTTGAATCATAGTAATTAGGTACTAAACTAGTGGGATTTATGTAGTTTACTCTTTCTTTTTTTTATAAAAAACAGTTTCTCTTAATGTTTATCAAAATTAATTAGGTCATTGAGTAGCGAATATGTAATTATTAAAACGAACAAATTAATAAGGACGACTAAGAATATATGTGTTAGGACAAATCATTCTTAATTAGACATGTTGATTATTTAAGAAATTTCTAATAAAAAATATTTTTTCTTAAATGAATCCTACATTATGAGTATTCAAATTGTCTGAATCAACAAATCATAATATACAACGATTTAAAACACGTTAACGACTCAATTATTGAAAAAAGCTATTTTTCCATAATTGAGTGTTACATGACACGTACTAAAATTGATCGGATGTGTATGTATTAGTATTGAATTATATGTGGGTGAATGTGATTTCTGTAATTTGTCCTAATTTAAAAGAGTTTGAGAAAGATTAATAATGAGGCGTAGCCCAAGCCCATCAATATAATGTAGTAAACAGTAGTGAATATTATCTTTTTGATTATGCGGAGTACGCCAAGACGAAAACCACCAAAGACTAAGGATTTTGTGGCCATCATATCTGTCCACCAATCAAATTCCACTGGTTAACATTAAACCATATATCGGCTCAATTGACATGAGATTCTTTTTCTTTTCAATTTTACTGTTTATGAATGATGGATTTCAGGAAATTAATATATATACCTATATTCAAACTTAAATTTTTGCCCACACAACTTTTGAAATTCTTAGTTCTAGATGATTCAAGTTGGTTTGATTTATACGAGGCTCATTTTTGTACTGTTACACTTGTATTTAAGCTAAAATAGCTTAACTAAACACTGAAAGGATATGATGTCATAGTACCAAACACTCCAAAACATTATAAGTAGAACTTAATTATATACTATTCAATATGACAACTAGCTTCTTGTTACTTTTAACATTAAGCTATTTATAATCTCATGATGTTATAGTATACATGAAGTCCTCCATTTTTTTCGAGAATTATAAAAAGGTAACGTTGGGTCAAATATTAATTCAAAATTTCATTCAACTTTTAAAATTTTTAGTAATATTGAAGTGTAAAAGATGTTGGATTCTATTGAACTTGTACCACAGTCACTATATACTACATGGCTACAACCAACACTGACTGCTTTGAGGATGGCTTGTTGCGCATATGGCCACAGCCCACAAAGATAATACCATATTATAGTCTATTTTATTTGTCAATATGCTTGATTATTTCAATTGTCTGCTCATGAAAAAATTAATTGTCAGCAAATTGTCGACTTATTTAGGTATATTCGATGTGGTTCGCAAAATTTCGTTGGTTATTACGCCAGTTTAAATTTATGCAATTTGGAAGCTTTTTTATGTAGTACATATATAATTTTTGCATTCTAGTTTGTTCAAACCTTCAAAACAATGATTGAGTTGGTGCAGTAGGTGGTATCGATTAAAGATCAATTTCATTTTTATATACTTATTTTATCAAAGAGTTGCAGATAGAAATTTAATAAGTCAATATATATATATATATATTATAATTGACAAATTAACCAACATATGATCTATTAAAATATTCTTGTGGGATAATATTTATAAATACACATGATAGTTATTTTATTGGTCAAATACTAGTCATTTTTTAAATGATATACGTATACGTTTTCAAGTTTAACCAAATTTAAATAATTTAACAAAAGATTTCTTTAATGAAATGATTTCTTTAATTTAAAAAATTATAAATAATACATTATCTCAAGAATGTTAAGAGTTTAATATATTGATCTTGACATATAAGTATGGAAGAATAAAGAAATTGACACATTACAACAACACTTGATATGAAATTGACAATACATGCTTAAATCAAGCATTATTTAAACTATATAAAAATGAATGTACTATATAATTCTATTACAAATAATTTCTTAATATATTTTTAAAAATATATAATATATTTATATGCCGAATTGGTTCATTTTTTTGTTAATTGGTCAGTACGGAATCGAATGATAAGAATAAATCAAACTAATCCGACATATTATAAAGAAAATACTCCTGGTGAAGAATTGAATGAAGTATAATTTATGCAAATAATAAAACAAAATGGTGCAAACCAAAGATAGAAAGAAAATAGTCATGGCATCTAACGTGAATTTGTAATCTTTCAAATAAACTTTGATGCCTTTCCTTATTTCAGTTGATGCTCCAAAGGCCATATTTTTTGTTTTTTTGCCCACCTCATATATATGAATTCATATAATTATTATTGATGCGAATAATAAAAGGTTCTTCCCTTTAAAACTATTAGTATAACTTGTACGAGTTTGTTTATGTATCATGCAAGGAGGCTTATTTTGATCAGATAGCATCTAATCGACTATAAAACATTTCTACATTGATTAGTTGTCTAACGAACATTATGAAATGTGGAATTGGTTTTCCTAGATAGTTGTGGATGATATATAATCAGTTCAATTTCCGAGGTTGAGTTACGTCTAAGTTTTTTATTTCTTTACATGACACGGGATCCATATCAAAAAAATAATATTTGGAAAATTTTTGTCATTTGTTTTTTTAGGGCAATTATTTAGTGAATGATCCTCCTTTAATTTTGTATTCTTATGCAATCTGTGGACCTTTTAGATAGAGCCGTCAAAATGGGCTAGGCCTGTTGGGCTAGCCTGGCTTAACCCGGGATTTAATAGGGTTGGGCAAAGATTTTTGGAGCCCATTTAAGAAAGGACTTTTTAGCCCCGCCTGAATAAGTCTGCTGATTTGTGGGGCTTGAGAAATATAGGTAGGGCCGGCCCGTGGGCCAAATAAAAATAATTTAAAAAATATAATATAATATTAAAATTTAAAATTAAAGAGAATCCAAACTCAAAATCTATTTAATATTTAACTAATTGAAACCGCATATAAATTGCAAATGAAAATGAAGATGTTAACACAACCTTGCCACAAGCTGATTCAGATATGCTTGATGAAGATGATCATGAAGTGTTGGATACACCATAAATTTCATGATGTGTTAGATACGCCATAAGTTTCATGATTTTTTTAAGGAGTTTATTTTTAACTTTTTTATTGTTGGAATATTGTCACATTTTTGTGTTTTAATGTGACAAAACAATTAGGTTAATAATTCTATTTATATATTTATACTTTTATTTGAAAAAACCTTAATATATATTATAAAGATAATTTTATTTGTGGATTTGATTAACAAGTAGTAACATTAACATGATGTAAATTGTTTTGTCGATATTTATGATAATATTTTTAAATTATAATTTATAATTTATTTTAATAATTATAAAAAAATATATAATTTTAAAAAATGTGGGCTGGCCTGGCAAGCCTGTAGCCCACGTACTTGTGGGTTGGGCCGACCGTTTTCTGGTTCACACCAAAAATGGGCTAGCCCGACCGGACTCGTAAAATGTCAAAGCATGTATGGATTAGCCCGAATGGGGTGGGCTAGCCCATATTGACAGCTCTACTTTTAGACCATGATTTTAAATTAAAAAATGTAGTAAGAAACGTTAGGGCTCATGATTCTAAAACTTTACAAGCTAGCTAGCTTGTGTCAGGTCCGGAGCTATACATTTGCACAATTTTTTAAAATAGAAACACAATCTAAATGGCAATCTTAAAAAGATATAGTATATGTATATATATATATATATATATATATGTATATGTTATGCTCTAGTTGGTAAGCCTAGACTTGCATGGCTTTGTAACAATTTTCATTTTAGTGAGGCTCAACGTTCATTTAATGTACACGTTTCATACATTGCTAGGCTTAGTTATGTTATTTTTCTGAAGAAATAATTCGATCCCTTAGCTTGTAGCCTTGAAGGAAGAGAGAGGTGTTTCTATTTTTGTGCCTTTTTATGTTGAGAAAATATTTATCGATAAAAAAAGAGAGTGTTTGTTCGTTGTTATAGATATGATGTAAATAATTTTTGTATTCTTAAATTGAAATGGTGATTTGGAGTTGGCAGGCCCAGACCATTAGCGTAGTGAAGTGGATCTCCAGCAAAAATGGCCCAAGTCGAAGATGTAATAAATAAAGGAAAAAGGGAACGCACTAATATTTCACTCAAACATTATGGACGTCCATTCAAGTTATGGTCTTCTGGATGGATGAGTATTACTAGTACTAGTGTTGTTTTTTATTTCTGCAGCACAACTGTGATTGGCGGAACGTACAGTGTACAATTCCGGCGGTTGGAGTGGACTTCCATATGCTTCTCCGGTTGAAGCTTTTCAAAGGGAAACAACCACAGTCTTAAGTGATTGCTAGCAAACAAAAAAAGGGCCTCTTAATAAAATTTGTACTTGTTCTCAATTATTATCTCTTTAATTTGCTACTGGACTTCCCGCCCTAGCTATTAACTAGTAATAACTACCTACTCTTATTTGTTTTAGTACTAATAAGCATCGTTGTGGGCAAAACGTAGTGTATATTTGAATATCACCACCATAATTCAAATCTTTTTTTCTCCATTGTACAAATATATAAATTAGTTATGTGTAGGTAGGCTGTAGGCTGTAGCCATTAATAACAGCTAAAAACTTATTCATTAATTATCAATATATTTTGTGGGTGTTGTTATCGTCAAAGAAAAACAACATTTTTTTTCTTATGGAAGACGAATAGCCAGGCATAGATCTACGGAGTAACTTTAGTCTTGTGTAGATTGAAACACATTAGAATTTATTCCAGAAAAAAAAAAAAAACTAGTTGAGTTCAAGAAATCCACATCAAATTTCGATCAATTAATTATCCATTTATTCCTATTTTTTTGGATCAGTGGGTTACCAACTCATAATTTTCCAGAAGACATGCAATTTTTTGACTAAGACATAACTATAATCCAAAATCTTGTGATCCCATATATATAAACACACATGTCTTCTTCTTTGTCTTCCCATCAGTAGAGACTGATCCAAGATTTATATTTTATGGTTTCGAAATATCATTAGACTTATAAAATACTAGAACGTCCGATCACTATTTTGTCCCTCCATTTAAGCTGATCTAATAATAGGAACACTATATAATTAATTTAACATTCGAGGTTGAGACAAATCTATTGTTTAAAATAAGGTTTAGCTGAATTCAATAATTTCGATGCAAATACTATATATATGTAATGAAAAACCTAGATAACGAATCATATGTTATGACTCGTAGAATAAAATGAACCGTCCATTCAAAGTATTTAAGATAAATAAAAATTAGAATTTTAAATCCGCGTATTTACACATTAAAAAGTGAGTTTGGTAGGAGTTAGCCTAGAAATCAAGAATCCCAACATTATAAATTTAAAATGTCTAGAGGGTCCAATGTACTGTTAAAACGTGACCCGTAACTGAACGGAAGGCATGCATAAAACTTTTTGTTTTATTGTATTTAAAAATAGCAAAGTAGCTGGCTATGCTACTCACAATTGTAAGAAATATATATATAGGGACAAATAAATAAATAATATTGACGCATCAACATTGTAATTATAGTTAAAATTTACTGATTTGTGAATAAAAATAGTAATACTCCCTCATTTAAATTTATTTGTTCTATTTTAACTTGAATATTGTTTAATAAAGTAAAAAGAACTTTAGAGTTTTATTATGATAATTAAATAAAAAATATATCAAAATATTATTTAATTTTATAATCTTAAACATGTCACATATAAAAGATAATCTCTCTTCCCATAATCGGTAATCCTTTATAGAGTTACTCAGCCATTTTATTTAGCAATAACATACTTTAATTGAGTACAACCATAATTGGTTATCTTTATAGAGTTATTCTATCGTTTTATTATCGATAACATACTTTAATTGAGTACGAAGTTTAAAATGAAAATATTTTAGGTACACTAGACTTCCTAATTATGAGGTCTTGAATTTTGAAGACCTAAAGAAATTTACTCTTTTAGCATTAAAAAATCGATTTTACAATTAATTATGAGGTAAAAATTTATCCACTGAGGTTTGGAAATTCAAGATAAAAATAATATTTTCTCCAATGAGGTCTTTATATTAATAAAAAAAAAAATTATTTTTTAATAGTGTTCAATTCTCAAGAAATATCTAGTGAATAGAAATAATTTATTATTATTGTTTTTCTCAATTGACGTAAATTAAACTAAATAAATGAGCACTCGTTAATGAGTAGAATTTAACTATGATTAATGAGTAGAATTTAACTATGATTAATGAGCACTCGTTCCAACCTCATTAAATACTTTCTCCATTTAAAAATAAGTAATGACGTTTTACATTTTTGCTTTGTTTCAAAACACAATATAATCAAGAAATATTAATATTTACTTCCATAATTATCCAAGCTTTAACACATGAAATTTTACATCATTAAAAAAATGTTTATTCAGTCAAGGTATTTAATTAAAGATGAGCTAGTAAAACACTTGAGTATTTTAAAATTAAATTTATATTTACCATGGCGTAGTTTCAACTAGATGTATTTAAAGTTTCTTTCAATGTTGCATTTCCTCTGTCATTATTTTTGGTCTATTGCAAAAATAAATAAAAAGAAAAATGGAATACAGAGTAGTGCTTCCCTATAACTACTACTGCTCTACTTCTCTGATTTCTACTTTCAGAGAGGAAACACACACTGCACTAAAACTGTTACTACTATTTCAAGTAAGTGGAACTCATACATATACAACTGCCCATCATAAATGCCTCTTCAAACGAAATAGTGAGCTTTTTCTTGTTGTACCTTTCACGGATTTCTCCATTACTATTCTGCATATATAGAGTACATCTGGCATCTATTCGTTGTTATCCACACTCCATTTTTACTTTTTCCCATTGCCTTGATAATCAATAGAAACTAGTTTTGCCATTTTGGTACTGTTGATTTACTGTATCTGAAATGGAGCTTGATAAGGTGACGATGGAGATCTTCTCTAAACTCGAGCAGAAATGGTTGTACCAGTACGAACAGAAGAAAACACGTATTCTCACCATTGACGGTGGTGGAACAACCGGCATTGTTTGCGGTGCTGGGTTGATTCATCTAGAAGACCAGATCTGTTCCAAAACCGGAGATCCTCACGCTCGAGTTTCGGACTACTTTGACATTATAGCTGGTACCGGCATTGGAGCGGTTTTTGCCGCAATGCTTGTTGCTGACGCAGGCGATGGACGTCCGATATTCACCGCGAAGGATGCTGTGAAATTCGTAACCGTAAACCAGACACGGCTGTTTAAGGCGAAGAACGTCGGTGTTTTCCCCCGGAAAAGGAGGTATTCAGGGAAGAGTATGGATAAGGTATTGAAGGAAGCTTTCATAAGAGAGGACGGGAAAGTGATGACGCTAAGGGACACGTGTAAGCCTATACTTGTTCCTTGCTTTGACCTCAAAAGCTCAGCTCCCTTCGTTTTCTCCCGAGCTGATGCGACGGAGTCTACTAGCTTTGATTTCGAGCTCTGGAAAGTTTGCCGCGCCACGTCAGCAAATCCGTCAATGTTTAAGCCGTTTCAGTTAAATTCTGTCGACGGAAAAACCTCTTGCTCCGCCGTAGACGGCGGTCTCGTGATGAACAACCCAGCCGCCGCGGCGGTAACTCATGTTTTACACAACAAACGAGATTTTCCTTCGGTGACTAGCGTTGATGACCTGTTAGTTCTCTCTCTAGGTAACGGTCCGTTAAGTCCCCAGTCAATCATGAAACTCCGTAATGACGGCTACTGCTCTCCATCTTCCGTCGTCGGTATCGTTGTCGACGGCGTATCTGAAACCGTTGACCAAATTCTCGGCAATGCGTTCTGCTGGAATCCTAATGACTACGTCAGAATTCAGGTAATTTTATCTAGTGAGATTTCACTCTTTTTGAGTAGTTGATCACTTAAATAAATTACTCATATCTTTTTTATTAACTAGACACTAATCCATCATTGGCATTGTTAATAAAGAGTTTAGCAATGTTAAATTTGTCTAAAATAACACAACACAAATTGTAGTTTAGCTGGATAACTAATTAGCTACTAATTTGGTAATTAGAGTCAGTGCTATTAACGGAGTGGCGTTTATGCACAGGCAAACGGCTACACAAGTGGAGGAGTGGGTCCGAGACCGACAGAGGAGGAGGTGTTGGAAGAAAGAGTGGTAGAGTCGTTGCCTTTTGGCGGTAAGCGGTTATTGACGGAAACTAACAGACAACGAATCGGAAGCTTCGTACAACGACTTGTGAAGAGTAGTTTGCCGCCAAGTCCTTGCAAGGAAACTAACGTGAACCCCCTCATAAACGGACGTTAAGTCATATTCATTGTCTTCTTATTTGTTTGATAATTCACTTTTTGTCCCTTCTGTTTAGTGCTAGACTCGAGATTAGTTTAAAACCGTTGTCGTGTTACGTCTTAATCATCTTGATGTTCGAGTAGAATATTAGTGGTCACATTTTAATAATAGAGTACTAGCTTAGTGTCTACTGACTACTGTAATATTTTACATAAACTCTCTTTTGTCTTAATGGATCGTATCAAATGAGGATATATATATATATGCAGGAATTATAAATAAAATACAACTATGTATCAGCTAACAAAAATAATATACGCATTGTACTAAAACATTACTAACATGTCCTGAAGTTAAGTATTTTAAACTTATATTCTGATGCGCTAACTATTACGTACAGCTGATGGAATTAATTAAAATTGCACATTTGCAAGCACATGGTTATTTTTTCTTTCTGTAAACTTATTACTATTAGTTGCCTAAAATCTCGCTAATATATTAATTAATTAGAGTTTAAGTTTTGTGCACCGTCGGTGTATGAAATTTCTACACCATCAGGTACTTTTAATGAAATTTAACCATAGTAACTTATTTTAATAAAATAACAATAATTATAAAAAAGAAAAAAAATAGAATATCAACAGTTGAGTCCTACTTGGATTCTAATCATATTTATTTCCATAACTAAATTATTTTCTTTCCAAACTTAAATACAATATTGAGTTTTACCGTAGGTTTTCCCAGGATCATGCTTATGTAGTTCTTCAAAGCATCAAAATTTGTGAATTTGCTAAGAAATAATTTTTAGAGCATCAGGCGATTTTGAAACTTGACAAGCTTCTTCTACTTAGTGGTTCGTTCTTATACAATATGAACAAATTTCACATTTTTTTTCTCGTTTGCCAGCATAAAAAAGCCTCTTTTGAACAATATCTTCATGAGCAAAAGAATTTCAATGTACTAAAAATAAGTGAATATAGTCTCATGAGAGGTGAATATTGTATCTTAAAGTGTTTTTATATTGTCCCCAATACGTTTGCTCTGCTCTTTAGAATGTTGGGAAGGAGTTTATTGATTGAACTTTCATTAATATTGAATATGTTTTATAATTGAAGTGTTGAAAAATATATGAGCAGATTCATTATTGTAAGCTATCTAACTTTCTTAATTGTATTTTGCAGGATTAATGGAAAAATCA
Organism: Solanum verrucosum; assembly: GCF_900185275.1. NCBI lineage: Eukaryota > Viridiplantae > Streptophyta > Magnoliopsida > Solanales > Solanaceae > Solanum > Solanum verrucosum. The sequence goes on from NW_026020430.1 coordinate 5,536,528, forward strand.
AATGTAGATGTGCAAAATATAGGAGTTGAAGTTCTATTAGAAGAAAGTGACATGGAGGGAACTGGACAAACTGCTTCCGATATAGGTGTGGAAAATTCAAAAGCTCCCTACATTAGTAAGGAGTTTCAGTCTCTTGATGATTCATTTAAGTTTTATCTTGATTATGCTCATCGTAATGGTTTTAGTGTGCGCCGTGGTCGTATGACTAAATCAAGGAAAGATAAATCAATAATTGGTCAAGAATTTGTTTGTTCGAAGCAAGGATTTCGTTCAAAGAAAAATTTAGAAAGCAATAAACCACAAGATGAAACTAGAGAAGGATGCAAAGCGTTGTTATATATGTCGAAGAAAGGAGAAGATAAATGGGTTGTTTGTAGGGTTGTTGCTGAGCACAATCATGAACTTGCATCTCCAAATAGTCAAAAGTTTTTGCGGTCAAAATGGAAAAATGGATACCGGCATATGTGCGTAGCACTTTTTGTGCAGGCATGTCGACAAGTCAAAGAAGTGAGAGTATGAACAAATTTTTTAAAGATTATTTGAATTCTAGTACTCCAATGAGTGTATTTGTGGTGCAATATGATAAGGCTATTGACGCTAGATATGATAAAGTAAGGGAGAAGGATTACAAGACAAAACATTCAAGACCTATCTTGAAAACTTTGTATCCTATGGAAGATGAAGCAGCGAAGGAATATACAAGAAAAATGTTTCAGATTTTTCAAGAAGAACTAATTCAGTCTCAAAAATTTATCGCCGAAAAGATTGAGGTCAAGGATGGAGCAAACATCTATAAAGTACATCAGCTTCAAAGACAAAGGCCAGCATATATCGTTAGTCTAGATCTTGCATTGAAAAGAGCTGTTTGTTCATGTCACAAGTTCGAGTTCATGGGAATTCTATGTAGACATGTACTAATGGTATTTATAAAAAAACAGATTCACTCACTTCCAATGTATTATTTATTAGATCGATGGACAAGAAACGCAACCAAAGAAAAAGCTAATGACCCCTCAAACGTAACACAAACTTTGAAACCTTCTACTTTGTGGTTTAATAACATTATGATGCATTCTATTGGGTTATCTGAACGAGCTACAAAGTCTGAAAAACATTATCAATTTGCGCATCAAAGATTATTGCAATTGTGTGGAGAACTTGATGAGCTTTCTTATGAATCTGAGGAAGATTGTGTATCAGGTGGTCAAGTTAGTGAGAAAGATCAGGAAATAAACTCATGTGAACAAAGTCAAGATGTTACTTTGCATGACCCTCCGGTAGCAACAACTAAAGGGCGCCCGAGATCTTTGAGGATGAGAGGTTTTCTAGAAGTTACTCAGAAGACCAAAAAAGTTTCGTCTCCAAAAATTAAAAGAAGATCTTCTCAAAAGCAAAAAAGGCAAACGAAAAGTGTGAAACTTAAGAGAAAGGAAACAAGGTAATTTCACTTAGCATGATGCATATTATTTCTATTGGGATTACTTTTGTAATAACTTCTAAAATTACATTTGTAGTTCAAACATTAATGCTTATTCAGAATTTTATCAAGAATATGTTGAGAACGCTGGTTGTGCTTATGCCACCTCATTTACAGTAAGAATTGCTCTTTCTTTAATCATGTCGTGTATATATTGTTTACATGATAAGATGCGTGTTGATGAATTATTATTCTCTTATCAGGATTTGATGAAAGCGGCTTCAACTCCATTCCAACAATATCGTCCTAGTTAGTGAGTAAAAAGATAGAAGATTTGGAGCTTTGAGAATAAGAAGGAAAGAGGAAGAAATAGTTCTTTAGATTTAGATTTATTAGTTTTTCTCTGTTTTTTTAATTCTAAATAGTCCTTTCATAGTTTATTTTGATGTGTTTATTGTGTAAAGACAGTATTAGTATTTGGACATAATCAACAGGTAAGCATGTTGATCAATGAACTGAGTTTGCTAGTGTATATGATTTTATTACATTGTTGATTTTTTTCTAGTTACTGGATCATCTCTTGTTTGGACAAAATAGATTCCTTGTCTAGCAGGTTCTCTTGGATATGAGATCGTCTCTTATCTTTTGTTTATTTTTACTGTGTGGTTGATCCTCATCAAACAAAAAATATTTTTACTACATACTTTAGGTTTCTGATTACATCTGGTACTGATATGCCGCAAGTGCTATGCTCGGTTGCATCCTCGTGCTATCAACTGCCGCAAGAAGAAGTGTGGACACAACAACCAGTTGAGGCCTAATAAGAAGATTAAGTACATACTGAATTCTAATTGCTGCTGACTTGTAGTTGCTTGGATTTTCTTATAAAAAAATTGAGTAGTTGAATTTATTTTTTGCTTTCCTGTTCATTTTACCCTTTAGAGATTGATAGACTTGTATTTGGGAGGTATATGAAGATTTTTTGCTGCTTAAAATAAGACTCATTAATTTCGAGGCGTGTTTTGATAAATAGTTAGGAAACACATGATAGTTAATGTAGGATACTCGCAAGAAAATGATACTACTTCGGTGTGCAGGCCCCTGTGATACACCAGATGTTGTTGAGCTTTTTCTCTCTTCCTCCTCTCTCACCAGCTGCTAATAGTATCATCAGTCTATGAATTTTCTCTTCATTTCCAAAATGGCACCAGAACAAGTACAAAGATCTGGACGTAATACATTACATAAATTTTAATTTCAGTCTTTCATATTTTGTATAAAATTTCATTTCATTTCATACAATTGTACAAATTCTGAATACATTTATATTTGAAATCATAAAACGTCTCTTTTTTGCTCTTCAAATCATCTTCCATTTCTTTTACACCATGTAATATACATGTTGTTTGAATGGATAAGAGGAGCGTTATATGCATTGTTGTTGACTATTGTGAAGATAGAAATATGACATAAATCATAAGGTAGTCTAGAAATTTTTTCCAGAGAAACAAGATGGCTACAACTTTATCGTCCTTCACATTCCAATGGGTCGTGTCCAAGCAAACAACATTGATGACCTAGCTCGTTTGGCTGATGAGTATGGTTCAAGAGAGCTCCGATTGACTGTGGAACAGAACATTATTAGTACTACTAGTATCCAGTTTTATGGACAAGACAAAAGTAGTTCGTTGAATATAACTGAAGAAGTTCAAAAGCAAGCATCTCTTATGAGGCTAGCACGGAAGCACTAGATAGGTTGCCAAATTGGTGTGCACAAGTTTTGAAAAAACTAGCAGAATGACATTATTTAATGGAAGATCCAAGATACCACTATATACTTTAAAATGTGAAATTTGTTCTAATTGTATAGCGACATACCACTAGGTAGAAGAAGCTTGTCAAGTTTCAAAATCGCCTGATGCCTTTAAAAATTATTACTTAGCAAATTCACAAGTTTTGAAGCTTTGAAGAACTACATAAGCATGATTCTGGGAAAACATACGGTAAAACTCAATATTGTATTTAAGTATGGAAAGAAAATAATTTAGTTATAGAAATAAATATGATTAGAATCCAAGTAGGATTCAACTGTTGATATTCTTTTTTTTTTCCTTTTTATAATTATTGTTATTTTATTAAATAAATTACTATGGTTAAATTTCATTAAAAGTACCTGATGGTGTAGAAATTTCATACACCGACGGTGCACAAAACTTAAACTCAATTAATTAAGGCAAAGCTATTCTTCTACTGTCACGCAGGAATTTTACCAAAATAGAATTAATTAATAAAAGAGAAAATGGTCAAAACCCCCAAAGCTATTACCGAATTTTTAACTACACACTTATTTTTTATGGAGGTCCTATCACCCCTGAACCTCTTAAAAGTGAAATATCTAGCCCCTACAAACTCACGCCCAGATTCGCATTAGGTAGTAATCAACACGCACTATCATGTAATATTATCCTTTTTTTATAAAAAAAATTAATCATTCTTTTATGTTTTACTTTTTTTATTATTATATATTTTCATCTTCTCCTTTTCTCTTTCTTTTCCATTCCTCCATTTCTTTTTCTTTGAAGCTTCTGAAGATTCGACGACGAGGATGCCATGACTACCGCATCTTCGACCCTCACCGGAATTCTAAACACCAGGAAATCTCGTTCTCTAAAGCTAGAGACAGACGAAAAACTTTACCACTAATTAATGTTTACAACAATTTCAATAAATGGGTCTTCTTCGTTAAAGGGTATCACCCAATGATGAATTCTTCTCCATTAATTGAATTTATTACTTAGTGAACTCTTCCATTAATGACTAGCTTAAAGTTTGATTCTTCTAACTTTCAATTTTGATTTTGATTTTGAATTTTGAGCCACCAACAAATTTTCAAAGTGATGAAAAGTGGAGATATGATGAAAAATATGTGATTTGAAGATATGAATTGGCTTAGTGATGAAAAGTTGATGATGGTGGTGACCTGGTGGTCGAGTTGAGCCCGCCGGTGTCTATGGATCTTATGAACATTGAAGGGAAAAGATAAAGAAGGTAAAAAAAAAAAAAAGGAAACATAATTTCTTTTTTTTTAAAATAGAATATTAATATGAAATAAATTAAATATTTATAAAGTTAATATTGTAATCATCTTTTTATCTCTCACTACATCTTCTTTACCACATCAGCATTTAAGGAGCAACTAACTACACTTAAAATAGTTCAAGGGGTAATAGGACTCCCGTATAGTATGAGTGTGTAATTGCGCTCGAGGAAGTCAGACTACATATATTATTAACAAGCATATATAGTAAAATATGTCCAGCTATGGGTTTAACCGCAATTATTGGCACTTGAAGTCTTTATGCTGCCTCTAAGTACTATATATGCATCTCTTAAGTTTTGCATAATGTTATGTGAGATTGTAAGTAATTTTATACTTTATGAGATTACTTAAGAATGTAGCATTAGTAAGTTAATAACCTGAAAAGATAAGTAGTAAAAAGTAATTTATTAAAAAGCAGTCAAACTGCACTTAATTCTGTTTGGAGACATTTATGTACAAACGTATACGCAACTTCTTTTAACGTTACTTTGTCAGCGTGCGACAGCTTCAAAAGGGATTTAATTTGTATGACATTCATTTGCTTTTGACTCTCTACAACAAACTGCAAAATTAGCAAAACGCTATTATAAAATCAAACAGTAGTATAAGCTTTGTTTGGTCATCCAAACACATCCACACTTAAAATAAGAAATTCATAATTTTGAAAATAAGACAGGTTACTCTCCATTTCAAATTAATTGAATTGTTGAGGTGTTTCACATCCTTTTAAAAAAGAAGATTAAGACATAAATTAGGCATAACTTTTCATTTTTACCCTTATTAACTATTGTCAAATTTATGATTAAAATAGTGAACATTAATTAATAACTAATTCCAATGCTAACTAATGAAGGATAAATTTGAAGAACATTTTAAAAGTAGTCTTGAAAATTAAACAATTAATTTAATTTGAAAAATATAAAATGTCTCAACAACTCAATTAATTTATAATGAAGGGAGTACTACACACCATGACGGAGTTACACATTAATTTTGTTAACATTAATGACATATGGTGTATATACTCGTTATGTCCCATATTAATTATATCCTCTAATTTATGATTTTTTTTTAAGAAGCATATAAAGAGAAAGTGGATAATTAATATAAGACGGAGAGTATAACTTTAAACATCCATGTATATATAATTCTTCCTACCTTATTTATATACTCTATAACTTTGCCTTTCTTTTGGAAGGGAAGGGTTGAAGTTGTCAAATATTTATGCAGTTGAGTTATTGTCTCATCTTCCGTATGAATTAGTTGTGGTACGTAGAAATTAATTACATATTCTTTTTGGAAATTAATTATGAATACACCTACACGCCCAATAAGGTAAGACCAGTAAGAATATAGATATACTCTTTTAATGCCAGATACTAGTAATAGATGGGCTTTTTTAACCATCAAAATGATGTGCATTGGGGTTATTTTTCCTTTAATCAGAGATCTCGAATTCGAGTATGAAAAAATTCTTAATAGGAAGCACTACCATCCAAATGGTCAGCATGATTCGAAATAGTCGAACTCCAATGTAGATACTGATCACTAAATCGAAAAAAAAAGGTGGGCCTTTTCGTTGTGTGGGTATATACATGTTAGACTTTTAAATATCAAAATACGTACATATAAATAAAATATACATATTAACGTAGTGAAATTAATACCATAAATCCTTAAACACAACAAATCCAAGAGTGCAAATCAATAATATGATGAAAACATACCAATTAATATCATAGCACTACAATTAGTAAGACTCTAAATTATTAACCTAAAAGAGAAAGCAGACCTACTTCTCTAGTTGCACAATTTTCAATAATTAAAAGTAGTTGTCCATATAATACTCCCTCTATATATTTTATCTATGTTATTTTATTTTTTAAAATATTTTTACTCTTTTAATTTTAATATTCCATCTGTCGCTAATTACTTGTCCACTTTTCTTTTTATAATTGTCCCTAATTACTTGTCCATTTTGACAAATCAAGAAAGGACAAAATAATTTTTACCTATTATACCCTCAATTAATTACTTTGAAAAAGGTATAATTTTTTGAAAATCTTAAATTTTTAATAAGGTAAAATGGTAAACTCACTATGTCAATAATTTTTTTTTAATAGGTGTGTCAATTCAAAAGTGGACAAATAATTAGGAACAGAGGGAGTACCTTTTAACTAAAAAATGGGAAAAAGATCAATTTGTTTTAAAATTAAAAAAACATTATAGTTTTTTAAATTTTCTGGCCAAATTTTCTAGCCATTTAGCACTTTTCATTTTAAATTGTATGTTACGCTTTTCGAAAGTCAATTTGATTAATTTTCAAAGTTAAATTAGATTGCATTACTTCAATAATTTAAATTAAAAAATTAAATATTCAAAACTATACAAAAATTACTATAAATTCCAACTTTTTATATATCAATATGATAAAAATACATCGTAAAATATTAGTCATTAACCTACAAGTTTACAGTAACATAGTTAAGAGTAATTAGTAGTATCTTTAGTTCGACTCATCTTGCTAATATAAGGAAAAAGAAGAAATTTAAAGAAATGACAAGGGCAAATGCCTAAGTAAAAAGTATCAAAACAAGAATGTACAATACTAACAAGAAGTATTTATGAATTTTATGTATTTGTTGGGAGATTCCTGACATGTACAGGCATAGTGGGTAAAATATATATTATTCAATTAATAGATTTAACCATCATTTCTAACTTTTCTTCTGTCGATTCTTTTGTTTTTACTCATTGGATCCCCTCAAAATTACAGTAGTTGTTCTACCAACTTATTACGATAATTTATCAACGTGTATCAATCGAAAAGATCCCGTGCATCACTAAAAATATGCGGCTGTTTCTTATTAAATTAGAGGTTTTGGATTCAAATCTAGAATACGAATTTTATTAAATTAGAGATTTTAAATTCGATTCTTGAGTATAATTTTTTTTCCATAGGAAGCGTTATCGAAGAATGAGACATATACACTGTATTATTATTATATTTTAATATGACAGAGATGAATTTCGTATCTGTACGTACTGTTATATGCTCGATAAAGTTTGGTGGTTTTTAATTATTGTGGTAGTGGATAAAATTCAACTACTTTGACAAAAATAATAATAACAACTTTAACGATATATTAGTGAATACTACTGGTCAAGGGGGACCATATGTGAATTTATCTCGAGATAATCCTTTGAACAGTGAAATTGTCCTCAAAATTGAGGATTACATATATAATAATTGAACCCTGAGGGGTAGCTCAGCTGGTAAAGGCCTGGGACAAAGTCCTTCAGGTCGCCGGTTCGAGCCCCAGCAGGGCCACTGGAGGCATTACAAACCGGCCGCGTCTCCAGGGCCCCGTGGAACTAACCGTGGTGGACCCGCCTTGAAACAGCGAGACCCGGTGGGTACAGCTAGTCGGGTTCGCAAAGCGACGCCCGGAAACCACGGTAAAAAAAAAAAAAAAAACATATATAATAATTGGGGAAGAATGTTTATTCTTGATGAGAAGAGTGTTATTTACGTCATTCACAAAGTTCTCCTGGCACGTTAACCAGTATTAGAGTTTTTTTTTTCCTATTCTTAAACATCAGTATAGTTGTGTAGGTTATTTATGTAATTACAATTATAGTTTAAAAAAAGGATGAAGAAAAATAAAAATTGAGAAAAAGGTCTGAAAAATACATTAAATTTGGCCGAAATTGCTGTTACGATACCAAACTTTATGGAGAACCTTTTACTCCTGCACTATTTAATAGTGTATTTTAAAGGTATATATATAAATATGTGCCCGTGTGGACACATTACTATTTATAATGATGCAATATTGATGATGTCGGCACATATATATATATACCTTTAAAATACACTATTAAATAGTGCAGGGGTAAAAGGTCATTTCCAAAGTTCGGTATTATTACAACAATTTCGATCAATGTTTGGATATATTTCAGACCTTTTTCCCATAAAAATATTTTAAATATTTCACTCTCTTTAAGAAGATTCAAGTTTATTAGAACAAATTTTTTACGGATTTTAGACTTATGGTTGTGTAAAATATAAAAATAAGAACTGCGAATAAATCAAAAAGGGCAGAAGAGTGGCATTGTTCGTCGTTTTTCTGTAGTAGAATCATGAAGGCAACGGAGCTAATTAGACATAAAGTTCCAAGGGGACAAGATCTTATCCAATCTTATATATTTACCACCTGAAAAACTTCTCTATTTATTAACTTATTTCAATCTTATATAGTATATTAGGGGTGCAGAGGTATGTAGAAGAGTTAAGGGGATTCATTCGGCCTCTCGTTACGTTGTTTATATATTATTAATTTTTTATATATATAAAAAAAATAGATGTTGAACTCTTTTTAGCTTTAATATTTATTTTTTATATTTGATTTTGTATTCTCTTCATTTCATTTTACTTGACCCCTGTATTAAAAATAAATGTTTCATCTTTCTTATCCATTTTAACAAATCAAGAGAGTATCACTTTTTCCTGATATGAACCTTTATACTATTAAATAAGAGATAAGTGTAAAAAAACACATCTAAAATTTACTATCTTTTCTTTTTAGTTTCATACCTGAACTATTGAGAGTGTGATGTGACAATTTTTTAAAATGAAAGAGAGTTTGTATTACACACACCATGGTGTAAGTGTTACTTTTGTCAAGGTGGAATATTTTATACATGTGGAATGTCATGTGTCAAGGCTTTTTCAAATAAAAGTGAAAATGTATTAAACACACCACTATGGACTACGGTGTGTTTCTCAAACTAATAAGTGATAGTTAAGGTATGAAACTCACAGTCTCAATAGTCTAGGTATGAAACTCAAAATAAAATAAAATGACTTAGATGTGTTTTTATCACTTATCCCATTAATTAATAACTATAGGAAGTAATAGTTAAATTTAAAATATTTCAAAACATCATTAATAAGGTGAATTTGATACAGCGAATTTCTCAACGATATGATGGAGTGCGTATGGAGAGATGAAAATGAGGGAGTACATACGTATACGATGGATGTGTGTCGATATATATATATATATTCTATTATATAGAAAGATGAAGCCAACCAGACGACCAAGGGTAGTTTTGTCAAACAAAAAATATTTCAAGCTTAGTTTAAGTGTACATTGTGCATAAAGTATTAAAATTTCCAAAAAAACCAATCAAAATTTATGTAATTCCCAATGAATCCATCACTAAGTCATTGCAAAGTTACATGGACCCCATTTATTGATTTACTTCAAAACCATGTACATTCAAGCTGATAAATTTTTTTAAAAATTCTTTTTTATTTTTGAATGTATAATTTTTAATGAGATTTTTTCATACCAAAAATTCAAATTTGAGGGCATTTAATCATTTCCTTTCTTAGTGTGGTTTGATCATGAAAAAATACTGTTTATTTTATTTAAAAAATTTATAGTTGAAGTCATGTTTGGTTAAATTTTATGCAAAAAATATTTAGAATTTAAATATACTTTTTCTAAAGGCATAATATATAAATATGTCATTTAATTTGTTTCATCTAACATGTCCTTCAATTTTAGATATCCATAAGTAGACACATAAACTTGTATAGAATTGAACAAGTTGACACTTGTGTCCTACTTGACGTCCTATGTGACAATATAATTCACGTCCTATGCGATATTTTATGTGGCTCCCACGTGTGTTATTCCCCGTAGGACGCGTGTGTCTACTTCTTCAACTTTATAAATTTTTAAGTGCTTACATGTGCACTCCCTAAGTTGAATGTCATAGATGTCAGACGAAGTCAAGTTAAAAGATATATTTATATATTATGTTTTTCTAAATATGGTTTATATTCTCAGTTTCTAAAAATTACTTGACTAATATACTTGAGACGTACAACCAAATTGCAATAAAAAAAAGTAATATCTCAAAATAGATAGTTGTATAATGTCATAGATTAGATCTCATATAAGAACTACCACATACTATAACAAAAAAATATCACTTTATTTAAAATTTTTGAAGTTGAACTTGTGTCAAGCTATTGATTTTGCAAATTATATTTGATTATTTGAATGTGTTTTTTAAAAAAAAATTAATAAACTAATATGAAATATAATTCAAATGGGGTCATTTTTATAAGAATAAAGAATTTGTGATAAATTTTAAAAAGGATAATATAGTTAGGGGCTGTTTGGTTATTGGTTAGACTTACGCAGTTTTTAGTAATGCATGGTTTAGTTATGTAGGATTTAGTTATGTGGTATTAATTATGTTGGTGTTAATTATGCAAATATTAGTTATGTAGGTATTACTTAGTTATGTAGAGATTACATTACATAAATTATTAATTATTGAATATATTATTTACAAATAAATAAGCAAGCAAATAGTATAATTTCCAAAAAAAAATAAAAATAGAAAGAAATCTTCTCTATACTTAAGTGGGAATTCTATTTATTTTTTCTCTCTCTTTTTTTTTTTAATGTTTAAAGCTTATAAAAATAAAATACCATAAATATATTTCAAGTACATTATAAAATCCTATTTTATATAATGGAAATTTCTATCAAGATGCTGCATGTATTGTTTGTACATTTTTAGTATACCAAATATATGAGTTATATATAAATTTATATTCCAAATAAAAAAACAATACATAATAATTAAATATGTGGAATATATTTAGTAATATATGGTGATAATATATGATTAGCATATGCGTTGTCAAAATTATACATTCCGATTCATCATATTAATAAAATATTTATATTTTGATTTCAAATGAAAACAAATAAAAAATTGTTCGTATACAAAAGAAATAAGAAACAAAAATAGCTAGGAAAATAGAATAGTTATGTAAAGTTTTTTCTAGAGTTTTCAATATAAAAAGGTAATAGGGATAAATGTGTAGTTTTTTTAATACATGTATAACTAATACCCTCATAACTTATTCCATCTTTTATCATGCATAATTTATACATAGATTCCCTCATAAGTTATGTAGGTATCAATTATGTAGGATTACAAAAAATGTAACCATACACCGTATAGAATTAATACAAGAATAACTTTTATACAATATTGAGAAACGTATCAACCAAACATGGTAAGTCATGTTGGCTTTTCTACCTAATAGGAAAATAGAATAGTTATGTAAAGTTTTTTCTAGAGTTTTCAATATAAAAAGGTAATAGAGATAAATGTGTAGTTTTTTTTAATACATGTATAACTAATACCCTCATAACTTATTCCATCTTTTATCATGCATAATTTATACATAGATTCCCTCATAAGTTATGTAGGTATCAATTATGTAGGATTACAAAAAATGTAACCATTCACCGTATAGAATTAATACAAGAATAACTTTTATACAATATTGAGAAACGTATCAACCAAACATGGTAAGTCATGTTGGCTTTTCTACCTAATACAAAATTTCTACCAAATATAGTAAAACAGATACAACTTTTTATATATGAGAAAAAAATGCATCTTATACGGTAACCAAACGGCCCCTTAAAGTATTAACAAGGTTTTGAATGTTTTTCAAATTTCAAATACAACTTTAAGTTATATTTGTAATTTTCATAATCAGATGTTGATTTTCAAATAAAGTGAAATAAAAAGATTATCTATTTCTTTGTGTTAATTTATTTTTCATATCTATTAAAAATAAATAATTAAAAATAATTTTATTATCTTAAAATAAGATATAATTTTATTTTATTTTTCATGTTTATACTACTCTAAATGTGAAAAGAATATCATCAAATTAACTGTTTAATTATGTTTGACATTATGTTAAAATAACCATTGGTGCATATTATATTGTATTGTTAATTAAGACAATTTAAATAAGTTACAAGTTATGATTTGATAAAAATATATGTTTATATATATATATATATATATAATTAACTGTTTAATTATGTTTGACATTATGTTAAAATAACCATTGGTGCATATTATATTGTATTGTTAATTAAGACAATTTAAATAAGTTACAAGTTATGATTTGATAAAAATATATGTTTATATATATATATATATATATATATAAATTATTATTATTATTGTTATTAATATAAAGTGTGATTTTATTATCATTTACTCTCGTTTTTATTAGAAAATATTAATGATAATTTTTCTTTTCAAAAAACTAATTAAATACCTCTTAAATTTGTAATATTGGGCCCGTTAACGGGCCCTTTCATATCTAGTATATATATATACGCATAGTGTATGTAGGAGAGAATTAATTAGTCACACCACACGACACGTGTGCATGGAGATATGACATGTGTACTGTTGCTCCCTTGCCGGCCGTTGGTGCTAGTTTGTGTGGTCTCAAATGATTTACTCCATTTGTCGCCAATAAATGCATGTCCATTTCATATGAATTTTCATGTTGTTTATGCCTATCATATTCGACAAGTATAGCTACGAATGCTTAATTATATATATAACATATCCTGAAAAAATAGAGTACTGGACATGCATGTGATTGACGACCCGTCCTTCTCTGTTTGACAGAATGGCCGTTGATTCTTTTTTGTTGCTTCACAAATTAAATCTTCATTTCTATGATAAAACTGGAGAACTTGCATGCATGATTGAATTACCCCTTCTTTTGGATGATTGACTACTACAACGTACGTGTTAAATTATACTAGTAATATTAATAGTGTAATTTTTGTTACACTATTATTGATATACAATGTTAGAAGCTTAATTACCTAAACTCTAAGTGCGTGCTATGTACTGCATTTTTTAGATGCAGATAGAGGTTTTGAAAATGCAGATCTGCATTATTTTAAGCAGTTATTGTTAAGATATGCACGGAAATCAAATGAAAATTGTTTTTGTTAACATCTGCAGTACCGGAGAGAACAGCCTCCTATAATTACAGTTAGTTAGCATTGGTAATAGAGAGATTTCGAAATCATCGATTAAAATGCAAAAATATTTCAGCCATCTTTCCAAAAAAAATTGTAAGGACCTTTCACCATTTTACTATTTTTTTTTATAGAGAGAAGAGAAAAGACAGTGGAGGAAATGACAATTATTTGGGCCCACAGAAAGTGAGGATAAGGAAAGAGAAAATTCGCTCTAATCATCAATTTCGCCGTTAGATTTTTTTAGTCAGATGTTACTATAAAACATGACTAATAAATACGTTTAATTTATTTATGTAAATCTTAAAAATATTGTATTATTTTTGTTAATTGCAGTAAATAATGTATTATTTATGTCGAAAATTCTTAATTAATTTTGTTTGTGGGGTTTCTTGATATTGTCCAAGTCATGGGCTTACGAAATTAGGAAAGTTTCAGTTTTATAAAATGAAACTTTTATATATTGTCTATAGTTATAGAGAACCGCTTGGCATACATGCAGAGCCAAATTACATATTCTGTTGTTCTTGATCTTAGGAAAATAAAATGGAGTTACACGTAGCATATTATATATTCTGTTTGGAGGATATTGTAATATACCCCTATTATTGTTGTATTGAGTGATGAAATTGAGGAACTTGGCTGAATTCAAAGTCTCCACTGCATGCATTTCTAGGAACTACCAGAGGTTTCACACGTGAATAAATAAACAATTCAAACAAATGATGCCAGGCTACATTTGGATTACCTAGTTTTTCATAATTAATACAAAGTGGTTGGATTTGATGGAAAAAAAAACAATAATAAAACTCTGCATTTAAAAAGTGTAGCTAGTTAATTAGAGGGCAATTCGGATTTTGAAAGTGTATATACAACTTTACATCTAAAAAGTGTAATTAGCTAGTTAATTAGAGGTGAATTTGGAATTTAAAAGTGTATAATATCTTATAATGATCTCAAGCAACTAAAAGTTAAGATTTTTGTAAAACTTAAGAACAAAAGAACAATATAAAGATGAAGACGAGAAGAATATAAGACAAGAGGAACAATATAAGATAACTTTCTTTCTTTCAAGTGTTCACCAAATCTTCAAGTGTATACAATATGAACCCTTATGCCTCTATTTTTAGTGTAACATAGAGGCATACAAAAGGTTAGTCATAAATGTGGCATTAACATGAATATAATGAAGGACATTATGAAAGTTAAAGGTTACAAGAATAATAGTTATAAAGTTGGAGGTTATGGAGGTTATAGTTCTCTTCATAATGGAGGAAAGTAATTGAGATAATGGGTGAGATTAACTTCTTGGTGTAGTGGACATCCACACTATAACATTTTATAACACTCCCCCTATGATGCATGTCCATAGATAATATGTCTCGTTAAAACCTTACTAGGAAAAAACCCTGTGGGAAAAAATCCTAGTGAAGGAAAATGAGTACACATATCTTTTAATACGCTTTGAATGTTGCCTCGTTAAAAACCTTACCAGGAAAATCCAATTGGGATAAACCATGGTTAAGGAAAAGAGTACAACGCGTATTTTTCTCTCCCTGATAAAAATTTTACTTGATAACTCGGAGACGATGCATTCCAATCTTATATCACAACTTCTCAAATATTGATGTTGGCAATCCTTAGTGAATAAGTTTACAAGATTATCACTTGAATGGGTCTTTGAACGTCTATCTAACCATTTTGTTGAAGATCATGTGTTAAAAAGACTTTTGGTGAAATATGCTTTGTCCGATCTCCTTTGATTGTATCCTCCCTTCAATTGAGCTATATATTATTTTTGTATATGATGGTTGTAATATTCTTTTCAAAAGAAAATCACATATTTTTTGAATATGATAGATCATGATTCCAACCAAACACACGCTCAACTTAATTCATAGATCAATATTATTTCTGCATGATTGGAAGAAGTGGTTACTAATGTGATTCTTTGAATTTCCAAGATATTGTTGTCTCCATATGTAAATAAATAGTCCATTTGCGACCGAGCTTTATGCATATCAAATAAATATTCTGTATTTACAAATCAAATCATTTCTGACTCGGGGATTGATTATTTCAATTTTATTAAAGCTCGTCTTTTCTTCCGAAAGAAAATCACACATCTTCTATATATGTGTTGAGTCACTTGCATGCTTTGTTAGTTTCTTGTCATAACTTGAATGATAATATGTAATGTGAGGCCAAAATACATATTTTTAATCATTATTTGCCTCACATTTATTATTTATATTTGTCCTTTTTAGCATAAATTTTATGAATTGTGCTTAATAGTATATTTTATTTGTAGAATTAAATTGGTATAAATATGAAGGAATTTAGAGCTAAAACAAATTAAAAATGAAAGGTTCAAGAAGGAAATCAAACAACAACTTAATTGATTAAATTGAATATTATATTAGATTTATATATATGTGGATCAAACGCCGCAAAAGAGAAAGAAAACATACAAGCTGCCACGTGGCAACAATATGATCCAATTATGTGAGGCGGCGGACAAAGTACTGTTCACGTGGAATTCAACTCCTTTTAGATTTTGAGTTCCTAATTTGTTTTGGATTCAATTATTTTATTCAGAATTTTTACATCTATAAATAGTACATAAGAATAATCATTAGGAGAGGAGGATACAATGTGAAAATAACTTTTAATTAAGGATATTTTCTTTTCTTCTCTTTTATTTTATTTGAATGATTCGTTGTAATTGCTCTATGTCTATATGGAGTTAAACTTCTCGTTCTTGAATTATATTTTCTTACAATATGATTGTTTAGTGATTTTGATTCGGCATGATTTGTTTATCATATTAGTTGTTCTTATATTCTTGTGATTACTATTTTGATGCTTGATCATCATTGAAATAAGCATATTGTTCGAATTGAACTCGGGAGAGGAATAAGAGGATAGAACGTGGAATATAAGGAGCATGATTTTCTCTTAATAATTAGGGTTAATTTGTAGCTAGGATAGGGATATACCTAGAAACCATGCTTGGTCACTATACAAGAAGAAATCGTAATACTCGGTACTTAATCCATCATATTCCCGCTCAACGATGTAGTTAGGGTGTTATTTATCGTAGGCGATTAGAGGTCAGGAGACCATGATCATATATTTAACCCTGTGAATCAATAACTAGATAATCAAATAAGTTGATGAAATTGATGCTAAACATGATTGTTAGTTAAATTATAATTCTAGATCGATTCATTCATTGATTGTGTAAACATCTATCTATTCTTAGTTAATTTATTTTTAGTTTAGTTAATATATTAATCTTTTGAAATCCTCCCATTAAATAAATAATTAGAATTAATTTAATTTAGTAAGAATAATTAGTTGACAAGTCCTTTGTGTTCAATAATCCGGTTCTTTTTTAGAATCACTATATTACTTGTGCGACCGCGTACACTTGCGTGTGCAATTGGAAGCAACAATATGACAATCCTTTCATATAACTTTCATTATGCATATCAAATAATCTTTTAGCATTTGCATAACCAACAATCTGTAAGTGCGCCAATTGCACTAATACATGACATTTTAAATGAGATAAAAAAGATTCTTTCTCTGTGTTAAATAGTCTCAAAATCATTTGGTACTCAATGAAATTCCTTTAAGACCTTTCAAATCTTTCAACGATTTTCATATAACTTTCATCGTCTAGTTAGACATAATAATTATTCATTATACATATTCAAGTATTTCATCAATTGCCAGACTGAAACAAATCTCATTGCATCCACCACTATAAAATATATCTCCATTTAATAATGTCAAGATTTTTGTGAAAACCCTTTATGCCCTGAGGCACAAATCGAACTTTATATCTTACGGTTATACTTTCGTACACTGATTCATTTGTACCAAACTGACATTATATTTTGATCCATGAACTATAAGATCAAAAACATCATTTTTCATAGTGAATCAAAATATACTTGATCTAGTGCCAATCATTTATCTGTCCACACTATATGACAAATTTGAATTTAAGATCCTCATAACCATTTATAGCATGAAATGCTACTTCATATCAAAGATACCGTCGAAGGTCATTTTGATAACGATTCCAATACGACATAACTTATCGAGATCTCTTTAGTTTTCATCATTTTCAGGTACCTGAACCTTTGTCAAGGTTTTATGAAGTGTTATGTCATAGTGCTCTTTTAAAGCACTTACCTCATTATCATGACCATTTTGATAATTTGCTTATCTCCTTCCTCAAGGAGTGATACATTTGGAATCGATTGGTCTATCACGCTTCTGGCGTACCATAGACTCTGTCCTTCAAGGACTATTTATTGGAGCATTTGCAGCTTAATTAAAATATTGGGTCAACAAATACATCTGACAAATTATATGCAACATTTTGCAAATGAATTATGATCTCTTGAACTTTAAGTTCACATTTTTTTAACGAGGATCTAGATAATTCACCCCACACATATTTTTCAGCTGCTAAACATATCTCCCACTAATGTTAGGAAATCTAACATTTACCCCCAACCTCATTTGGGGATCTATCTTTGTGTGTGGTGGAGCAATAAAATCATATGTGCACACATCAAATTTTTAGGTGGAAATTATTTGGTTCCTGACCCTAAACCAATTGTGATGGGAGAACCTTGTTGGCTTGATGCATACATGTTAAATAAACTCATCTCATACCAAATTTTCTTTGAGTGATTTGTTCTCATAATCAATGGTCTAGCTATAATTTGAGGCATACAATTTCTGCTAAATCAACCAGCATTATCAAACATAATTTTATAGTTTGGAACTGTGCTCTTAATTTAATAATTTGAGAAACAACCTTACAAAAACTAATTTGTAAGTGGATACAAATGCACATGTGACCATACCATAGATGCATCTATTAAATCATAATAGTAAACGGTAAACATGGCAGGTGAACGGGCCCATATTCCCCTTTTTATATGTTCCAAATAATTTCAGGGTATACAATCCCAACCTTAGTTGGTACAATGATCATTTTATCTCGAGAACAAGCAACAAAAGAGAATTTTTGAAGAATATTTTATTTCTTCAACATATAGCCACGTGAATTCTCAATATTTTTGCATCACATTTGAATCGGAATGGTCAATCGATTATGCCAACTGATATTTATTCTAGTAAACTTCTAGTTTACTTTTGCATGTGATTCCATGATCATGCCCATGTTTGTATACAACAAACAATAGAAAAAAAATAGGTATCTTATAGGTAAATATTTATATTCCACTTCAGTTGTAGTAATTTCAAGATATTAAATCTTCTCATAATTTATAGTCTCAATAGAATAATTTTTTCTTTTGGATTCCTCCGAAACTTAAAAAGTTTCTTTTGAGACTTACTGCAACCCCAATATTATGAACAATTTCATTCATCTGGATAGTAACAAATTAGCCCTTTCGGAACTCTCAATTAATTTTGTGTAATATCACAAATTTCACAACACCATTCTTATGGTGACCATCTCCTTCAAGGAGAAAATATTTATTGTCATGGTTAAAATTATTATTGCAGGACTTATTTCTTGACTACCAATGACAGATTTGTGTTGCCACACAATAATACTTATTTGGTCAAGGCCACAACCTTTATAGAAAATAATTATTTCTTTCTTTTGTCGTGTAATAGTTCATGATAGAACATACCACGATATTTGTGATGTACTCAAAGTATATGACCAAATAATCATTTATGTCAAAATATTTTTTCCAATCTCTCTAACCTCCCATACAGATAAGATGTGACATTTTTCCAACAATACATGAACATACTCTTATCCATAAGAACATAAGTCACATTTTCTTTAAGAAATGGACCATAGCCACTTGAACATGCTCCATAAGTTTTTATTAGAAACTCATAGTCATGCTTTGCATTTATCAAATTTATGTGACTCACCTCAACATGACTTTAAGAGGTCAAATGTACCAAATGTACTACCACTTTGTATTCCTTTATTTTGATGGAGGATTTACAAAACTTTTCAAATTGGGTTGCATCAACAATGAAGGACCATCTTAAGAACCCATAATATTCTTCCTTTTAATTACAACAATGATGATCATTAAAATTTTACCACACTCATATTCATACATTCAACCACTTGTCATTTTTCAGACATATTATGCACTGCTATCATATTCACATAAGATAATGGAGCAAATTAATCGGGAAAATTTCATGACTTACAGTCATAAGTATACAACTTTATGTTAGCCATCATCATATCATCAGTAGAGTGCATTAGAACTTAAACCCAATGTCTTACCCATATAAAGACGCCTTTGGTCATAAATCAATGGGACTTCAACCCAACTTCTTATTATCATGGTGCACCGAGACTTTACTCGATGTCTTACCCATTTGGTGTGGTGAAACTTGAATTCACAGTCTAATGCATTGCCAACAAAATAAATATTGAATACCATAAATATAATCTGAATTTGACTTGAAATTGAATAAAAATGAACAAAACTAATTAATTAAAACAACATATTGAAACCGTATAAAAGTCTCAAGTTAAAATAAATTAATTTTTTTTAATAGTCCTTCTCAATATTGTTATGAAGATTATCATAATTCACTAACCATATTAAAATAACCACAAAACAAGCTTTGTTAGTACAAATAATATATAGGATATGAAGTATACCTTTCATCGAAGAATTATTAGTATAATTCATAAAAATCAAGAAATACCTACCATTGATCCTTGACGGAGAATGAGCAACTCGTGATGATAACGTATTGTAAAACTTAAGAACAACAGAACAATATAACGATGAAGACAAGAGGAATAATATAAGATAACTTTCTTTCTTTCAAGTGTTCACCAAATCTTCTAGTGTATACAATATGAATCCTTATGCCTCTATTTATAGTGTAACATAGAGGCATACAAGAGGTTAGTCATAAACATGGCATTAACATGAATATAATGAAGGAGGTTATGGAAGTTAAATGTTACAAGAATAATGGTCATAAAGTTGGAGGTTATGGTTATCTTCATAATGGAGGAAAGTATTCGAGATAATAGGTGAGAGTAACTTCTTGGTGTAGTGGACATCCACACTATAATATTTTATAACGAGATGATGTGTAATTCATTTTGTTTTGGTTAAAAGATTTTTAATGACTCGTCAGTTACTAGTTTGATCCATTTTGATCGCCCAAGTTCACCTTAACTCACTTATTTGACACTCTTTATATATGTAGACATATATGTCATTTAACCCAGGGACGGAGTTACAATGTTATCAGGGTGTATAACACTTCAACTGGACACCTTTCATAAAAAAACTTTTCTATATATAGTATTTTGAACACCCTTAAAATCAACAAAGATGAGTACTAGTAGTAATTTAAGGACATGAAATGAGTGCCTGTAGGTTCTTGTTATAACGAGGACTTTGTTTTCGTAGCGAGAAGCAAGACGAAGAACTTTAAGGGTGTGTTTGGTATGAAGGAAAATGTTTTCCTAGAAAATGTTTTCAAGGAAAACAAGTAGATTTTTGACTTATTTTCTCATGTTTGGTTGGCGAGTAGAAAATATTTTTTATTTTTACTAGAGAGTAGAAAATAATTTTTGAATTGAAAATATTTTTTAAGAATAAAATTAATTTTTTTTGGGGGGGAGGGTGGGGTGGGGTCGAGGTTAGTGGTAGGGTGGGATGAAAATAAAAATTTGAAATTGGAAATTTTTTTTAAAACAAACTTTTTTTTTTTGGGGGGGGGGGGGGTTAGGGGCTGGCGGGGGGGGGGGTCGGTGTGAGGGTGGGGTAAAACAATAAAAACATTGAAGTTGAAAATCCTTTTTTAAAAATAAGCTTTAAATTGATTTTTCAACAAAAAAAAAACTTAATTTGAAGTTGGAGCAAAGTTTTGTAAAATGTTTTCCTTAATTTTTGAAGGGTAGTCATTTTTCCTTAAATTTGAGGAAAATAAGTTGATTTAGAAAACATTTTCCAAAATATTTACCCAACTAAAATGTGAAAATTGAAAAATACCAAACACACCCTGAGTTATTCTTTATATATTTTACTAATAGGTTAACTCAAAAAGAGTACTACGACCTTTTAGAAACAACTCAATGCAAAAAAAAACAGAAATGTTAATTCCAATCAAAATATATTCGAGCAAAACGATCTATCTTTCAATTTTCTAATTTACACTTTTCATATACAAGTAGGAGTAAAGTAGTTTAGTCTTTACTGGATTCTACTAATATCAATAATTTTGTGAAGTAAGCACAATCTTATATAAGTCCCAATTAATCGTTTTGTCCATCATTCAAGTAGCCCAGTATACCTAACTAATGAGATATTCCCTGTTGACAACCTAGTTAAAGAAGTTAGTTAAAAATAGTTAATAACAGTTAAGGGTAGAAGTGTCTTTGTAATGAGCTTGTTATGACAAACTCACATGTAGTTAGTTACAAGGCAGTTACTGAGTCGTTCAAAGTATGAGCTATATGTACTAGTGTTTGTATTGTAATACACAATTTTTGAGAAATAATCAATGAGAGTCTCTCTTCTTCTCTTTCTTTTTCTGAATAGCTCCTTTTGAGTTCATGTGATCTAGTTATCTTCAATTACGTTCATGGTATTAGAGTCGTCACACTGATTGTTGTGATAGGTAATTTCGTTTGAGGATCAAAGAATTAGTTAATCTGATTCATAGATTCATTTGGATTTTCAGTTGATTTGCAGATCTAGGCTCGATTGAAGCTGAAGTTTGTATTCAACTGGGTTTATCTTCCGCAACAAAGTGTTTTTCTGCAACTCTGTTGATTGTTCATCATGCCGACTGACAGAGCAGCTGATGATTTGTCTCAGAATTTCAACAATGGACAAAATGCTGGTGTATCTTCTCCATTGCAGACCAGTTCATCAATTGGACAAGGTATTGACTACAATCACCCTTTATTTCTTAATCCCACTGATATCAGTAGAATTAGTATAATCTCGTTTCAGTTGCTTGGAGCTGAGAACTATACTCTATGAAGTAGATCTATTACCCTAGCTCTGTTAGGAAGAAACAAAATAGGGCTAGTCAATGGATCCTGTAATAAAGAGGTATATAATGAGGAATTGTGGGGACAATGGGAAAAAGTGAATGTCATTGTGTTATCATGGTTAATGAACTCAGTGTCCAAAAATCTCCTTAGTGGAATAGCTTTTGCATCGACTGCTGCCCAGGTCTGGAGTGATTTGAAGGAGAGGTTTGACAGGGTAGATGGATCTAGAACCTACAGTCTTCACACAAAGAAATTGTTTCACTATAACAAGGCACCAATTCAGTATCAATGTATTATACGAAGCTCAAATCCTTGTGGGATGAGGTTGAAGCTTTGGTTCTTACTCCTTATTGTAACTGTGAAAAATCAAAGGGTTTTGTAGTACATCTGAATAGAGGAAAACTGTACCAGTTTTTTATGGGACTCAATGAAACCTATCATCAGGCTAGAGGTCAGATTTTAATGATGGATCTATTGCCTACTATCAATCATGCATATGCTATGATAGTGGGTAATGAGAGTCAAAAGGCTGTAGTGTCTCACATTGGTAGCATGGGGCTGAATTCTGTGAGTATGGATTTTGTAGCTATATACTGTAAAACAGGTAGCTCTTCAGGAGGTAGTTCTTCAGGAGTGAATCAGAGATTCAAGAGAAATTCATTGTTGATTTGTGACTTCTGTAAGTGCAAAGGTCATAGCAAGGAATTCTGCTATAAAATAGTAGGGTATCCACCTGATTTCAAGTCTAAAAGAAAGGTTCAAGGAGCTTCTGAGTACACCTCATTTAGATCACATAATTCTAATCAAGCTCATTTCTCTTATGGTTTGAATACCAATGTCCAAGTACCAGAATGGGGAAGAAAGTCAGATTCATCTCAGGTTGATCAAAGTGAGGTTGAAAGTTCAAGTTCTACACACTCTAGACAAGTGACTCAAGCTGAATTAGAGGTCAAACAGTTACTTAAGGGGTGTACATTTATAAAGGATCAGTATGATCATATCCTCAAAGGCTATTAACAAAAGACAAATCATATTGCTACTGACTGCAGTGCTACACATCCTGCTCACACTGCAGGTAAAACATTCTTTGTTTCTAATAATTTAGTATGGATTGTAGATACAGGTGCTACAAATCACATGGTCTCTGACTTGGATATGTTTATTAAAGGGTCAGTAATAAAACTAGAGGTTCCTAAGTATGTATACTTACCTAATGGAGAAACTACTCAAGTAACTCATGTGGGATCCTGTGCTTTATCAGATAACAGTGTTATTTCCAATGTATTTTACTTGCCTGAATTTAAGCACAATCTGATGTCTGTAAGCAAAGTGACTAAGGAACTAGGTTGTTCAGTTACCTTTTTCTCTAATTGTTGTGTCTTCCAGGAGCTCTACAGTGGGAAGGTGAAGGAAGTTGGTGAATAATCAGGGGGTTTGTATACACATAAAACTGTCATAGGTGAAACAACTACTGCATTGGCTGTCACATAAGTCTTCTCAGATATGGAAGCACATACATTTGCTTGAAGTCACAAGGGCGCTAAGGTTTCAGGCACAAATTCCCTTAACATATTGGGGACATTGTTTGCTAGCTGCAGCTTATATCATTAATAGAATTCCTAGCAGTGTGATCAACTTTCAGACTCCTTATGAAAGGCTATATGGCAGTAAGCCAAGGCTGTCTCATTTCAAAACAATTGGGTGTTTATGCTTTGCCAAGAATCTGAAAGAACATGATAAGATGCTACCAAGATCCACATCAACAGTTCATATGGGATACTTAGAAATTCAAAAATGATATGTCTTATTTGATTTATCTACTAAAACATTCTTTGTCAGTAGAGATGTTCTATTCAGAGAAGATGTGTTTTCCTTCTCACAAGCAAAGGAATCACCTGCACAACATATGTTTAAAGATGTGCTATAGGGCTCAGAAGTGTTTGTTCAGGAGTTGAATATCACAGTTCCTGTGTCATCTAGTTGTAATAGAAGTGAACAGATTCAGTGTGCGGAGATCAGTGATCAGGTAGTTGCTTCACCTGATCACTCAGATGAGTATGATGCTAGAGATCTGTCAACGGATGATAACATTCAGGCAACACCAATTTCAGAAATTCAAGAGGTTGTTGTTCAAGAGGGTGTTGCACCAACTGAGCATAGAAGGTCTACCAGAACTAGGCTGCAACCACTATGGATGCAGGACTTTATTACCTCTAACAAAGTAAAGTATCCTATGAGTAACTACATGTGCTATAATCACCTAAGTCTTTCCTATCAATGCTATATTGCTGCTACCTCTTCATTGACAGAACCTGCATCTTACTCAGAGGCTGTTAAGGATTACAGATGGGTAGAAGCTATGCAGGCTGAAGTGCAGGCTTTGGAAGACAACAAGACTTGGGTGATCACTGATTTGCCACATGGGAAGAAATCTATAGGATGTAGGTGGATATACAAAGTCAAATACAAGTCTACAGGGGAAATAGAAAGGTTCAAGGCAAGGCTAGTTGCAAAGGGGTACAGTCAACAAGAGGGCATTGATTATAAAGAGACTTTCTCACCAGTGGTAAAGATGGTAACAGTAAGGTTTATACTGCCTATTGCTGCCTCACGGCATTGGCATATCCATTAGATGGATGTGTTCAATGCTTTTCGACAGGGTGATCTAGAAGATGAGATATACATGCAACTTCCTCAAGGCTTTGTCAGTCAAGGGGAGAAGGTGTGTAGACTAACAAAGTCATTATATGGGCTTAAACAAGCTCCAAGACAATGGTATCATAAACTAACTGAAGCTCTCACTAGTCTCAAGTTTAAACAAAGTCAGTATGATTACTCTTTGTTCATTCAAAAGTCAGAATCTGGAGTTTGTATTGTACTTGTATATGTGGATGATATGCTAATCACTGGCAGCAGTCTTCAGTTGATAGAAGAAACAAAACAGTCACTACAAAAGATTTTCAAGATGATGGACTTAGGTGATTTAAAATACTTTCTAGGTATTGAGTTCACTAGGTCATCAAAATGTATACTGATGAATCAAAGGAAATATGCCCTTGAACTTATAACTGAAGTTGGTATGTCAACAACCAAACCTGCAGGAACTCCTATGGATGTCAATGTCAAATTAACTTCAAGGCAATATGATAAGCAAGTAGAAGATAAAAAGGTCTCTGAGGATCCTTTGATAGATCAGGCAACATATCAGAAGTTAATAGGAAAGTTGTTGTATCTCAACATGACCAGACCAGACATATCTTTTAGCACTCAAACACTAAGTCAGTTTCTACAACAACCTAAGAAGTCACACATGGAGGCTGCATTAAGGGTAGTCAAATACTTAAAAAAGGAGCTTGAACAAGGTCTATTATTAGCCAGTTCTTCTAATGAAACAATAACTGCATTTTGTGATGCAGACTGGGCTTCTTGTCCACTTACCAGAAGGTCTGTCACAGGTTACATGGTCAAGATAGGTGATTCTTTGGTGTCTTGGAAAGCCAAGAAGCAGAACACAATCTCCAGAAGTTCAGCTGAAGCTGAGTACATGAGTCTGGCTTCTACTGTTTCAGAGTTAGTATGGTTACTTGGAATGCTGAAAGAAGTGGGAGTTGAAGTTCAATTGCCAGTGCAAGTCTATAGTGATAACAAGGCTGCTATACAAATTGCTGCAAATCCAGTCTACCATGAAAGGACAAAACATATAGAGATTGACTGTCACTTTATAAGGGAAATGATACAACAAAGCCTGATCAAAGTAGACTACATTCCTACACAAGAACAGCCTGCCGATGTGTTGACAAAAGGACTGTCCAGATTGCAACATGAATATCTGTTATCCATGCTAAGAGTATTGAACATCTTTGTTCCTCCTAGCTTGAAGGGGAGTAATGAGATATTCCCTGTTGACAAGCTAGTTAAAGAAGTTAGTTAAAAGTAGTTAATAACAGTTAAGGGTAGAAGTGTCTTTGTAATGAGTTTGTTATAACAAACTCACATATAGTTAGTTACAAGGCAGTTACTGAGTCATTCAAAGTATGAGCTATATATACTAGTGTCTGGATTGTAATACACAGTTTTTGAGAAATAATCAATGAGAGTCTCTTATTCTCTTTCTTCTTCTAAATAGCTCCTTGTGAGTTCATGTGATCTAGTTATCTTCAATTACGTTCACCAACATTGATTTTGGGTGAAATTACACAATGTTTATATGATAGATTTATGTGATTGCATTGTAACTGATCTTGAGTGCGTAAGTATTCTTTGTACGCTGTCAGTATACTAAACTTGATACTTGTAGTTTGATTAACTGAGTGTATCACCAAACATATATACGATTCACAATGTGATTCAACAGTCGATATGGTATACAACTTATGTGACTTGTATACTCCTAGTTATACAACATATAACACTCTTACAGTGTATGGATAAATATTTTGTTCCACATAATGTTCATGAAATTATAATCACCATATAATTTGTTTGCAAACCAAACAATGCGAAAGATTTCACTGGTTCTTTCCTCTTGGAATAACTATTTCATTTATGAACCTTTTAGAATACCATCTAAAACTTCTATTACTTCTTACAAGAATACATTAGAGTTTAGATGACATCAAATTATTAAACCCCAATAAAAATTATCTACTTTTTCAAGGACTATATTTGCACAATTCTTTAAATTAAGAATATAAATTAAGTAAATGATTACCTTTGACATTTGCATGTATCGACCAAAAATTTGTCAAAGGTTTTTTAGCCCACGACTTGGTCAGCCCAAAGGAGCCGATTTGGGTTTGTGTATTCTGGACTTTTTGGGCCGCCTAAAAGATTCTCGCGCTCTAACAAAAGGAAATAATGGCGGGAGAGAGCAAAATCTGTTCAAATTTTTGTTTTTTCCTAAAACGCCGAATCCCTCAAACCCACGTAAGAATAAAAATCTAAACGCCGTCACTTTTTCAACTCAAAGTAAAATAGAGGAGTGCGTAACATTTAAATCCCTAAACTACCCCACACGCACTACACGCACACTCATTGTACTGCTCGCACCACCACCACCCACCACTCCTCTCTCCATCCACTCTTCCATGGAGAACCAAGCAAAACGGAGCAAACAATCTTCGAGTTCCGGGAGGAGAAGCTTGAGGAGAAAGCTCGAAGGAGATTTTGAAGATGATCGTAAAGTTTCTTCTCCGTTTTCTCATGATGATGATGATGCTCATCAAGATCTCGCTCCTGAGGTTCGGACGCAAGTGGAGATTCTCGAATCTACTTTCTCTTCGACGGAAGCAGATCGTGCCTCTGCCAAGCGTGCTATTCATGTTCTCTCTGAGCTAGCTAAGAACGGTAACTCAATATCTCGTTACTAGCGGATCAGAAAATTTCATGTACATTTCTGTCTATCGGGAGTTAATTCAACTAATTTCCCAAGTTAAACTCTACTGGATTTATTCAACAATTTTTTTTTTCTTAAAAAATACAAGTTAGATATCCAAAAACAGCACGATAAGTACTGTATTAGAACATTACAAATGTTAGTCAAAGTTCTTATAGAGTGCTGAATGTCCTGGGAAGTACATGCAGAGAGTTGAATTGGTTTATATTCAATCAATTTGGGCCTGAAAGTTGGATTTTGATATTTGAGGATTTTTGTGTTGCAGAGGAAATTGTGAATGTGGTTGTAGACTGTGGTGCTGTCCCAGCTTTGGTGAAGCATCTTCAAGTGCCATCCCTTGGGAGTGAAGGAGATGGTGGACAGATGCCGCATGAGCATGAGGTCGAGAAAGGAAGTGCTTTTACGCTTGGGCTTCTAGCTATAAAAGTTAGTATAAATCATATTTATTCTCTTAAGAGTTAAGCACATATGAGAAGGCAATTTTCGCTATTAGGGCAGATGATTCTTCGAATTACTCCGTACTATCCACACTTTAGCATACACTGGAGCTTGCTTACACAATAGGACTACATGAACTTGCTTATACAATAGGAGCTATGTTTTGTTATTGAATGCATTCACGTTAATTGGTACTTTAATTTTATCTGTATATTGCATGTACCATTTGTGCACTCTCTTGCCACTGTGAAGAAGATGAACAATTTTCGCTAATAAGGACTGTTACCAAAATGATTAAATACTAGTGTTTCCTACCAATTTTTTTTGTCTCTCAACAGTAACTTCTAGTCTACCCTGTAAGGCCCTTCATTGGTTCATAATTTAGATGGAGGTGTTTTAAACTGTTTCTGTTTCTTGACAGCCGGAGCACCAGCAACTTATTGTTGATGCTGAAGCTCTACCTCATCTCGTAGATCTGTTGAAAAGGCATAAAACTGCACCAAATTCTCGTGCTGTCAATGGTGTTATCCGGAGAGCAGCTGATGCAATCACTAATCTTGCCCATGAAAATAGTAGCATCAAAACTCGTGTTAGGTTAGCTTATTTGTTCTCTAAAATTTTGGTCACTACAGCAAAACAAAAGAAAACTTATATTCACACTTCATCTCTATTTTGTATGTGAAGGATTGAGGGCGGTATTCCTCCACTTGTTGAATTGCTTGAGTTCGTTGATGCAAAGGTGCAAAGAGCAGCTGCAGGAGCGTTGCGAACTTTGGCATTTAAAAATGATGAGAACAAAAATCAGGCTAGTGGCTTTAATCTTTATTCTGATTTATAAAAGTATCTCTGAATTTCTTGTGTTATCTGTTCTATTAGAATAATTTCTCTGATTTGATTTCAGATTGTTGAATGCAATGCACTCCCTACTCTTATTCTAATGCTACGGTCCGAAGATACTGCAATACACTATGAAGCGGTTAGGCATCATTCTGCAAGTTCATATTACTAGCTCTTTTTTTGTTTTTATAAATAATTAGGTATAAAGTCACAGCCATGCTTCAAGTGGTAGACATAATAAAATTGTGGGATGTCAGGTTGGAGTCATTGGAAATTTGGTGCACTCGTCACCAAATATCAAAAAGGACGTTCTTCTTGCTGGAGCTTTACAACCTGTCATTGGGTTACTTAGGTAGTGTTGGATCTTATAATTTTTGAGTGGCTGGTCATGTACAACTTCTGTTCCATAGATGCTTATCATTTGCAGATTCCATCTAATGGACGTAGACATGCTACTATTTGGTTTGTTCTTTTCCTCTTGATGGCTTCTGAAATAAGCTCTTTTATATGATAGTTCCTCCTGTCCGGAAAGCCAAAGGGAAGCAGCTTTATTGCTTGGACAATTTGCAGCAACCGACTCAGACTGCAAGGTTGATGATGCTACTGTGCTCTATTAATGTCCTAATGAGTAGTAAAATTATTGATTTATTGGCATTTAAAGCAACTTAATCTGATTTATGCTTGGATTTTTTTTCTGATGGTTTTGCAGATTCACATTGTGCAAAGAGGTGCTGTACCGCCACTGATTGAGATGCTTCAATCTATGGATGCTCAACTTAGGGAAATGTCAGCCTTTGCCCTTGGAAGGTTGGCACAGGTGACTTGAAATCCTTACAGAGCTTCTTTAGGGTACTTTGTTTTCTTGTGGTTATCAAGTAATTCTTCTGTTCTGTTAGTAGTTGTCCCCTGGGCCACTATTTCTCTGAGTACTCTGTAAGTTTACCATTCAGATTTATTTTCTGGCATTACTTGTGTTGATAGTTGTTGATCATGGACTTGCCTTTCACGATTATTGAGGTTGTTTTCAAGTATGATATGTGCCTGTGACATCTTTGTCATGGTCTTACCCCCTTTTCCAATCAAACCTTATACCAAAGAATATTATTGTAGTATTGGTTCCAATTAGACCATGTTTTTCTAATTATTCTGCGAGCTTAGGATTCAAGAATTTACTTTCTTGTTTACTTGTATGTCGGATGATTAATTGGCATGGCTTGTCCCTTGATGGAGTGGAATGATTACATAAGATTCATATGGGTTACCCCTTTTAGGATTGAGGTTTTGTTGATCGATTGAAGTTTGACTTGTATACTTGGATGATAGATCTTGGATGGGAACTTGATTACTTGTTTTTAGTTTGTTTTCATGTATTAAAGATGCTGGATTATCTTATATATTGACTTGCCCACTTTTTTAACATAACTTGTTACGTAGGAATAACATAAATGAATAAAACAAGGAATCATGCTTGTGAGTAGTGGTTCCTTTGCACCATTGTGCAGTTTCCATGAGTGGTTTCAATTCAAAACTGACTTGTTTTCCTTTCATGGTATACATGTATTGTCAATTAACAGTTAAATTCACTATCTTGTTGTTACTCATCAAAAAACAATAAATGCTGTCTTGCTGTTCAAGTGGACCTTATTTCATGTCGTGAAATATTGTCTGCACATGGATAGGGTTCCCTAAAGTAGTTTAAATTGTTGTTGCTTGGCACTTACACCTTTTCTATTGGGCAGTTACATTTTATCATAATTTTCTTAAGGGATAATGCTAACGTTGTGATTATATCATAATAGTGCGTGAAGGGTCAAAGCTTGGAGCTCTTTTTTTCCTCTTAATTATAGTGCAGTACGACTGGAAAGTTCCATCGCATTGGGTTGTTCTTTTCTTTCTTTCTCAGTCAATTAGCGACAACTCAGTCCAAAACTATTTAGGCTTTGCTATATGAATTTTTTCTATACTAGCTCATTACATTCCAATACTCAATAATCTACATGTTGAATATATAATTAAATAAATAGAAGTGGGGTCTCAGAAACAACTTAAGCTTTTGGATGAACTAGAAATACACTTCATGATATCAGGGCAGAACCTTGGGTTTGAGTCTCATTGCCACCCATTTAAAAAAAGAAGTATATTCACCTGCTTGACTCATGACAAAAGAATCATCCTTGCATGTACAGAGGCATGTTGAAGACATAATTAAGTACATAGAAATGTGCTCTATCTAATAGTTTAGGAGTTCATGTGATTTGAGAATTCTCTACATGCATTCTAGTTGATTGGATTTATTGGTTCCCTGATGTTCAGGACACACACAATCAGGCTGGTATTGCTCATTGCGGTGGTATAGTCCCATTATTGAAGCTTCTTGATTCAAAAAATGGATCGTTGCAACATAATGCTGCATTTGCTCTTTATGGGCTTGCTGATAACGAGGTGTAACAACTTATCCAAACAATAATGTTATTATAACCAGATTTTGTACTTTTAAATTTGTAACGATGTGTTACATCTCATCTGATTCGGGTGCAACTTTTCGCTATAGGATAATGTTACAGATCTTGTAAAGGTTGGAGGTGTTCAAAAGCTTCAGGATGGAGAATTTATTGTCCAAGTATTATTCTTTTTTTCTTCCCGTGATCGTTATTTTGTGCCAAATATTACTTAAAGGAGAAATAATTTCATAGAATTATGATGCTTTTCTCATTATTCTTAAGTCTTTGTCATGACCCTTGATAGTGTTCACTCATTTTTCAGCCAACTAGAGATTGTGTTGCGAAGACATTGAAAAGATTGGAAGAGAAGATTCATGGACGGGTGAGTTTCTATTTGTTGCAAGGAATTTGTTGATGCATACTTTATTTGTTGGCAGTGAAGCACATGATGCAATGAGTACATTTCTTTTGCTAACGAATGCCAAGTTAATTTTGTTTTTTCTAGCTATGAAATGTGGTGTATCCCCCATTGTCCAGTTCCTTCTTGTCCCTTCAATATGGTAAATTTCTTTGTTAAGTCTTATGGTTACTGATGGTTATATCTCAAACCTTTTTGCCCTCTTTTGAAGGTATTAGGCCATTTGTTGTATTTGATGCGTGTTGGGGAAAAGGTTATTCAAAGACGAGTTGCTCTGGTGCTTGCCCATCTTTGTTCACCAGATGACCAAAAGATGATATTTATCGATAATGGTGGTATGTGATCTGTACCTATACTCAGACTCAGCTTTTCTCGGTGTGCTGGTTAGGCTGTGACAGTTTATCCACTATGTGGACTATGTTCTTGTAGGATTGGAATTGCTTTTAGAGCTTCTAGTATCAACAAACTTGAAGCACCAAAGAGATGGTTCTGTAGCTTTATGCAAGTTGGCTAACAAAGCCAGCTCACTTTCACCCGTAGATGCAGCTCCTCCATCTCCTACACCTCAGGTTTGCTCCGCAGTTTAATGCTCATACTCTGGCAAAGCTTTTGTTCAGGTTTTTGGTTCTTAAGTTCTAACATGAGTAATACTAGTCTCTTAGTCACTAATGGGTTTTTATTTAGTTTTTCACTGTTACATGGTGCTTCTCATATCAAGTTAACACTAAGCTATGTGCGTATTATCATCAAGCATTTCGGAGATGCACACTGAACCGTCTGATGTTCAAATTTAATCGATTGTGATAATTTGTGAAGCTTTTACCATTTACTTTATAAACATATGTCAAATCAAGTTTTGCTAGTGTTACCTCAAGACTTGAAAGTTATAATGTAGCTGTCCTGCAAATTTAATACAATGTCTACTTTACCAACCATTTGAATTACTCCATAAAAACTCTGGTCGTACAGTTTCTTCCCATATTGTGGTTCAGTTTGCTTCTCACATTGTGACCCTTCTTGTGTTATATGCTGCTGTTTTTACCAACTTTATTATGAGAAAACATCTATTTAGAGTATGATATGCCTTTTATTTGTTCTTGGCATCTGTTATGCTGATGAGGGGTAGAAGACCTTAGAACCCTCTCTTGATATTCTAAATTGGCTTCACTGAGCGTTATTTTTTTGGTTCTGGGAGGGTGTGTATACCAAGACTTGGTATTCCTGTCGATCTCTTATTCAGGTCTATATCATTGTCAACTGTTCTATGGTCTTAGTAATACAAAACAGTTGAGTTCTGAAAACTTCACTCACTGACCCTTAATTGCTGGCATGCTTGGTGTATCCTGAGAATCAATTAGGCAATATGAGGGCTTTTCTTATCCCTACATTTTGAGGATTTAGATTTTGGGAGTAACTCGTCTTCACTTTGGTGATCGTTTGAGGAGGGTTTACATGTTGACAGATTCCATAGGCTGTTTTCGCCACAGTTTACTTGATGTTCACTTTCTTTACCAATTAATAATGTTGTCTGAGCTTTCCATGTTTATTAGTTTGTATGTCCGCTTTCTGTCTCTTCTTTCTCAATTGACTTATAGGTTGTTCATAACCACGGTGCAGTAATTAGACAATGTATTTGATCATATATTACATCTCTTTTCCTTATTTTCTCCTTGTGCATTTCTTTTTGCAGGTCTATTTGGGTGAGCAGTACGTAAATAATTCTACGCTATCTGATGTGACATTTTTAGTTGAAGGTAGCAGTAGTTTTGTGATTCAAATATTGTCATCTTCTTTATATCATGGTGTATCTTAATGATTTTTTGGTCCTTCACCAGGCAAACGGTTTTATGCCCACAGAATTTGTTTACTTGCTTCTTCTGATGCATTTCGAGCAATGTTTGATGGTGGCTACAGGGTAAGTAGAATAGTTGGCATAAAGATTTATTGCTTTTACTTTTAGATTTATTGGTTTCTAAATTGATCATTAGCAACACGAGGAAAACTGTTTTTGCTCCCGAAATTTGTCTTCTACTGATTACCTTACCCTTTTGACAAATTTAGATTGACTATCAGACAGTCTTGCAAAATTGCTAAAAGGCAAACATCTTCATTTGAAATGTTACAAGCCTTGCCGAGGGCCTGTGCACCCCCGGGATTAGTCGGGGCTCAAAGAGACTCGGACACCCGGTGCAAATCAAAAAAAATAAAATAAAATGTTACAAGCATATGTGTCATGTGACATGGCTGAATGCACAAATATGGAGTACAAAACTCTGATGATCTGTTATCTATTTATTGCAGGAGAGAGACGCCAAAGATATAGAGATTCCCAACATTCCATGGAATGTTTTTGAGTTGATGATGAGGTGCACTGCTGTTTAATCTCTGTCACATCTGGGATACAAATCAATCTAGCAATATTGAAGAGAGGAATGTTTATTGTTTGCAGGTACATATACACGGGATCTGTTGATGTTAATATGGATGTTGCACAGGATCTTCTAAGGGCTGCTGATCAATATCTTCTCGAGGGCCTTAAGCGTCTGTGCGAGTATGCAATTGCCCAGGTGAGTGCTGGGGACCTTTCTGTCTTAGAGGAGGATTTATGTCGGGTTTCTCCTGATAGTTTCTTATCTTTGGTAGGATATCTCAGTGGAAAATGTCTCTCTGATGTTTGAGTTATCAGAGGCTTTCAATGCATTGTCATTAAGAAATGCTTGCATTGTCTTCACATTGGAGAAGTTCGACAAATTAAGTGTCATGCCATGGTATGTCCAGATTCCTATCCTTTTGCTTCATCATTTCTTGGAAGAAAAAAAGACACGCTAAACAAACATGTAATTGTGTATTAACACACTGTAATCTTGTTACATGTAGGTATTCACAATTGATTCAACGTATATTACCTGAGACACGTGCGTACTTTGTTAGGTCACTGACCAGGCCAATTCAAGCTGACCTCTGATGTAGAGATTTTGGTTCATTTTTATTCTTTGATTAAATGTAGAGTATGATGTAAATTGTACAGGAAGTAGGTTTTATTCCACTCGTTCGTCTCTAATTGCAAGAGTTATGTGTAACTTCTCATCACTTGCAATTCCATATTTGTTGTGACGTTTAATGTAGCGTATGAAGTCCAGTTGCGACGCCAGCCATGCTTCTAAATCTCTACAACAAGCTTACAAATAAATTACCGGTTTTACGAAGATGTATAGATCTAAATTATCCACAATATTATTGAGACCTCATCTATACTGTTTTTTCTTAGTTGAGGGTCTATCAAAAATAGTTTCTACCTTCACGTAGGGGTGAGGTGTGCTTACACTCAACTCTCTCTAGACTTTACTTTGTGGGATATGGAAATACACCATCCAACTTTCACACTTTAGATAATCCCTATCTATTTGCTAGATGTAAATGTCCTTGACAACTTGGTCCATCACGTTCTATTTTGAGACAGCATAATCAAGTCGAGTATAACATACATACATTAATTAGTTGTCTCACATAGATTATGATATGTAGAATTGGTTTCCCTGTATAATTTCGGAATTCATATGATACACCATTAATGAGTTGAGTTAGGTTTAAATTTTTTATTTCTTTACATGATGAGACCCATTTAAATTCTTGATTCAGAATTTTTTCGTTGCTTGTTCTTTTTAGGACAATTCTTTAGTGAATGATCACTTTTTGTTTCTTGTGCAATTTACCCGGGGCGATAAATTACGTTATTCCTCATTGCTGGCATGTGAGATATGAATTGATATTCCTTATGGCTTGTATGATCCTTAGACCAATTCTCATTTTATGGTCAGTTATGTTTAAAAATTTAGCGAGGCTCAACGTTCATTTAATCATTTTTTTTTTTTTACTATCTACATATGAGCCAATAAATAAGGACTGAAAAACCTTCTATCATAAATGAGGCCTTATTAGTAAGTCTTTTCGGTCGAAGTATAATCTTTGTTATTAACTTATTGATTAAACGAGAGAGATTACGAAAACTTATATGAGTTTAACATACGTTTGGGAAATTAGTTGAAAGTGTCTGCAAAAAACAGTACTTAATTAAGAATCAAATTGTGTATATGATGTAAATGGAATTTTTCTTAAATATAGGTGATTGCAATCTCAACACCCTAAACGAGCTGACCAAAATTTGGTATGGAAATTGGACCTCTATTCAGTTGCCAGGCCCAGACCATTAGAGAAGTGAACTGAATCTCCACCGAAAATGGGCCAAGTCCAAGGAGTAATGGCCTAATGGCCGTTTTTTTTAGGGGAACTTTCACATATAGCCACTCAAAAATAGTTTAATTACTCTCCATAGCTATTGTTTGATAATTACAATTCGTAGCTACATGTTATATGGAGGAGAGAGGCGAGCGAGACTGGGAGAGAGAGGAGAGAGGCGAGAGAGAGGGGGCAAAGAGTGGAGAAAGGTGAATTGAATATGTATATAGGTTAGATAATTGTATATTATACATATATATTTGTATATATGGAAAGCGAGATTGGGAGAGGGAGGAGAGAGGCGAGCGAGATTGGGAGAGGGAGGAGAGAGGCGAGCGAGATTGGGAGAGAGAGGAGAGAGGTGAGCGAGAGAGGGCAGAGAGTGGGGAGAGGTGAATTGTATATGTATATAGGTTAGATAATTGTATATTATACATATGTATTTGTATATTCTGACGAATTATACAAACTCGAAGTCAGCCCGCGTAATTAATGTATAATGTTAGTCGTGAGTGATAATTATAGCAAACTATAGCTATGATGAGTAATTAAGTAGTATAAGTTTGCTTAACCGCGTAATTTTCCCATTTTTTTAAGGGTAAATTACAGAAATCACATACTTTTAGGGCAAAATTATAATTTATCCCTTAAAATTTTATAATTACAGAAATCCCTCAAATTGATACAATAATATAAGTACTGATACATTAATCTGATGCGCGAGATACATTAATCGTTAAGTAAGATACATTACATTTTATACATGATACACTAATCTGATATACATTTTATACATGATACACTAATCTGATGCGCGAGATACAATAATATAAGTGCTGATACATTAATCTGATGCACGAGATACACTAATCTGATGAGCGAAAATCAGGGATTTTGGAAATTTGTAAAATTTATAGGAGATAATGCTAATAAGTAAACTAAAAAGTGGGATTTCTGTAAAAAAAAAAAAAAAAATTTGGGTAAACTGTGAAAGATTATGTTAGACAATCAATATTTACACTTAAAAGAGCACTCATAAGATCCGAATCAGAACTAGAGTGTTAATCATCTCCAACCTCATAATCAGTAAAAACCAATTAGTTACAATTTTTTGAATTATATAACTATATTTCCTAGAGCCTTTTACTAGTTCTATCCTTTCTATAATCTCTTTTGTTAATCTGTGTAACAACTAACTCTATATTTACATTTAATCAATTTAAGTGTTTTCAGTTTCTTGTCTTCCCCAAAATTGCAGTTGCCAGTTCCTTTATGGATTGTCGTCAATTTTTCTTTTTTATCCATATTGAACATGGATAACACTTTCTTTCTCTGAACTCACCATTGTGACTGTTGTTATCCACATACATTTTTAAAAAAATAAATAGATGCAGCTAGGACTCCTCATTCACACAAACAACATATTTGTTCATTCTCTCCTTTATCAATAGTTATCTTGATTTGCCAGCCAGAGTAGAAATCTTTGTCTAGATAGTAAAATAGAGCTCAACATATCAACGTCCTTTACTCTCTCCAAGTTGATTTAATAAAAAGAGCACTAATTTTTTTTATAACCATAGATAGTTTAATTTTAAAACTCTTATTTGGCCTTAGCAACTATGACACAAATATAATGACATGTTTAAGATAATAGATTTCAAAAGATCTTCTTTTCTTCACGAATTTAGTAACCAAAAAAATAGTTTCACATAAAATGAAACATATCAAATAATAATATACAAATAATACACATATTAATAATATTTATTTAATTTAAAGCTTTTTTAAATCAGATAAAACTCCACAATTGGCAGGCATGAAACACTTACAAAAAATGAATATTTTTAAGGCCAAACTACATAAATCCCACTAGTTTAGGTCCTAATTAATAAGATTCTCGATAGTTTCAAATATTACTTCCTCTACCATATTTTCATACTTAGGATACATAAGATTGAATCTGGAGATACATGTATGAGATACATATTTTATTTGTTTGAATTAATAGGTTGTAACCAATTTCCTTAATTAGAGGAGTAATTAAGGATATATCTGAATAATTAATTCTGAAAATTTAAATTAATCAAATCGCTTATCATAAGGCAGAAATCAAGGAGTGTATCTATAATTAATTAATTTCAATTTATTATTTCAAAATTATTCTTTGAAATAATAAATTCATTATATTATTAGTAATAAACAAAAGCATGTATATCTTGGTCATGTAATTTGATTAATTTCATTTAGTACTCTTAAAATAATAAATTCGTTAATTTGATGTATCTATTATCTATATATGATGTATCCAACAAACTAAATACTTAGATACATGAGTATTATACAAGTACATTCATATGTATCATAGAAGTATCTAGTATTAATTTCGTGTATTTATTATATGTGTCAACTATTAATTTCATGTATCTATTTATATGATCTAGTTTTAACTTCACGTATCTAGTATTAATTTGATGTATCAAGTATCAATTTCATACATTATATTCAAAAACATGTATCTCGAATACATAGTAAGTATATACATGTGATTATGTGGATCTAAATATAAAATGCAACTGAAACACACAAATTTTAGGAACAAATCATGACCGCGAGATACATGTATCATTAAAAGTGAGATATGTGTATCCAACAGTATTAAAAATCGAGATACGTGCTATTAATTTGAATTAAAGGTGAGATACATGTATTCAACAATTTTAAAGGATCATTCTTAAACTTAGATCTATTTTCGACCTGTTTTATGAATGGTCATTCATTAAAATTTGAGAAACAACAAAAGCTAGCAAATAATGTAAAACCTAATTTGTAAAAGTTTATAAAATCAAACTTTAGAGTAATATGAACTCTACAACTCATATATATTTAATAGAAAATACATATACATTTAATAAATAAACAAAATACATAGAATAAGGAGAAGAACGGTAGATATATAGATGAAAGGAAGATACATAAGACATTTGGATACACAAACATCAGACATATGGAAGAATGACATGTGCATATGACATGTAGATACGCCTGGGATTCAAATATGAACCAAAATCGTTTTTGTTAGATATTATGAGGAGGACGAAGGAAGAGAGAAAAAATGGCAGAGGACGTGGGGTTGGGGGGGGGGGGGGAGAGATATATAGTTGGTGAAGGAGATTGAGGGAGGTTAATTGTTAATGTACCTTCTATTAAGGAGTTTAAATTTTAAGATAATTATTCAATATCATATCTGATTTAATTTTTTAAGATATATGGTATAATTATTAAAAAGTGGTATTAAGAGTAATATTTTTAAACTATAGATAATATATGTATATATGGTAGTTAAGTATGTCTAATTATGTAGTTTTTCCTATTTTTAATATGCATCCAAATGATATTCATGAATCAAAAAGCCTAGAAGATGAAATTCTTGCCTTCCACACCACTAAAAGTGAAAAAACACTATGGAAGAAAAGAATTACTCTATCCTTTTTTGTTAAAACTATATAGTACTCCTAGTATAAAATACACTCAAACCATAGTAAATAAAAAATAAACAATGGCTTCTCTGCGTTTTCCATTCTTGTTTTCTCAGCCCCACAAGACTCCGTCTTCAGCCACTTCAGATGCTCCATCTCGATCCTTCTCCACCGTCGCGGTCGCCCTCGCGTCCGGCGGTTCAGCCCTCGCTGCCACCGGAGCGATCATTGCCATAACTCAAAGCCCCAAAAATCCGTTTCTGGAAAATGCTATGAATTTCCTACTTTCCAATTTCTCACCTAACAAAAATCATTCATCCCCTTTGTGGGGTTCTGTTTCTCTAGCAGATAACTCAGCTCCGGTCACTGAATCCAGGGCCGGAATGGCATTTCCGTCAATTCTGAAAGATACTCAGCGACTCCTTGGAATTGGGCTGCGTAAAAAGGCGGTTTTTGGATTGAAAAACATTGATGTCTATGCTTATGGTACCAAATTGTCACTGCAATTTACTTTATTGTTTTTGCTCTTTATCGATTTATGTTTCTGTCTCTTCTGCAAATGTTGTTATACTGTAGTTGAGGTTCTTAATTTTTGTGATCCTTGTGTGGAGCACAAATGCTCAAATATATAAAATGAATTCCAATTCTATGGCAATAGGAAGTTATGGAGGACATGTTGTCGCACTTATCCTTCCATACTAGTAATTGTAGCATTGCATTTTTTTTTCCAGATTTTATTCCTTTTTTATTTTCAAGATGTATTTTGTCGTGGCTTCTTCACTTCTGTTATTCTTTTCCCGAGCTTCTTTGTTATGTTTTTTCTTGATCTAAGGGCATATGGAAAACAATCTCTCTACTTTCCAAGCTGGGGGTAAGGTCTGAGTACACACTACACTCCCAGTCAGAACTCAATTCATGCTTTACCATTTATAGCAGTTCATGTGGGATCGTGGGCTTATCAATTGTTAACAGCTTGTGTAGGCTTATCAACTCATGCTTACTGTACATGTTACTTGGATTAAGTTTTTGAAGCAACATAATACAGTTTCTTGCACCGTCAGTGCCAGTGGTGGAGCCAGGAAGTTATACAAGGGATTCAAAAAAATAATAGGATTCTCATACATGAGATTTGAACATAGGTCTTAAAGTAATTGTGTAACCCCTTTGCCACTTTCCTAGAATTTTGCCTTCTATCTAGGGGATTCAATAGTATCAAGGGGTTTCAATAGTGAAATAATACCAATATAGAATTCATTTTTGCTCTATTTGTTCAATGTAAAATTTTTAACGAGGGGAAGTCAATTGAATCTCCTTTCTACAACTTAGCTCCGTCCCTGGTCAGTGCATAAAAATTAAACCTGTGGTGGTATCATAATTGAGAATCTCATCGCCATCTCTATTGGACCTTACTTTATATGATCAGGGGGGATATGCATTATAACACTCTTTGTCTGCATTTCAAAGTAAAGGTGATGTTTACTTTAAATATGGCCTTTATCTAATGTGATATCAATATGGCATTCTCTAGGTGTGTATGCTGATGATGTTGATGTAAAGAAGTGTCTGGCTGAGAAGCATGGACGGCACTCTGTTTCTGAACTGCAGCAAAAGGAAGAGTTGAGAAATCATCTCATGGAAAACGATATACGCATGACTGTTAGGCTTCAAATAGTCTATGGCAGACTAAGCATTAATTCTGTGCGCAGTGCTTTTGAAGAATCTGTTGGCAGCAGATTACATAAGTTTGGGGGATATGATAACAAGGAATTGCTCCAAAGGTAATTCCTTAGCCTCATATTATTCATATCTTATTCAACCTTTTTTGGAATAATTACCATATCACCACAGGGAAACAAGCCTGCCAAAGCTGGATGAAGCACTTCATTTGTTTGCACTCTAAATTATTATGTTTTATATGTATTCTGGAACCTTACTCAAGTTGCCTTTCAAATATGATGCCTTGCGATATCATAGTGTTTAACATTATTGCTGGACTCTTTTGCCCAACTGTGATCAATTATCTCTCAGCTACATACGTCACATCTTTTCTTGAATAGAGTTATTGAGCTGCAAACAGGTTAACCCACAAGATTTTTTTTGGAAACGGAAACTTTATTGTTTCTCAACCCTTAAACTAATATTGCCTCCTTCCAATCTATATATATATATATATATAAAGGAGAATGTTAGACATGCTGATGTGACATGCTGATGTGGCATGCTTCTAAGGGCTAGAAAGCTATTTATCTTTTTTTTTTGCCATTTTTCAAATTTTAAAATACAAAAAATTCACCTAAATATTAAAGATAGTCACATTTAATTCTTTCTTTATCAATAGTCCTATTTAATCTATTTTATCATTAAATGCTATTATTTTCTTTTCCTTAATATTTCTCATTTTCTTCTTTTTAGTATTTTAATTTCTTCCCTAATGATATTTATATCATTTCTTTAAATCACCTTTTCCCCCTTTT
Source organism: Solanum verrucosum (assembly GCF_900185275.1). NCBI lineage: Eukaryota > Viridiplantae > Streptophyta > Magnoliopsida > Solanales > Solanaceae > Solanum > Solanum verrucosum. The sequence goes on from NW_026020430.1 coordinate 5,578,721, forward strand.
AGTTCCTTTTCACTACTTTTTTTAATTTATCCAATTCAAGAAACTTATATTTCTATAAAATATAAAGTCTTTTTTTAAAAATAAATAAATTACGATTTTGTTCCCTAAATCTCATCATTTATGACATTTATAACATTTCCTTAAGTCACTTCTCTTCCTTTCCTTGTTCTTTTTTTACTTATTTATTTATTTATTCAATTCAAGAAATTTATATCTCTATTTAGTATAAAGGTATTTCTTTTATCTTTTTTATTTATTTTATTCCTTCTTTATTTACTTTTAAAGTTTCACCTCCATAACTTATATCTATTAAACTTCTATTCTTAATAATATAATTAATTTCATGACTTTTAAGTTTTCATATTCATAACCCCCAACTATTAAATTATAAAATTTAAGATACTTTATGATATATCTCCATTTTTGTCAATATAAATTCACAAGTTTTTTGTTTCATGAAATTTCTACTCAAGATTATTTTTTATATTTCATTGTTCTTTGTAGTATTATTCTATTATCAAATCCATGTGTTAACTTGACACGATGAAGAAGACTCTTGAATGTTGATTAATTTGACAAAAAAGGTGTCGGCCAAGAGCTCAAAAAAGTGGGCACTTATTTTGTATTCTTATTTTTATCTATTTTCTTATGATAAGATTCTAAGGAAGATGTGTGTATGTTTGTGTTTTCTCCATGTAACTTCTTTAGTTTGAATTTGTATAATTTTTCATAATTGCAAGTCTGTATTTTTGTTTAGATGCAAATTAGTTATTGTAACTTTGTGTGTAATAATATTAACTACTGACCAATGTTCAACAATATTATTGTACAAAAACTATTTATGTTTTTTTTTTAAAATTCCTCTATTTTGTCCATATAAAATGATAATTTTTATTTCATGAAACTCCTACTCAAGATTATCCTTTTTATTTCATATTTGAAGTCGTGTTTTCCATGTTTTGTTATTGTAGTAAAGGTAGACTCAATAAAGAGGACACTTAGATATTGATCAGTTAGTAAGAGGGAGTGTTGACAAGAGCTCAAAAATTGTGCATTGATTCATTAATATTTTTTTAAAAATCTATTTTCTTATGATTAAGGTCCTAATGAAGGAATGTGCATTGTGTTCTTTCTATGTAATTTCTTAGTTTGGAAGGTAAGAGCATTTTGTTTGTACTTCGTTAGACGAAAATTAATTACCGTAACTTTGTCTTATGCTAATTATTATCAAGGTTCAAACACTATTATTGATAGATTAGAGTTTGAATATATATCAAATATTGAAATACGGCTTTTTTATGATATTTTTTTACAGTACAAAGAACCATTTATGTTTCTTATGATTAAGATCCTAAGGAAGATGTGTTTTTGTTACTATAAAAAGTTACTATTAAGTAGGATAGAGGAAGGAAAAGAGAAAAAAAATAAAATAATAAAATAGAAAACAAATACTACAATAAAGGATAGAGGCAAAATTAAAAATATGAATATTTATTTAGATAATGATGAAAAATAAGAGGAAAAATAACAACAATGAATGAATAAAATTGACACCTCTCTTTGGCCAAGAATATTGTTATTATTATAATAATAATAAAAAGAATTGTGTTAATTACTATTTCTGCATTCATTTTTATTCTTTATTGTAAAAATCTGAATGTCTATAAATAAAGACATTGTAAGACTCTTCTGAAATGATCACATTAGAGTTTGAAAAATTGTGCATTAATTTCGTATTTTCTTCTTCCTTTTCTTAATAATTAAGATCATAAGAATGATGTTGCATTATTTATTTATTTATATTCTCTCCATAATTTTTTTGTTTTATATTTTATACGAATTTTTTATTATCGTAAGTTTATAATTATTTTTGGTCCAAAGTAACAACTTATGACTTTGTTGGAAGTCATATAATTACTGACCAAACATTTCTCTTTATGAAATCACTTATACGACTGGATATATATTATATTTATGCACATATTATAAATATTTCTTCTATCTATATTATATTTTCATAAGTTCCCTAGTTCTTATATAACCAAAAATGTCTTTTGCAACTGTAGGTTCACTTCCCAGTTTAAAGATGAAATTAAATTACCTCGGGGATCTATCATTGAACTCTCCAGAGATCATGACTACATACTCCACACAACAAGTAAGATGATTTATTTCTGTTGACAGTATTTTGGAAAAGAACAGCTCAAAGTTCTGTCTTTTTTCCACTTTTTCTACAATGTTGATATTTCGATCTGATACGAATCTTTTGAAGCGAAGACTCTCAATCTCTCAGTGTATACGCCTACGAGACGTGCATGTGTGTCTGTGCGTTTTGAGAAAAAATAAAATGTTATAGCTATCACTTGCTCAAATTATTGAAGAGCTATTGAATGGATACATAAAACATTAATTTCTTTTAGTTATTTCCCTAATAAGGTTGGCTTTCGAAGCAGTATGTTAGAGGCTACAATGAAGAGTAATTACTTCAAGTGAGCGCTATACAAGAACAATACCATAAATATCCTAATTGCACTGTCAGTTGGCACATTTTATACCCTTACATTTCCTTTGTGGGAAGTGGCTAAACATTTTCCTGAATTTGGTTACCGATGTCATGCTGGAAATTATGCTTGTGTAGTATTACACCAATCAACCATCCCTATTCTCTTTTACACAGATATAGATTTTCTGGTCTTTACCAGCTTCACTGTCTATAAAACCAAAAAAATAAAATAAAAATTGTTATATGTTAGCTGTTGAAAATATTCTTCGCCAAGATACTAGTGATGATTTTTATTATCAGCCTGTTAGCTCTTGAAAATATGCTTCCGCAAAATACTAGTGATGATTTTTATTACCAATGGCTGATACACCTGTCACAGTAACTAATAAATAAGTTAAAGACATTCCATATTAAAAAATAGACTTAAGTTAAACAGCATCGAAGTATTGGTTGAGATTTGTTCTACATGCATTTTAGGTAAGAAACTGATGAGCTAGTTAATTGCCCGTCAGTTCCATAGACCATAGAAGAATAACTAAAATATTTGTTGGTTTTCTTTAAATTCGCAATATATTAGTTTCTGATCTTTTTTCTTTCTAGTTGTTTGCTTAAAGTTTGCTCTAGCATCAATCACTTAGATGAAGCTTAGGTTCTGTTTATTTTTCTTTTGTAGTTGATGGAAAGGAAATGGGAAGCATACAAAGCAAACTCTTATGCAGATCAATCCTAGACCTATATATTGGTGATGAGTCATTTGATCACAAAGCCAACGAAGATGTCGAGTCGAACTTGGCTTCTCTACTTCACAAGTAGCTACTTCTTTAGCATAAAGAGAATTTTATCAACACAAGGAATTGAGTTGTGCTGATATTGGCTAGTTTCAACTGTTGCCCCCCCTCAGAAGTTCTACATAACTCATGTTAGGTTCTATTGGTTGGATGATTCTCTTTAAATAGTTGAAGTAGAGATTTAATCTCTTGCAAACTGAACTTAGATCTATGTTTTATATGCTGATGAGTGGTTTTCTCTACTCCTGTAATATTTTGCTTTGAAATTTTTATAGCATAATTGGCTTGGTCACCAAATTTGTTTTATTTACCTCATTGAAATGCATCTTGGAGTGTTTACTACTAAGGTTGGAGAACAACTTAGATAACCTTAGTAGTGTTTACTGCTAAGGTTTCTTATTATCATCTTCTTGTTGTTTACATTTGTTGCTAGTGCCTCTTTTTCACTGTTTATCCAGCCATGGTCTTTCGGAAACAACTTCTCTACCTTCTCAAAGGTAAGGTCTGTGTACACTCTACCACTCTACCCTCCTCCCAAGACCCCACTTGTGGGATTACACTGGTGTTTTTTTTTTTACTAAGGTAATTCTTTGGAGAGACAGATTTTTTTCTTTCTTAATTGAAGTTATATCCAGTCACACTGAAATAAGTATTACACTTAAGCATAGCTTTCTTAGAGCATGCAACACATTCTACTCATACAATTAGCTCAATTCATGCACAAATTGTGAGTGCTACTGGACTCCCAGATCAGCCTTGGCTCTTTATTCACTCAAACATCATGGTGCATTCAGCAGCAGAAGTCTGCTGAACAGTTGTATACTGATAGTTCATGCAAAAGTGCTGCTACAACATCCCTTGAGTTCTAAGTAGCTCCTTTTGAATTTCCAGAACACCTACTGTTTTTCTGTTTTGGAGGTCAAGTCATGATCTTCACAAAGGAAGCCGTGTTTCTCTTCTCGATGATGGTTGTTTTTTATTTATTCAGCACAACCGTGATTGGCGGCACAGTGTACAATGTTGGTGATTCCGGCAGTTGGAATGGAGACAATGTTGACTTCCATATGTGGGCTTCTAGTAGAACTTCCCAGGTTGGTGACACTCTTGGTAAGTCCAACTAGTCGATCAACTGGGATCTAGTATGAGAAAATCAAATGCTTCACAATTCGAACAGTGTATATAATTAAGTAGTAATTGGCTAACGTTATGTGAAGTTGTCTCCCTTGTTGGAAAAATACTACAATATTGATACTGTACAAAAAATACAAAATAACTACACTGGAGCTTGCTTATACAATAGGAGCTATTTTTTGTTATTGACTACATGAACTTGCTTATACAATAGGAGCTATGTTTTGTTATTGAATGCATTCCACGTTAATTGGTACTTTAATATTCTCTGTATATTGCATGTACCATTTGGTCTATTTGTGCACTTACTTGCCACTGTGAAGAAGATGAACAATTTCATTAATAAGGACTGTTACCAAAATGATTGGATACTAGTGTTTCCTACCAATTCTGTCTCTCAACAGGAACTTCAAGTCTATCCTGTAAGGCCCTTAGTCATTTATGGGTTTTTATTTAATTTTCACTGTTACATTTGGTGCTTCTCGCATCGAGTTAATACTAAGCTATGTTCGTATAATCATCAAGCATTTTGAAGATGTACGGTGAACTGTCTAATGTTCAAATTTAATCATTGATTGTGATGATTTATGAAGCTTTTACCATTTACTTTATAAACATATGTTAAACCAAGTTTTGCTAGTGTTACCTCTAGAGTCAAGACTTGAAAGTTATAATGTAGCTGTTATGCAAATTTTATACAATGTCTACTTTACCAACCATTTGAATTACTGCTTAAAAACTCTGGTCGTGCAGTTTCTTCCCATCTTGTGGTTCAGTTTGCTTCTCACGTTGTGACAGCTTCTTGTGTTATATGCTGCTGTTTATACCACATCTATAATGAGAAAAGCATCTATTTAGAGTATGATATGCCTTTTATTTGTTCTTGGATGGTATCTGTTATGCTGATGAGGGGTAGAAGACCATAGAACCCTCTCTTGATATGCTAAATTTGCTTCACTGAGCAATATTTTTTTGGTTCTGGGAGGGTGTGTATACCAAGACTTGGTTTTCTTGTCGATCTTTTATTCAGGTCTATAACCTTGTCAATCTTTTATGGTCTTAGTAATACAAAACAGTTGAGTTCTGAAAACTCCACTCACTGACCCTTAATTGCTGGCATGATTGGTGTATTCTGAGAATCAATTAGGCAATATGAGGGCTTTGCTTATCCCTACATTTAAGGATTTAGATTTTGGTAGTAACTCGTCTTCACTTTGGTGAGTGTTCGAGGAGGGTTCGCATGTTGACAGATTCCATAGGCTGTTTTCGCCACAGTTTACTTGATGTTCACTTTCTTCACCAATCAATAATGTTGTCTGCTTTTCATGTTTTTTAGTTTGTATGTCCGCTTTCTGTCTTTTCTTTCTCAATTGACTTAGAGGTTGTTCATGACCATTCATGGTGCAGTAATTAGACAATGTATTTGATCCTATATTACATCTCTTTTCCTTATTTTCTCCTAGTGCATTTCTTTATGCAGGTCTATTTGGGTGAGCAGTATGTAAATAATTCTACGCTATCTGATGTGACATTTTTAGTTGAAGGTAGCAGCAGTTTTGTGATTCAAGTATTGTCATCTTCTTCATATCATGGTGTATCTTAATGATTTTTTGATCCTTCTCCAGGCAAAGGGTTTTATGCCCACAGAATTTGCTTACTTTCTTCTTCTGATGCATTTCGAGTAATGTTTGATGGTGGCTACAGGGTAAGTAGAATAGTTGGCATAAAGATTTATTGCTTTTACTTTTAGGTTTGTTGGTTTCTAAATTGATCATTAGCAACACAAGCGGAAAGCTGTTTTTGCTCCCAAAATTTGTCTTCTACTGCTTACCTTTCCCTTTTGACAAATTTAGATCGACTATCAAATGGTCTTTGCAAAATTGCTAAAAGGCAAACATCTTTATTTGAAATGTTGCAAGTGTGACGTGGCTGAATGCACAAATATGGAGTACAAAACTCTGATGATCTGTTATCTATTTATTGCAGGAGAGAGACGCCATAGATATAGAGATTCCCAACATTCCATGGGATGTTTTGAGTTGATGATGAGGTGCACTGCTGTTTAATATCTGTCACTTCTGGGATACAAATCAATCTAGCAATATTGAAGAGAGGAATGTTTATTGTTTGCAGGTACATATACACGGGATCTGTTGATGTTAATATGGATGTTGCACAGGATCTTCTAAGGGCTGCTGATCAATATCTTCTTAAGGGCCTTAAGCATCTGTGTGAGTATGCAATTGCACAGGTGAGTGCTGGGGACCTTCTGTCTTAGAGGAGGATTTATGTCGGGTTTCTCCTGATAATTTCTTATCTTCTGTAGGATATCTCAGTACAAAAATGTCTCTCTGATGTTTGAGTTATCGGAGGCTTTCAATGCATTTGTCATTAAGAAATGCTTTCATTGTCTTCAGATTGGAGAAGTTTGACAAGTTAAGTGTCATGCCATGGTATGTCCAGGTTCCTATCCTTTTGCTTCATCATTTCTTGGAAGAAAAACAGACATCCTAAACAAATATGTAATTGTGTATTAACACACTATTATCTTGTTACATGTAGGTATTCACAATTGATTCAACGTTTAATACCGTGCGTACTTTGTTAGGGTGCTGAGCAGGCCAATTCAAGCTGACCTCTGATGTAGAGATTTAGGTTCATTTTTATTCTTTGATTAAATGTAGAATATGATGTAAAATGTAGAGGAAGTGGGTTTTATTCCACTCGTTCGTCTCTAATTGCAAGAGTTATGTGTAACCTCTCATCGCTAGCAATTCCAGATTTGTTGTGATGTTTAGTGTAGCGCATGAAGTTCAGTTGCGACGCCAGCCATGCTCCTAAATCTCTTTCACAACAAGCTTACAGATAAATTGCGGGTTTTATGATGTAATATATCCACAATATTATTGGGATCTCATCTGTACTGTTGAGGACCTATCAGAAATAGTCTCTTCCTTCAAGGTAGGGGTGAGGTGTGCTTACACTTAACTTATCTCTAGACTTTACTTTGTGGGATTACATGTTTGTATTATTATTATTGGGGGTTCTCATCCATCCAACTTTCATACTTTAGATAATCCATCCGTATCTATTTGCTAGATGTATATGACAATGATCTCTGGTAAATTAATGAGAGTTTTAAAAAATTCCCTCAAGGTTTAGGTCTGTATGTCAATTACAATTATTTTTCTATTTGAATAGCATACACAACACACGTATTTTGGGTTTTGCATAATTAAGCTTCTTTCCCTTGTATAATAAATTTTCCAAATGAGAACAATGAATTTTAAAGAGAATAGGAAGAGCAAAACAAATTTGAGGCTTCTGAATACATGAAGGATCTATAAACGTTAGTTTCAAATTTTCCAAAACTAAGTTTTAAGTAAGAACCAAAACTGTTTGGTTGATTTCAGTTTTATTTTACAAAAAAACACCTTTGCAGTCAAAGTTATAAAGATAATTATTTGTCTAATACTTCTATTTTTTTCTAAAGTATATAAATTCGTTATTTATTAACAAGCATTATTATTATTATTATTATTATTATTTTAAAAGTAGACCAAAAAAATATCCTTTGCATACCAACAAGCTTTACAAAGTATATGTTCAAATGCCTTGTGCAGTGGTAAATCTGAAGCGATAATCTGCAACCGATGGCTACACAGTTCCCTGGTTTATTGCTGAACAGCGCTGGCCTTACACTCGCCGGCGGCCGGTCTCTTAGTTGCCGGAACAATCAACCACCGGCAGCCATCTCCTCTGCCAATCCTCCTTCTCTCTCTTCCACAATTCAGGTAAACTGTATAATATTTCCCGTGTTATATTTACGCTGGTACAGCGAAAAGCTTGAAAGCTGAATTTTTATTTTGCCCTTTTGCTTTGAAGCAGCATAATAACTTGTTTTATAGCTCTCTGAGGTGCTGCAATATCTGCTTATAGTTACTGGAGAAGTATGCATTATACAAAATTTCACTTCATTTACTTATGTATTTAAGGTGCTAAATTAGCCAATAGTTGCATAGTACTCCATCCAACCCCTAAATGAACAAACGGAGTTCGCCAAGACATCTAATTTTCTGTAATTGGAACATCAATTTTTTAGACTTCTATTTTAATTAGAAACTACGTAAAAAGTACTTAAAATCCCAACTTTTTGTTAATTTTAGAAGGGATAAGAGTCTGAAAAATACCCCAACTTTGGTCGGATTTGTTGTTGCGATACTAAACTTTCATGAGGACCTATTATCTCGCTAGACTATTTAATACCGTATTTTTTACCCTGAACTATTTAATAGTGTATTTTAAAGATATATATGTGCCCACGTGGACACATTACTATTTAAAATTTTGCATTATTTTTTATGTCTACTTGGGCAAATATATATGTTTAAAATTCGGTATTAAATAGTCTAGGGAGGTAATAGGTCTTCATGAAAGTTTAGTATTGCAACAACAAATTCGATCAAAGTTGGGGTATTTTTCAGACCGTTATCCCATTTTAGAACATAAATAAGTTAATTTTATTTTTTGAAATACAACTTTTAGAAGTACATAAAAAGCAGGATAAATGATAACTTTGTATAGTTAAAAGAAAAAAACTGCTTAATTCCCTAATGGTTGCCAAAAAAGATATTCAGATGGAGGAAGAACTGTTAAATTGCTGAATCAATACACTATCAATGGTGAAAAAATGTAAATGGAAGCAGTTAAGAAAACAGAGAGTACATCTTCTTCAGAGAACTTGCATTGAATACCATCTATAAATTGGATTGTCTAACTACAAATGAATGAGGCTAGGACCTTTTATATACAAAAGATTCTACTTGCTAATAATCTCTAACAATCTACTAACTACATAAAATATCTTCTAACAAACTCTAACTGACTCGTGTGCCAGCTCAGCTCAACTAGCTGCAACTTGTTTATCATAGTTGTAGTCCTCAATACCCCCCTTCAAGCTAGGTGGTATGAAGATGTTCTTCAAGCCTAGCTTGAAAACTATATAAGAGTGTTGTGCAGAACTTAGCCCCTTTGTGAGGATATCGGCAGGTTGTTCCTGTGTGGGCAAATATTGAATCATCACAAGGCCAGTTTGAACCTTTTCCCGAATGAAGTGACAGTCAATGTCGATGTGTTTAGTCCTTTCGTGGAATACAGGATTAGCTGCGATCTGAATGGCAGCTTTACTATCACAATAAAAAGAAACAGGTAAAGACAATGGCATATCCAGCTCCTTGAATAAACCAGTTAACCAAACTAGCTCAGCGACAGTGGAGGCGAGGCTCCTATACTCTGCCTCTGCAGAACTTCTGGAAATGGTAGGCTGTTTCTTAGACTTCCAGGATAACAAAGCACTTCCAAATTGAATCATATAACCAGTAATGGATTTCCTAGTATTAATGCAAGATCCCCAATCAGCATCACAGTATGCTTGAAGTGTGTCTGCTGTCTGAACAGCCATATAAAGACCGAGACCTGGAGCTTGTTTCACATACTTCACCACTCGAACAGCTGCTTCCATATGAGAAACCTTAGGAGCATGCATGAATTGGCTCAAATGCTGGACTGCAAAAGATATATCAGGTCTTGTTATGGTAAGGTATAACAACCTTCCAACTAGTCGTTGATATTCAGTAGGGTCTGCTAACAAAGAATCAACACCTGAACTTCCAACATGTAGATCAAACTCATGTGTGGTAAGCTTCAAATGCAGCTCAACAGGAGTGACAGATGGTTTGGATCCTCCCAATCCCAAATCAGAAATGAGCTCAAGGGCATATTTCCGTTGATGCATAAGCATACCACTGGCATTTCTGGCAAATTCCATGCCCAAGAAATATCTCAAAGTGCCCAAGTCCTTAATTTTGAAGTTTGCCTTAAGTACTTGTTTGGCATCATCTATAAGTTGTAGACTGCTTCCAGTAATCAACAAATCATCTACATATACAAGTACAATCACAATCCCATCTGCAGTCCTCTTGATCATCAATGAATAATCAAGATGGCTCTGCTGAAAACCAGCAGCAAGTAAAGCAGTAGTGAGCTTCACATTCCACTGTCGAGAAGCCTGCTTCAGCCCATATAGAGACTTAAGTAACCTGCATACTTTAGGATCCCGTCTTATCATACTGAAATCCTTGTGGCAATTGCATATAGACTTCCTCAATAAGATCTCCTTGTAAAAAGGCATTATAAACATCCATCTGTTGAATGTCCCATCCCTTTGAAACAGCCAAGGTCAGAACGGTCCGTAATGTAACCATTTTTACTATAGGAGAGAAGGTCTCTTGGTAATCCAGGCCTTCTTTCTGATTATAACCTTTTGCTACTAGCCGAGCCTTGAATCTTTCTATCTCACCACTAGCTTTATATTTGATTTTATAAACCCATTTACAACCAATTGCTTTCTTTCCTTTTGGCAAAGAAACAACCTCCCAAGTTTTGTTATCCTCCGATGCTTGAATTTCCTCCTTCATAGCATGTACCCATCTACAATCATTAGCAGCCTGATAATAAAATTGAGGTTCAGTCTCAACTGATGAACTAGCAATGTAACATTGATAAGTGGAGGAAAGACAACTGTAATCAATGTTGTCTGAGATAGGATAAAGACAATGGTTTGATCTACTTGTGGAGGTAGTAATGAAATCTTTCTGCCAAAGGGGTGGTTTGACTGTCCTGTGAGATCTCCTTCTCTCAGGAGGAGGATGTAAATGATCATCAGAAACAGCTGAAGGAGGTGAAGCTACTGGTATAATTTCCTCACTTGTTATTGTAGTAGGTTGGACTTCATCTGCATCCTCAGTATGAGAGGAATAGGGAGGTGAAGCCAAAAATACTGTTGTATCATGTGAATCAGCCAATGCTGGGGACTGAAAAGGAAACACTGCTTCATTGAACACCACGTCCCTACTAACAAAGAAGTTTTGATGCTCAAGATCATATAACTTGTAACCCTTTTGTGTAGAACCATAGCCCATTAAAACTGATCGAATAGCCCTCGGACCAAATTTATCAGTTTTGACTAGATTTGTAGCATGACATAGACAACCAATTACTCTCATGTAGGACAGGTCAGGAGATCTCTTATACATCAATTCAAAAGGTGATTTATTGTGCAATACTGAAGAAGGAATTCTATTTATAATGTGTACAGCACTTAAGACACACTCACCCCAGAATCTAATTGGTAAGTGACCTTGAAACCTCAATGCCCTTGCAGTCTCTAAAATGTGTCTGTGCCTTCTTTCCACTACACCATTCTGTTGTGGTGTATGTGGACAAGAACTTTGGTGCACAATCCCATGACTCTTGAACAACCCATCACACTGAGCATTAAAGAACTCAGTACCATTATCTGATCTAAAAGTCTTAATTTTCTGTCCAAATTGAGTGTCAATCATCAAAATGAAATTCTGTAAAACAGTAGAAACATCAGATTTCAAGTGCATTAAGAAAATCCATGTCCATCTTGAATGATCATCAACCACTGTTAGAAAATATCTCATTTTATTATGTGTAGCAGCCTTATAAGGTCCCCATACATCCAAATGAATCAAGTCAAAACAATTTTCACTTCTACTTTGACTAATAGGAAATGGCAATCTAACTTGTCTTGCCAATGGGCATACATCACAACTAGGTAGAACAAGTTTTTGTGGACTATCAAACATCTTAATTTTCCTAAGCACACTCATAGGGATGTGACCTAGTCTCTTATGCCACGTTTGAGCTTCTTCGCATCCTTTAATAGCTGCCAGTGCCTTCTTTGATTTATCATGATGTTGGTGTGGTCTGGTAATGTACAAGCCATTAATCTCTTCACCAATCTCCTTCACTTTCCCAGTGAAGAGATCCTGAATTATAAAGAAATCAGGAAAGAAAACGACACAACAATTCAGTTCTTTAGTGAGCTTAGACACTGAAAGAAGATTGAACTGAAAAGTTGGCACACACAACACATTTTTAACTACATCACCTCCTGTTAATTGTGAACTGCCTGAGTGTGTAACAACAGCTGAATCCCCTGTGGGGAGTTGGACCTTTCCTGGGTGAGAAACTGATAATCCATGATTAAGTAGAGCTGTATTACTAACCATATGATCAGTGGCACCACTATCTACTATCCAAGCTGAGCTATGAGTATTACTGTTACAGTGAGAAGAACTAGCAAAAATACCTGCTACATTTGCACTGGATTCACTTAACATGGGTTTGTTCAGCATTTGAAGGATGTTGTTATATTGACTCGGAGTAAACTGTGGCACAGATCCAGGTCCAAAATTTCCAGCAATAGATCCAGAACTGTGTCCATTTGTATTTCCTGTAAATTGCATGGGAGAAACAAAATGGCCAATACCATCACCTGTATACTGCATTGGGTAATTGAGATTATTGTTGAAATTATTGTGCTGCATTTGAGGCAATGAAGGTGTAGTTACAATATTTGCCTTCTTCTTTCCTTTGTAATCGGCAGGGTAACCGATGAGTTGATAGCAGGTGTCCTTTGTATGACCTTGCATATTGCAATGTGTGCAGTGCTTGAGCTTGTTGCAATTGGCTCGAATGTGCCCTTTCATGTTACAGAAATCGCAGTATATATTTCCTCCTTTGTGAAATCGATGAGAATTACCATTACTACTTCCATTACCAGAACCTTGAGATCCAAAACCACTGCCTCCAGGCCTGTGAGTGAATAATGCGGTTGGATCAATTGTTTGTCCAGATCCACTTAAGGAACGTTGGCTTTCATCCTGAACAATCATTGCATAACATTGATTCACACTAGGAGATGGATTCATCATTAGAATTTGGCTCCTTGCCTGCCCATAGTTATCGTTCAACCCCATAAGAAACTGAAGTAATTTTTGCCTAAGCATACTATCAGTATAATCAACTGATTTTGCACAGTCGCAGGAAGGAGGTGGGAGTATCGAGTCATATTCATCCTAAAGATCTTTCTATTTCGAATAGTAAACTGAAACAGGAGAAACTCCTTGAACATGCGTAACAATTGCTTTGTGGAGATGAAAGATACGTGACATGTTTACCTTGTCAAATCGTTCCGTCAAGTCATTCCAAACCAAAGCTGCATTAGATCGAAACAAGATACCACTAACCAGATCCGTGCTTACATTATTCATCAACCAAGAGAGGACCATCGCATTGCATCGATCCCACTGTTTCTTCTCCAGTTCTTCCTTAAAATCATCTCGTCGAAGACTGCCATCAATAAATCCCATCTTATTCTTCGTCAAGAGGGTTAATTGCATAGCTCGACTCCATAGTGAGTAATTTTCCATCCCTGTGAGCTGGATTCCAATCTGCACAGCTCCTGGAATGTCAGATGTCGATAGATACAGAGGATGATTGTGGTCGATCTTCGTCACCATCGCAATCCTTCAACTCTGCAATATACTGAAAAAAATGGAGATGCGGAAAATTCACCCAGAACTCTATCAATTAAGCTCTGATACCATGTTAAATTGTTGAATCAATACACTATCAATGGTGAAAAAATGTAAATGAAAGCAGTTAAGAAAACAGAGAGTACATCTTCTTCAGAGAACTTGCATTGAATACCATCTATAAATTGGATTGTCTAACTACAAATGTAGTGTTACATAATTGGATTGTCTCTAGTAGAACTTGTGTAACCCTCGAAGCCAAGTAAGGTAGGTTCCAGAGGCTGCAAGTTTTGGCCTATAATGAAGGTATGATAAAGATGGTGTGAGCTGCTGAATAAAGTGTGACTTAAAGGTGAACGAGCATGAGATAACTCAAGTGCAAGGGTAGATTTAAGTAATGCCAGGGAAGAAATACAAAGTCGAGTAAAGGCAGGACATCAGTATTTAGGATGCCATGCCCAGTGCAAGTTAGGAGCTCGATCTCTCAGCTCTTTTATTTGCTCAAGCATCAGTAGTATTATGTTCTGGATATTAGCGCTTCACAGTGGTTGAAGAATGAAGATGCTTCTTGTAGGATACTTATTTTCAATACAGACCAGTTAGGACTTCTCTTCCAACTCATGGGCACAAGATGATGTTCCCATGTGGTTGTTTTGAAGCTTACTCAAGACTTTGGAATTATAGTCATTTCTCTTAAGATGGTATGTGGCAGTTATTTCAAGCTAGGATTCTTGTCTTCGAAGGGTGCCTTGCTTTGATGTTATTGGCTGAGGAATAACCAGAAATGAGTTTAGCGGTTATTGAGAGTATACATTTTGACTTCATTGGTCTAGGTTTCATCAGTTCTTATCACCTAATGTGATTTAATGTAGTATTCTGTTTACATAAACAAAAAAACAAATCCATAATTGAAATATATGACAGCCTCAGATCTCTTTCAAAAATTAATGCAGTGACAGCATCCATGTCAGCCTACTTGTACTAAAGTTGACGGGCTTCAATGAAAATCAAGAATATGTTTATCACGAAAGCGGTCTCGAACTTCAAGTCCAAAAGAAAGAAGATTGGGCCACACGAAGCCCAATAAAAGAGTCCAAAAAGCTGAATGGTTAAAGTCAAAGTTTCCTAGTTTAAAGTTTTCCTAGTTTACAAGTTTTCTAGTTTAAAAGTTTTCCTGGTTTAAAGTTTCCATAAAAGTAGGATTTAAATCTCATTCTATTTGGGATAGGTTTTCCCTATATATGGGGGTTGATTTTATTATTTTAAGAACAGACGTGATTAACATTATTATTCATTGAGAGTTTCTCTTCTTTACACCTTTGTGTGTGGCTACTTGGGATTTATCTTACAACCTTATAAGAACCACCTTTGTGTGTGGCTACTTGGGATTTATCGTACAACCTCATAAGAACGATTCTTAAGAGGTGAGATTAATTCTTTAACTTGATATCTTTGGTTCTTATTCGTAAATTAAAGAAGGTAATTAGTCTTATACTAATTATTGTCTCTAGTTTCTTCGTAATAGGGGTCTAGATCACTTTTTGATCTAAGTTCTTGAATTGACTCTATTAGTATCATAATGAGTCTTAATCCGCTAATCTTGAATACTAAGATCAATTAGGGTTCTTAGCACTTTATCTTGAAATTGGGGATTTTATTCTTGAATTTCGCATATCTTTCAATTTCTGTCTTTTATCTTTATAATTTCGCTTCCGCATTATTTTCTTGTTTATTCTGGTAAACCCGATTCTTATCATGCAGTCTCATGTAGCAGTTGGTTCATAGCGTAAAATAGGGCTGCTTATCGGGCGGATAATTTCGCTTAATGGTTTGGCCTATGGGATATCGGTTTTTAAATTTACTAATTCGCTAGCCAACTAATAATATATGGTTGGTTCGATAATGGATTAACAATTATTGGATGGTGTATCGCCTAACCTCTACCCTTTTTTTTTCCATGAACGCACCTTAAGAATTTTTTTTCACTATTTTAAATGCAGTTAAATTATAAAATTCTTCTATATTGCAAAAAATATAAATTAATAATAATATAATAGTTAATACAACAGAAAAGTAAGTAGGTTTTCAATTTTTGGCTTTACGGCTTTAGGACTAACAATATATAATATATTATGGCAAAATATTATATGAGGCTAATATATCTAAGATAAAAGTTTAAGTATGGTAACTCTTAACAGGTTAATAGTTTATCGGATAAGGAAGTTGAATCATCGTCTCCACACCAATAAGCCGTTAAATATAAAATTCTAATCAGTTCACCAACCGCTTAATCGATAACCCAATATCAATAAGCCAATTTTACGGTTGGCTTATCGGTTACGTTCAATTTTGAACAGCCCAAGTGTAAAACTTAACGTTCATGGATTGTGGTTTATATTGGGTTTTGGTTTTTCTTTTAGGCTACAATATTCAATAGTGGTGTATTTCTTAATTCATTCTCACATGCAACACTTAGACACATACAAATGCTCTCTTATGTGGGTATTATATGTCATCTAAATGCTGATTAAGTTTTTCTTGCTCTTATTGAACTTTTGGTCTAACTTTATTTTATCGATTACACGAAACTTCTGGAAACTCTCGTAGAAGGGTCTCTTTAACTATCCATTACACGAAGTAACATTCTTGTGAATGAACTTTTCAGGTTGTTGGTTGGAAAGGTGCTGGAGGGTCTGGCAGTCAGAATTCAAAACTTTTTAATTCTTTTGAAGACATTCAAGAAGAATATGACTGGAATGATCTAGAAACTGATCTTTACCATTGGACAAAGACTTTACGACCAGTTCAGGTATGCTCAGGGTGCGGACTTGACCTTGACCTTGACCTTGACCTTGACCTTCTGTATGTTTCAAAATTTTCATGTGTTTCCTTGTTGAATGTTTGACCTTCTAACACTATGTGTCTATTATTTACATAGTGGTATCCTGGTCATATCGCAAAAACTGAGAAAGAGCTCAAGGAACAGTTGAAACTAATGGATGTTGTCATAGAGGTTCGAGATGCAAGAATCCCGATGTCCACAAGTCATCCACAGGTTAGAAACTTACATGTTTATGCTTTGCCTTTTTGCTTTTTGGCTAGATTATTGAATGTTTTGTTATATTTGCATTTTCGCTAGGGTATTGAGTGATGTGCTAGTAACCTAGCCTGCTTTCCCAACAGCTAGGTAGATGTGGCCCACTGTGCCATCCTAAACAATCTTTACCACTTAAGACTTGTTGTGTAAAATTTGAGTGTTGCAAACAGCTTGAGAACTCGATCATTATATTTTATTTGAATTGGAGAATGTGCTTAGGAGTACATTTCACATTTGAGATCTGATATTATGCTTGACAGTTCTGATTAGAAATGGGACTGCTTGGTATTCTGCATATGGATTGCCTCTATAACACTTGGCCAGCTATTTTCCTCTTGGCCTGGCCTATTCTTTCTACATCGCGCTTGTGATTAGTATAAACTGATACTCCATCTCAGAGTTTTCCTCGTCTGGCTTAGAAATGTGCCTATTGATTGCAGTTTAATCACTTCAGGGAGTGTGTTTTGAACTTTGGAAATTAATAATATACTTAACAAAACCTTGGATCACTTTGATGGTTTGCAGCTTCAAAGAGTAGATTATTCATAGGTATCACTCTGACCCTGTTCCCCTTTGGCACAGCCAAACAAGAGCAAATGAGATGTAGGAAATTTTTTTCAATGATGCAAAGAGTGTCTATGAAGTAGATACTCAAGAATCTCGTTTGAATCAGGATAGAGTATACATGTGCAGTCCATAATTCCTTTTCTTGACTTCCATTCAGTATACCAAGCCATTAATAAATTTTCTTGACTCCTATTGCATGTGAGATTCCTATCTTGTCTCCTTTCAACTTTCATCTATTTGTTTTGTTAGTAATTCAACTTCGATGAGCAGATGGACTCATGGCTTGGCAACAGAAAGAGGATTTTGGTTTTGAATCGAGAGGATATGATATCAACTGCTGATCGGAATGCTTGGGCAACTTATTATGCTAATCAAGGGATTAAAGTTGTTTTCTCCAATGGCCAGCTTGGAATGGTAATTGGAATAGCATTTACTTGTTTCTGCTCCAACAAACAGTTATTTTATAATTTGTTGATTCATGTATTGGACAAATTTCAGGGAGCACTGAAGCTTGGAAGGTTGGCGAAAGCATTAGCGGGTACTGTGAACATAAAACGTAAAGCAAAAGGACTACTTCCTCGCCCAGTGAGTCTACTAAGATTGCTAATAGCTCATATCATCCATGCCTTTAGACTGTAGATCTGTTGTGAGCTCATTACAATTGTCAAGACAAATGAAACTTAAGTGATTACTTACTTTCAATCCATCAAATTCAGTTGGTTCGTGACTGATGTTAGCAATCTAATTCTGATTTTTAAATTTATATGTTATCTTCATCATTTGCATATTGACCGTCAGAAGCATTTAAACTGGTCGATCTGTGTGAGCACATTTCAATTTTCAAGTACCGATGATTTTTTTCATTCAAACCACCAATTCAGTTGGCTCATGACTAATGCCAGTACTCTAATTGTGATTTTGTATTTAATTTGTCATTTTCATTATTTACAATTTTACATATAGACCATTGGAAGGATCTACCGTGATATAAAAGAAATGCAAGGAGTTCAATGGCGAACATCAAAGTCTTACTGTCTAATAATTTGGGTTTGAATGTACACCAGGGGAAAAGTGTTATTTCTGCTGCCGTAATCTTGTACCAATGTACTGATGAACAACATATGGAAATTATGTACCAGAATATAAAATTCTTATTTGGTTCACTAGTAGATGAAATGACAAAATTATGGAACTACTTCCTTAGATAGGATATTCATGTCTGCTTCTTCTGTGTTAGTTTTTTCTGAGTGAGAATTTTATATATTTGACAGGTTCGAGCTGGTGTAGTTGGGTATCCAAATGTTGGTAAGTCATCTCTGGTAAATCGTTTGCTGAAGCGCCGGATGTGTGCTGCAGCCCCAAGACCAGGTGTTACCAGAGAGCTGAAGTAAGTCCATAGCTCCTTGCTCTTTTCTTTTGCGGCAAGTTCATTCGCCATTAGATTCCATGAATTATCCCACAAAATTTTGATTCCAAAGCGTGTATCTCTTCTTTACTTTTAAGTGACAAGGGGGTGACAGGGTTGTACCTTCTTCTCTATTTCACCATCTCATTCTGATTCCTTTAAACCGCTTCGATTTTCCAGTCATTTTAGAATCAAGCATTACATAGAAATTGATAGGAGTACCTTTTTAATATATAGCAATCTATTTCAAATAAAATGATTTGCTAAGTCGAACTGAGTGAAGATTTTCACCATACTTAGGTCCATGTAATTGTTAATTGTTATGCAAGAAGGAAGACTATCATCAATTTAATTTGAAAAGACTGGGTTAGATTTTACGGACTCTTCTTCCTTTTGATTGTCTACTGCTCATTTTTATTAAAAGGTGGGTCCGTTTTGGGAAAGATCTAGAGCTACTAGATTCACCTGGCATAATTCCTATGAGGATCAGTGATCAGACAGCAGCAATAAAGCTTGCCATTTGTGATGATATTGGAGAGAGATCTTATGATGCTGCAGATGTTGCAGCCATTCTTGTACAGATGCTTTCAAGGCTTTCAACTGTTGGTTAGTTTCCTGTCATTCAGATAGCACATGCTATTCACTCGTGTTGGTAGATTTCTTGTTGTAACACGTTGCTGAAGATGCTATGCATCGGAATTCATTACCGGATCTTATTTAGACGATAAGACTAATTACTCATCCTGTTAGATCTTTATTGCACCTCGGCATGTACTTTGAGCCTCTTGTATGTAACAACTCATTTGCATTAGGGGTTGGCTGTCCCTAAATAGTTCATTTTAAGCTTCTTGTATGCATGCTGCCTTATATTTTTCTGACATGGGTCACTCTGACCAGGTAATAAAGCTCTTTGTGACCGCTACAAGATTGAGGCAGATGGGCGCTGTGGTAAAATGTGCGTATGGCATATTATACCCAAAGGGTGCATCTGAAGTTATGGGTTCCCCAGCAAGGATTTGTTCTATATTTCCATTTTGATCTTTGTTTGTTTTGGTTGCAGATTTGTTCAGAAGCTGGCTGTTCAGTTATTTAATGCGGACAATAATCAAGCAGCATTTCGTATTTTGCAAGATTTCCGAAAAGGGAAATTTGGTTGGATAGCACTAGAGCGGCCACCCAAGTAGACCTGTGCGTTTCAGACCTTGTTCTAGTGCTTTCATGTAAATCAGTTATAGCTTGGGGAAAATTCTTGGAAGCTTCTCTAAATCAACATAGAAGTACCTAGACGGTAAAACCCAGGAAGAAGCTAAGCTGTTCGCATCTCATGTAAACATTCAGAAACACCTGCAAGCTAGAAAGGTATATATATACCACTGAACCTACTCAATGAAGCTACATATGGTGTAATTGGTTCTTGAGTTCCATTAGCGTCAGGCTAGTTAAACCATACAGCAATGATGACTTTGGTTTATAATCGTCAGTTGTAACTGTTATCTTTAGACGATTAAATTATAGTTTGGCTACAATTCCATCAGTTGGAATTTGCTGAAACATTTCAACTTTAGTTATCTACCTGCTGTAAATATGAAGATTCATTAATATTTTTGTGAAAAATGCAATGAGTAGACCGTGTATATTACTATATAAAATTCCAGCTCCAGTAAATTAGATGATATTCGACTGAATCTATGTGAAATGAAGGGCAGAAAGGGAAGTAAGTCTATTGCTGCCATATTATGTAAAAAGTTATTAGTGTAATCAAACTGTCACATAATGTGTCGTGTTCACTGTAAAATACATGCATGCGGCTTTCTAGTCTATTTAAAGAAAAATGTACTTCAAATTACCTTTAGGCTTTAATAACATGTTTTTACGGCCATTAATAACACGACAGGTTTAAAATCACAAATTTAAGAATATTTTTGGTATTGGACAAAAGTCTTCTTCTTTTTTAAAATTTGTGTGTCTAGTTAAACACACCATATAAAAGAATGATGTTACTAGGCTTATAGGAAAGTATACTAAGCAATGGTCGGGTAATATTAGACAAATCTCTCAATAAAAAGAAAATGAATCAGCAGCAAATATTTAAAGGACAGATTATGGTCCTTTTTTTAAAAAAGCAAATATTTAAAGGACAGATTACAAAAGCAAGAAAGTAGAATGGATTATTAGTCTTACAATATTACATATATAAGCTGGTAATAATCAAGTTAATAAGGTCAAATAAAGTCTTTAGGGACATTTACGAAAAAATGCTAATTGCTGCTAAAAATACATAGTTAACGATAATTTAGTTGTTGTCATTAATTAAAATTAATAGACAGTTTAATTTCCATTCCTCCTTTTTGAATTATTTTCCTTCATTTTTTTAGCAGGGATGTATATTTAATTTTAATCTAAACCTTGAAGTAACATAATTTATTGTCATAGTGAGTGCGCGCGGATGCATATTCGCTTTCCACTAAAACTATATATATATATATATATATATTCCTCCGTACTATTTAGTTTTAACTTGACACAAAATTTAAAAAATTAAAGTAAAAAAGTCTTGAATCTTGTGAGCTTATACTAAAGATATGTGAAATGCATTATAGTGCCTTTTAATTTTGTCATGTGAAAAGTTGAAACTAAAGAATCTTCTGACATAGACACACTTGTGATGAGAACTAAGGAGTGATTAGATTAGAGTAGGTACATTGTAGTGGAGAAAAAGGTTAAGGAAAAATAAGAAACAAACATTGAATGAGAGATAAAGGAATTAAGTTGTTTGCTTCTTAGTGGTTAAATACTGCATATTAATGAGCCAACCAGATAACGCGTACATATTAATCAGATACTTATATCATCCTTTAATTTGTTGCACCTACCTACTAACTTTAAAAATAATCTTAATCACAATCATAAGAGTCTTTTGACAAATGTTGATTTACGAATAAATTTTAATCACTCATTCGACAATTGTCGATTTTTTCGAGCTGATGCACGATTCTATATTTTTTTAGATTATAGATGGACCAATAGCAAAAGCTTCAAACTAATTAAAAAGCATTTTATGTTGTTTTTGTTTGTGTGCGCCCCAGACAGGGCACAAATCAAACTTCTGCTTTAGCACGTCTTAAATTCTTCTTTTTAAAAAATTAATAGGAGAAAATGAAAAGAAGATTAATATTATATGGTCCATTTCTTCAGTAATTTGGTATATGTTTGTGCAGTTGGTAATTTAAATGTTTGACAATATTATCATAATATTCAAGAAAAGTGGTTGTCTTATATTTGTTTTACGCATTAGAAAGAAGAAATATGTATATAATTTGTCTAAACAAAATAATCCACAATTATTTTTTAAATGATTTGATCATATAAACATTTCTACTTTATATCATTAGTCGAAGTTAAACTCTTAAAAACACAAACTATTGAGAAATCCTTTGTTTTGGAACATTTTGCTGGCTTACTAAGGAAGGACAGAAATATTTTTTCACTCTCTTTTAGTCTAAAAGTTCTACATCAATTCCTAATCTAACCAATCCGAATTTATCAATTATAAATAAGTTAAACTAAAGAGTCAAATAAAGTTTACGAGTTCAAGAATTTTTTTAAAAAATTATTGAGTTTTAAATTAATAATTTATATATGTTCAAGAATTTCTTAAAATAAATGTAATTTAAATCAAAGTTATTAAGTTCAGTACCTATATCAATGCTAAAGAGCACCACGGAAGCAATGACCAATTAGCTTCGTTCTATTTCGAATTATTCTTACATCCCACTTTCTTCGACTTTTCCTCGTCCGTATATTTTGTACATTAGCAGAGTAGAAGTTAAGGGGTTTAACAACTGTAATAATCAATATTTTGTCTGTTTAGAGACTCAAACTATCTTATTTATTTTGAATTATCAATTATCGTAATTAATAATATTTTATATACTTTCTAAATATGTAAATATTACTCAAAAAAACTTGAGGATTCCATGTTCAAATTTATAATTGAAATTTAAAAATTTAACTCGAATTATGCTACGAAGTTAAATTGATGATGTAAAAATTCTTAAATTCAGTGGCATCAAAAGTTGTGGTCCTGCACTTTGCATCATCCAATAAATCCGCCTCTCACAACTCTGGCCAAATCTTTTTCTATTTTGCTTTTTCATAGTTAGGACTTGGGAGTACAGACAATTTAAAAGGAAAACCATGATCATGACACTATTATAATTGGTATTTGGAACTCATTATCACAATTTAATTACTCTTTCTGTTTCATTTTTACATGACTTTAGTTTTTTATTATTAATTAATTCATTCTCAATATGTCTGGAAATAATTTAGTATATATTTTGATAAGTGACATGTTTAATAATACTACAAATCCTAAAAGTTTTACTTTTTCTCTTAAATCTTAGACGAATCAAACACCTTGACAATTGAGGAAGTAGGATTTTTACGCTGTTTGGATCATTGTTTCATATTGTATTCTATTGTATGGTAGATACAATATTTGGCTAGACTGTATTGTTTGTTGTTGTTTAATAACATTTTTATAGTATTTGGTTTGAGTGTATCGTATTGTATTGTAATTTATAAATTTACTAAAATATCATTTATTATTCTAGGGTAGGAGGTTTGACTAGAATTAAATAAGGAGTATAAGGTAAAGGGTAAAGAATACAATATATTATTTTAAGTAGCAATCAAAATATTACATTGTAGCGTATGATCCAAAGAGAACCACTTGTCTGTTGTATCTGACCAATTGTCAAGTACTTTTTGTTTCTATAAATTGAACCCTTGCCCTTTCACTAATTATCTTATCTATCTATCATTCTATTTCTCTTCCTCATTTTTTGGTTTGTGATCAATACCAAAAATATATTTAAACCAAGTAACAGAACAAATCCTCTGTTTTGTTAATTTTAAAAAACAAAATAAAAAAGATGGGGTCAAGCTCAACTGTGCAATCGTGCATGGAGGCAGTTGTGAAAGCATTGTGTAAAAAGGGAGAAGAGAGTGATGATTTGAATGAATTGCAAAAGAAGGGGAACAATAACATTATTGGCGACGGGTGGAGTTTGATACAACATGACCTTTGTAACCCGAAAAAAGATGATTACGAAAAACAAGTAGTGTACGTTCACCCTCTGGTGAAGCGCTTGTCTAACACCCTTAGCATTAAAAGCTTGGAGATGTGTACTGAGAGCTTAGGGAGCGAAACAGGCAGTGATATTAGCGAAACCATAGAGGAAATTAGTAGCGAGAATAATTATTATTCACGACCATCAAAATGTGGTGGGAAAAAACATACTACTAACAAAACACTAGTAGTAGCTCATTTTCCTCCTCCTCTCACTTCAATTAATAATGGTCTTCAACTAAGGTCTCATCGCGAAGGTGATCGTTTAATCTTGAAAGCCACCACTATCACTGCCCCCAAGTCTTGCTTCAAAGCAGAACGCCTCGATGGCAGACTTACGCTTTCTTTCTGGAACAACGTCGTTGATGAAAGTGATAGTAGAAAATTACTAGGTGAAAATGGATACATAACACCAAGGAAGTGCAACAGTGGGATCAAAGGGATACCAACTTGGGAGCCATTTTGGGTCTCCATTTCCTAAATGCTTTCTTTCTCTACCTATATTGATGTTGCCTTGCTACTACTTAAGTATTATGCTTCCATTTTGTATTTCTAACGTGATTTTATATATATATATATATGGTTATTATTATAATTAAATTACTGCAATCCATTTGCTATGCATTAATATCTACTCCATTATATTCATTGCATGCTCAAGTTTGTCTATAGAGAATAAGCCATAAAATCTAATACTCGTGAAATATTAAAACTTATTTGAGGCAGGAGCAATATTTCAGATGAAATACGTACTATTAGTCTTAAACACCCTCTATATTTCTGTCATTGTCTGTTGAGGTTTCTTTTTGACAATAAAGGAAAGTTATTTTGAAGAAATAGATTGCCTAGAAAGGGAAAAGGCCTAACTGGTGGACTGGTTTTCCACTTAACTATTTCCAAAATCCTGTCTCCTTCAAAATAAGACATGTTTCAGCACCTAATAACTCCTCATTAAGCATCCTAATTCATAGGGTGCATGTATTAACAAGAATGTTTGCTTCTAATTAATATAATCTTGCTTACCTACAACTAATATATTACTCTAATGGAGTACTCTTTTATACATAATAAACCATGCATGTTATTAACAATACCAATACTCAGACACCTTATTCATTGTTATTTTTTATAACACAATGCATGCTAGCTAGCTATTTTTAGTGCACCAGTCGATAAAAAATAATGCTAGCATAATTAATCCAACATATAGTACTAATAATCTCCTTATTAGTTGTCTTCGAACCAAATGATCCCCAAGTAAAATCTTAGTTCGTTGCACTTGGCATTCCCATCATAATCCATAGTAGTTACACTGAATCTTTCTTACAAACTTGGGTTTTTTTTTGTTTGTTTTAGGGGACATATCTAAATTCAATTTACGTTGGTTTATTTAAAGTGTCTGCCTCTATTGAGATTGGAACATATGACTTCAACTGTGACTATCACTAGCTAGTAATTACTTCTTTTATTTGGTATATTCAGAGATAACACATACATAATTTAAAATTTATGAGTTATGAGTTCTGAAGTTTAGAGTTTTAACTGAATTTGTATTATGTAAAAATTCTGCATACATCACTGTCATATGTCATTAGGCAGAGGTATCCATCCTATATCAGAAAAAAATGAAGTGGTCCATCTACATATTACTCTATGAGCGTTACTTCAAATTAACAGAACACAGTCACCAGAAATGAGAAAGGGATCAAAATATGGAAGTTTGATCTTATTTTTGCACATGCTATAATTTGTGCATGGCATGTGAAGGCTGCAAGTATTGGGTGTGTTTCACATGAAATTAATTACCCAATGCATTTGCATTGAGTACCTCAAAGACTCTGCAAACAAATTTCTAAAATTGTACACCCATCACTTCCGTACTTTTGGTTTACAGATAATTTATTTATTGAAAACAATTTATTTTTGTCTCATATAAGATAAGAATAAGATTTGTGTATATTTTATTCTTTTCGGGCCCTACTTATAATATCAAAATGAGTTTATTAGTATATTATAATTTTTGAATTATAAGATAAATTCGCAGCCGCTATTTTCTGTGACTACTTTCCATTTGACGGCAAAGAGCAATCGACCCTGTGAAAGTGACTACTGAGAAGGTTGTCAGTGAGGAGAGTTGATCCCGGGTCTCCCACGTGGGAAACCACTCATCCAACCCTTGAGGGTTTATTTGTTTTATTATGGCTTAATGATACTTTTGGTTAGTTGGTTATTGATACAATATACTAACGTCTAACTAATGGATTTGAAGAAAAATAAAATACTAAATGCTTAAATATATTAAAATAAAATTCAGTTTGTCAAAACAATTAATACAGGAAACAAGTGGATCAGTACCAAGTTGTGAAAGATGAGAAAGTTACTTCTTCCGCTCAGTGTTTTACTGGAAATTAATGAAATACTTAAACAAGATGCAGCCACAATTTAAAAGCTGTCGGATCATTAGTTTCCATAATCAAAAGTAAATAAACAATCGAAGGAGAACTTTTACTAATTCCCAGTTGGTCATAGATAATTAGTGATGTATTTTAAAATCATGCGATTTGTCATCAAACTTTAAAGCTACTCATAAAAATCATAAAATATCAAAACATGTTCCATCTCAATTCTTAGATTCTAATATAAATTGATCACGCATCAAATATTCAGCCTTTAGTGTGAGGGAAATTGGACTTCCTAATCAGCTTTTGTAATAAAGTTAGAACTAATAAGATTTACCAAGTATTTCTTTATCAGTGGTAATATTACCTGAAATATGACATGAGATGATACATTTTGAAAGTGATAGAAAAAGTTGAATATGTTAGCCCAGCCCTCGTATGTATGTATGTACATAACATAATAATAATAATAATAATAATATTCCATGAGGAAACAAGTAGAGTAGATAGGTAAAAAGTATAAGATCTGATGATATTATCTAGAGAAAGCTGAAGAAATTTGGAAGTTGATAAACTTTTTCTTTGGCGTTGGCCCATTTCAAGGGATTATGGTCTCAAATCCCCACACAGGTGTCGACTTATGCCCCAAAGTTCTCCCACCATTGTCTTTGGGGTTGGCCCATTTCAATTTTCAGGAGATTATGGTCTCAAATCCCCACACACGTGTCGACTTATGCCCCAAACTTCTCCCACCATTTTTTCGGACCCTGCAGTGTGAATCCCCTCCTAAATAAACAATACCTGTCAACTTATTTCAATAATGAGTAGCTATTTCTCCTCTAACTATAGTTAAGAAACAGAACTCCAGCAAATCAATAATCAAGATAGACCACCTAAAAAAAATCAATTGTTCCTTTAGTAATTTGGAGTTAGTTGGGATGATTGCCAGAAATATTCCCCATTATCAAAAATCAACAGTCCCCGTTTATGAAGAAGCAGAAGCCGAAGCTTGAAACCCATACAAGGATTTAAGTTATTTTACAACTTGCAACTATGTGATGTTGGAAGTCAAAATATTAATTAAAACTTGAACTGGAGTATCTTAATTTGATCTTCTTTGTTGTTTTAGATTATTATTTTTTTTATCAAACAAGGTATCTAACAAAGATACAACAAGAGAGCATTTTATTGCTTTGCTGGAACACTGCTTCAAATTATCACTTCAAAGACGAGTGAGTGAGTGCTCGTCTTCTTCTTTTTGTGAGACTCAAATTCGATGATTCTGTCTGTTTCTTTCATCTTTTTGCATTAGAGAAATCAATTGGTTTCTGCTCTATTGGGTCTTGATTTTCATGTCCATGGATTTACCAGTTATGGTTATTGATTTGCTGGAGTTTTGCTTCTTAACTATAGTTAGAGAATTAGCAAAGGGAACTACTCATTATTGACCATTGATTAAATAAGTTGACAGGTGTTGTTTTTTTAGGAGTGCACTGGAGGGGGGATTCACAGCCGGTCCCCATTTTTTCTACTTTCTATAATTATTAACATACGTATCGTCTTCCTATTGGCCAACTTTCTCTCTCAATATTAAATATGTAATTTCAAATTATTGTAATATTATATAAGACTATTAATTAAGTCTTTAATAGTTGAATTATTTTCTAAGTAAAAAAACATACTATTGATAAGTATACTATTTTCATATCGAATTAATAATTTTTTTTATAAAAAAATTGTCACTTTAAATATTTAATTTAAAATTATAATTATTTTTCACTATGAAGAATACACAAAATCTACATGATAATTCAAACAATCTACTTTTATATTATAGTGATAACTTATTAAACTACATTTTTTAATGAGCATGAAAATACTTTTTGCAATAGTTCAAAATGGAATAAGGGAAGTAAATTTGTACACGAAATAATTGGATACAAGATGAAATTGTTAATTTAAACAATTTTTAGCTACACATAAACAAAAATATGCTCATTTTGAACTCTGTAATGCATTAATAGAGCATTATGGGAGCAACGTAATAGCCTTGAAAGTCGAGTATTTATGTAAAATTTAAAATTAAATTTTACGATAATGCATTGTCTATTATATAATTGTATTTCATCAATGATTTTCACTTTTATTTGAATTGTTTGTTAATATGTATTATACATAATATTTGTTGGAATTTTTTTTATTTAGAATAAAATATAATTTTATATTTAATGAAAAATTTGAAATATAGTTGCATCATAAATACTCAACTTTCAAGATTATTACGTTACTCTCTCATAAATGTTCTATTAATGTATTACGGATTTCAAAATGAGCATTTTTTTATTTTTTTTTGTGTGTAGCCAAAAATTATTTAAATTAACAATTTTATCTTGTATCCAATTAATTCATCTACTAATTTACTTCCCCTATTCCATTTTGAACTATTGCATCAAATATTTCAATGCTCTTTAAAATTAAAAGTGTTGTTTAATAATTTATCACCATAACATAAAAGTCGATTGTTTGAATTATCATGTAATTTTTGTGCTTACTTCATAATGAAAAATAATTATAATCTAAATTACATATTTAAAATGACAAAAAAAATAAAATAAAATTAGAAAAAGTGTTAATTCGGGATGGAAGTAGTATACTTATCAGTAATATGTTTTAGATGTTATATTACTTAGAAAATAATTACAAATATTTGAGACTTAATTAATAATCTTATATAATATAAATAATATTAAAATAACTTTAAATTACATATTTAAAGTGACCATTTCTTTTAAAAAATAAAATAGAAAAATTATTAATTTGCGGAAATAGTAACTTATTAATAATATATTTTTATATGTTATATTACATTAGAAAATAATTACAAATGATAAAGACTCAATTAATAATATAATAAAAATAATTTTATAATAATCAAAAAGTAAAATAGAGAGGTAAATAGTAGTTCTTCAAATTTTGACTAGTATAATTGAAGAATAGAGAGTGATTGAAGAACGCATTCTCTATTTTACTCTCCAAATATAAAGAAGGGAGAGTAAAATAGAGATGGATTGGAGATGGTCTTAAGGTACAATTTTTTATTTTTATTTTTTATCACAAATGCTTCTATCACATCAAATGCTTTGCTTTCTACTACGGTACTAAATTTCCTTTTATTTTATTTTATGTACTTATTATACATGAAGAGAGTAATAATTCAAAGGGAAATCCTAGGACAAAGATACGATAGATCTTCAGCACTCACGTCACTTCCGAGTGTATTTGACTACAATTGCCACCTTCAACTTGCTTACTTTTTAGGCCTCATTTGATTCGTCCAACCAAGGATAATAATCTTGAGATAAATATATATGATATGGTATATTAATTCGGATTTTGATATATTTTGCTAGAAATGGAACTAACATTCTATGTTTATGGGTTTTAAATTTCAAAAGATGTTATTTACTAAGTTATAGATAATTTTTTAAACATAAGTGTGAGGTTTGATTCAAAATAATTGAGATGAGAAGTCTAGCTCTGCCTCACATTTCAAAATCGGACGGTATATTATTTTTATATCATACTCAATGTGAAATAATTGATAACAATCTCGAAATTACTAATCACGTGATATAAAAACACCAAGTTAACAAATACTCTCCTAAAGAACTCTCCAAAAGTCTTTAAACAGTGTAGGCGAAATGGTCTGGGAGGCCGTTGTACTTTGCTCCGTTTGTATGTTGGAACCTTATACTTATGAATTTGCCAACTGAACCCTTAAACTCGTTGAAACACAATATATTAAACACCCCTGATCATTGGCTGAACACATGTGGCATTAATATTGCTGACTTTGAATGATGTGTGATTCCACGCGTTTTAAAGCAAGTGTATATCAAATTTATATGAAAAATGACGTGGAATCCTACATGTAAATGAGTGTACCACACGAACACACATAGGATGAGGAAAGTGTTTAAAATATTGTGTTTCAGTGAGTTTAAGGGTTTAATTGACAAAATTGTAAGTATAAGGGTCCAACTTACAAACAGAGTCAAATATAAGGACCTCCCAGGTCATTCCGCCAACAATGTACAAGCAAAAATTAGAAGTAGAAGTAATAGTTTATTAATTTATCTGGTGCAACCCAAACACACGTTCATATATATATATATATATATATATATATATATATATATATATATATATATATATATTATACTTCACATATTATGTTTTTAGTCTAATGGACTAAAACATAAAGTAAATCACCACTTAATAAACTTGTCATTAATTTTTTTCTTGTATTATAATCTCGATATTATAGTAACTAGTGAAACTATCCGCGCTTCGCGCGGCTATATGAAATATTTATAAGATAATAATATGAAATATGTAATATTTAGATTAATATCAAATATATAGATAATATTAATATTTCTCTTCATCTGCGATATCATAGATTTTTTCATTTTTTTAAACATATAAAATATAATTTTTTTGTATATGTATATAGTAGAACAAAATATTCACTGTTGTGAAGTAAATGGAATAAGAGATAATATGTTGAAATAACAATATATTGTATTATGTTGAAAAAAAAAATTTATGTTTTAATTTTCTCTATCTTTTGTAGGAGTACTAATTTTCTATTCAAACTCTAATTTCGTCAAAACAAAATTGATTTTCTTATTATGTCCTTATTATTATATTTGCTTATTATAATTTTTTAAACATTAATTAAATATTTATAAGATTTATGAAAAATGAAACATACAAAAGTTATGAATAATATTTAATAATAAAAGTTACAAGTAAGATGAAGAGACATGAGTCATAAATAATCTAAATGTATAATTTTATTAGACATTAAATGTATTACTAATTATGTATTGATTTTATTTGTAAAATAAATAAATAAAAATACGGGGTGAAAATACAAAAAATGAACAGAGAAAATATAAAAAATGGTGATTACATAAAAATTATAAATACATTTCAAAGCAAAAAGAACAGTGACGAAAACAAATTGTTACATACGCAAAAAATGGCATCATGAAAATAATATTTTATTTTTCAATTACTTTTTTATAATTATAATAAAAATGAAACTCCTAATCATCATAATTTTTTTTGTTGTTGTTAAAATGAGATAATTATATTAATTTTGCTTCATAACAAAGAAAAAGTATAATAACAGCGGATCAAATGATTAGCATTGACAATATAATACATTTAGCTAAATTATTTATACAAATCAAAATTTAGAAAATTCTAGCAAAAGTAATTAAGTTGCTAATACAATTCAAAGTAAAAAAAATAATCTCTAATTATGCTTCATTTTTTTTTCCCTTCTATCATCTTCCTTTGCAAGTAGATCCGTCATCATGTTTTGATCCATATGTCAAACTCTTCATTATATGCAACCAACTGAATAAAAAAATTTATCATATACCAATTAAAAATAGTTATATCAAAAGAAAGAACGAAATTTAAACTATATGTAATATATTTGTATATTATCTTTTCAATAGTACTAACAATACTAAATAATAATTATTTCTTGAAATCTAACAAATATTATAATCAAACTATATTATATCCGGAAAACTAACTATTAGAAAGAGCAATTGCATACAAACAAAACATTGTTAAGAATTACAGAGATTTTTTTTAATCATATTTGCTTGATGAATGATAATACAAACATTAAAAAATATTAAGAAAGCATGTCTAAGTACATAAAAATAAAAACAAAGACTTGAAGATGACTTTGTATGTGAATCTTCATGAAAATAAATATGAATATATAGACAAAATAGAGGAAATGAAAAAATAAGAACTTGAGAATGATATATTTATTAACTTCATGTACTTTTTTTTTGTTACATGTTAGTTTCATTCACAAACCAAATACGAATTTATATAGACAAAAATAGAGGAAATAAAAAATAAAAATTTGCAATGAAATATTTCTTACCTTCATGTACTTCTTTTCTGTTACAAACCAAACCAATATGATGAAAAGAGAAAGGATAATTGTGAATGTGAATCTTCATGAAACTAATATGAATTTATAGGCAAAATAAAGGAATACCATAAGACATCATAAACTTACAAATTTAGTTTGGAGGTTATGGACATAAAAATTATGAGAGTTATGAATATTATTAAAAGTAAAAATTAAAGAGGGGCAAGTCAAGGGTAATAACTCCTTGTGAATAAATTAAAAAATAAAGATAAAAATACTTAAAATGTAAAAAAAATTATTATCATTTCATGATTCATGATTTGAAGTGAGATAAAAAATACAAAAAAAAAAAAATTGGAGGGTTTTTTGTTGTAAATGTTCCTACATTAATAAAATATTTATTTGTCTAAATTAAGTAATATTTTTTTACAATACAATAATTAATTTGAATTAAAAATAAGTCAAAAAAAGATAAATTATGTCTCTCCTTTTATTATAAGTGAGACAAATAAATAAAAAAAGAATATGAAGAGTTTTTGTTATAAATGTTCCTCCATCAATAAAATATTTATTTGTAATAAATTTAAGTAATTTAATTTTATAATATAATAATTAATTTTTTTTTTTTAAAAAAGTAAAAAAAAAAAGAAAAAAGCTAAATGTGAATGGAGGCCATAGAAAGGTGTCACATCACCTTATCTATGATCCTCCTTTATATATATACTAGATGGGCAATGACTCGTGCCAGCACGGGCCCAATATTTTATTTGTGGATGATTTCATGGGCACTTGGTAATGAAGAATAGCAATAAAGAATTTGTGGATGATTTACATGGGCACATGGTAATGAAGAATAGCAATAAAGAATTAAAAAAGGCACAACACAGCCATGTAAAACATAGAACTAAAATTGCATTATATGAATGACGCAAGTGTAAAAATGGTTGAGCTATGGTTGATAAAGAGCTGCCAAAGTTAGTAATATGCATGTTGACAGATTGAAATGTACAACCAAAGTAATCGGTGCTTCTTATACTTTTGTAGAGATTTTGTCATATAGGTTCTCTATTGTCTTCACAAAGTTTCTTGGCTTAGTCAATTTCTGCTTCTTTCAAGAAAGCTAGTATATCTTCCTTACTTGTACAATTTGTATGTGTATTATAAAAAGTACACATTAATTATAGAGAAAATAAATTAAGCTCGACAATGAATTACACTTTCACTTTTCTGTTGATTTGAAGAGAACATGTTTATATATTAATTGAATAACTCGTTCAACTTTAAGTGTTGTCATGTTGCTTCTTGCAATGCTAGAAGTCGTAGTTTGAATGACCGTCTTAGAACAACTATTGGATGTGCTTTGCACTTTGCCCTCTCTGCCAAGTTAAAAATCAATTAAAGACTATTTAAATACTCCATATAGAACGGTGATAAAGTAAATAAAATTATCTATAGCATTGGCGAACTTTAGACTAATATTTCACCTTTTAGCTATTCGGCTTCTTCAACATATGCGACACGGAGAGCGGAAGTGCTGCATCTGTTAAAGAGAAAGCAGAACTCACCAGATCATTTAAGTTCATGCAGGTAGAAAGAAGGCCAACCTTGTGCGGTTTGTTTTTATTCCATTAAAAAAATCAAAAAATTTATATTCAAAATATCAGTTGTACGCCTTCTCATTTTGATTCCACAGTTGGCAAAAATAAATGGGAATTTCACATGTCAGCTACAGCTTCTAGTGGGAGCATGCAAATTTATTTGAATGTTGCGCGTACTCTTCACTTTCGATGCCGCACTCGTGTCAAATTCTCCAAAAATACATTACTTTTGGAGAATTTGATATGCATCCAATTGACATTTTTAAGAGTCAGAACAACATAGATTTTCTCAATAATAAGATGAGAATATTATTTCCATCGCGCACCATGCAAAAAAGAAAAGAAGAAGGGATGAAGTCTAATCTGTTTTTGACATCTTTATCTCATTCACGTCCAGGTCTGACATGACATTAGAGCTCTTTCACTTGGTCATGAGTTTGAAACATAAAAGATCAATCTAATTACCTGTATACAAAAAAGCTAAAATATTTGTAGGCAAAGGTAATCTTAAAAAAAATGTTATGTTTTCTTCCTACTTTAATTTATGAACTGTTCTACCAACTACTTTTGAAACTCATGTCATATTTCACTGATATTACTCCATATTTGTACCATCTCTTGATGCATTATGAACAAAAAGAGGGCTCCAAATATCTTTCACATTCATCAGATTTTTTATTACCATCATTAAACTTTCATAGTCATATAAATAATAAGCTCTTATTATGCAATCTTAGATTTCTTATTCTCAAACCTCCA
Organism: Solanum verrucosum; assembly: GCF_900185275.1. Classification (NCBI taxonomy): domain Eukaryota; kingdom Viridiplantae; phylum Streptophyta; class Magnoliopsida; order Solanales; family Solanaceae; genus Solanum; species Solanum verrucosum. The sequence continues at coordinate 5,613,480 of NW_026020430.1, forward strand.
ACCTTCTTGTGAATCATTACTTTTTGTCATTTAATAATTGTAGTTTTCTCTTATTTAATTTGTGTCTTGCCTTTCCAGTTTCCACATGAGGTCACTTTTTAGGGTATTCAAATTTTCCTCAACATAACCATGCAACTTTAACAAAAACAATAAGTAGGTTGAAATTTTATCCAACACACTATTATTAACTGAAGTGAGTCTTCCATTGAAAGACAAATATTTTTTTTTTCAAGAAGTCATCTTACTAAGACATCTATCTAATACATTCTTCTTTGCACCACAACAAAGTCGAAAATATGTTTAGGTAACTCTTTAACCTTTCATCTGATCCCAATAGAAAATTCCTGAGGTAAATACTCTATACAATGGTCTGCATATATGTTGTACATAATACTCCTATTAAATTTGCTCATTTTAAGTGCTTTTGAATTTAAGCTCATTTTTTGTAGTGTTTGATTGCCAGAAAAGGCAAAAAAAATAAAATCTAAAATCTAAAAGTTGCTTATGACTTTTAGCTTTTAGCTTAGAAGTCATCTTATAAAAGCAATCCAAACACCCTCTTAGCCAGATTCACCCTTGAGCCAATTACTATCCCAAAAATTAGGAGAATCCCTCCATGAACATATCAACAAAATGACATTTGCATATAAAATATGAGAAATTCTACATGGTGCACCTCCCATTCTATCAACCTGCAACCTCTTTACCCAATCCGAATAAAAAATCTCCGTCTTAGCACTCTAAAAGATTTTAAGATATCTTGAGGGTTCCCATTGATGAGAAATGAATTTTCACTATAGATATGCAGAATTCAATCTATTTCAGTCTTCTGCTTTTTTTGCAAAATTTAATCTATTTACTTTGTAGTATGCGTAAGAGTGCATCTCGCTTACCTACCCTTAAGTCTATCATATGCCAACATCATCATCATTTTAAGAAAAAAAATCGAAAGTTCATTTTATTGTTTAAAACATACAATTACATATTAAGGTTTTAAACTAAAACTAAAATTCCTTACCCCTATTTACGTCATCAAATGTTTTCAGCATCTTCATACAAATTACTTAAATATTAACATTTACTCGACAAATAGCATATAAACTTATTTAATAAAATTTATATATAGTAGAGAAACTAACAACAATTAATTTTATCATTGGCCTAGTAGTACTTAATACACATCACTTGAGTCGAAAGATGAATAAATAGCAACTTGTTAAAACAATATCTCTATTTATGAAGGTAAATGCTACTTACACTAACCTCACTTAGTTGAAATAAGTGAAAACATATAGGTAGACTTTTTCATGTCAATCCTCCTAACCTGTACACATATACACAACAAAGTTTTAGATTATACATACATTTTTACTCATGCAAGTTATAAAAAGGTGATACATTTTGTTGTAGGAGTATCACCACTTGAACATCAAATATCTAGCTAACAAATATTTATTTAACAAAAATGATATATAATGCATATTATAATTATTGATTAGTTCTTTCTAGTGAATGTCAATACTCAATAATCCATCCTTGGAATTGTTAAATGAAAGATGATTTCCTAATAGAATCCTTAAGGGGGCATTTCATCAAACACCTTGGTGGTGTAAAAGTTCTTCCTTTAAATTCAGATCTCATAAAAGCATTTGAACACACACCCAAAATGCAAGTATAAGTCTTCTAATAAAACATGAAGAGCAAAATCCAATATGAAACAATCTTAAAATGTATAAAGCCTAAGAGAACTTCAGAAGTAAAATAATGGCTCCCAAGATGAAATCGAGCAAAATCAAAGGTCGATAATCTTTCGGCCTCGTTTTTTTTGTGTTTTCAATTGTATCGATCCCACAATTAGTAGATATGAAAAAAAAAAAATAATCAAGATGGAGACTTCACTTTCTCAGGTGTTCAAATGAATTATTGGCGAAAAACACATGCTCTTAAGAGTATCCAACACACCTGAAATCCAAGAAATGCTACAGTACAAGTAAAAGGTGCAAAAAAAATTCAAGCAACATTAGGATTTGGGAATAAGAAAAAGAAGAACAGTTCAAGTACACCTGTTTTCATATAAAGTACACGTGTTGAAAGAGAAGGACAAATAAATAAATACTAGTACTATTACATTTAGGTACAATTATTTATTTAATGAAATGGGTCCACATATGGTACAACTTGTATTACTTTTGGAACCATCCCTTATTGCATTGTTAGTACCATTTCTAAATAAAATTTGTTGACCATCTTAAGTAGTAAGTAATAATTATATATAATAAATATAATTCTTGCACTATAAGTATTAATGATTGTAACGGATAATTGCATCTCTTTTTGCTATTATTGTGTACAAGATTAACACCCGGTGTGATGTCAAAGAATTTGAAAGCATTCGGCACTGGACAACGCATGGAACGAAAATATAAACTATTACTATGTGATTCTTGTCCAGTACTACTACTCCATATTTTATTCTTCTCCGAATAAAAACACTTTCAATAAACTCGATGAATGCCATAAAATGACTCGAACTCATCATATTAGTACAACATTTATGTAACAATAAGACATTCTGAATTTATAGTTTTAAAACAATTTGTGAGCTTGGTAAAAATGCGAAGCTTAAATTTTAAAAAAAGGATCATCTTTTTGGTTGTATAACTAAAAAGAATAGAGTAACATGAGTCTCTGTGATTTACAAGCTTAACATCTCTGAAATAGAAACTGATACCACAAAGGTGATTAAAATACTAGATTTATGCTAATGGGAATCTCCAAATGCGGCATAATAATTACAGAGAAGATGGCTCATATATTAGCAACAGAAGGATCACAAGTAACCTAGCTAAACAAGTATTTTAAATTCCAATGTATCCCATAGTATGGCCTCCGATCCTATGCATGCCACTTTTTGTGACAGAAAAAGTTGCAACAATTGCCTCTTCGTATTTCTTATAAATAAAATCTTGTTTGACCTCCCCAATCAAAAAAAGAAGAAGAAAGGAATGAGGTATAAAAACGGGGAATGTACAATATTGGCAACTTGCCATTTTGTATAAAATTAGGTTAATGTTCTCTTCAGCTATACAACACATACATTTCAGTAATTTGGTGAAGAGATTCCAAATAATCCCAGCTGCAAAAATTGTATGTCATCAGCTCAGCAGAGAAAAATTCCCCAAATTTAATCTTGAAAAGGAGCACATTCCACTCACCATTGGCACAAGTTTTCCTAATCGAGTTTCCTTTCCAAGGTACGCGTCTTATAGTCCATGAGACTGCAACCATAGTACGGTATGAGGTGTAACATTTGAAATGTTGGAGCAACATGGTTATAAGATCTCTTTACCTGCCATACGGGAGATTAAGAAGTAAGTTTGGAAAATTCTGCACAAGCCAACTCACGTTTGAGGAAGGTGGCATATAGAAGCTCGTTCCATGTATCAGGGACACCGGGGAGGCACCAGTGGCTGCAGTCTTGGCGGTGGAGAGGAGCTGGTCCAACCTTTGGACCTAAGTAATACAAAGATGAGTGACCGTCTCTTCTTTGAAATGTCATCCCTGTTACATTCAATAAATCCAAATTCCATGTTTTTGATTTGTTCTGTTTCTCCGACAGCACATTGATCACAGTGTTATATTCAAATGATGTTTTCAGCGACTCTTGGGATGATCCTATGTTAGGTAGCTTCTCAAGATGACAGTTACCGCCGGTCTTCCAGTCTCCACCTCTATACATTATATTGAAGTGATTCATTAGTTGGTGTAACTAAGATATGTACTGAAGCAATGAACTAACTAACTAATCTGCATGTCTATTATCATCACAAACAATCTAGAAATAACACCAATCTACTAAATCAATTCAACCAATGAAAGCTAGCTCACGAATTGAAAGATGCAAACATGAACTTGCCATCTGATTATTGGAACTAACGTAGTAACAGGCTGTATGTCCATGTTTGAAATTAGAAATTTGAACATAATCAATGCCACAGAATATGCATGTTTAGAGACGAGTTGGGTGAAGAGGAGGTCATGAGTTATGACAAACTAGGGTGGAGGACATTTCACCTATTATTTTCGTAAACTGTCTGTAAAAGCTAAGGAAACATACAATCTCGGGTAGAAATACACCCAAACTTGCATAAACACACTATGCAGTTTGTATGTTATATAATGTGGTGGTTAGAGCAAGTATGATGTATAGGGCGGAGTGTTGGAAGGTCAAGAACTCTTACATCCAACAAATGAGAGTAGTGGCAATGAGATTATTGAGAGGCTGAGATGGATGTGCGGGCATACTAGGAGAGATACATACAGGAACTGAGATATTAGAGATGAGGTAGGAGGGGCTTCCGTGGTAAACAAAATGAGAGAAGCGAGGTGAGATGGTTTGAGCATGTGAAAAGAAGTTGCCCCCATATCCCAGTGAGAAGGTGTGTAAGGTTGGATATGAGGGGTCTAAGGAAAGATAGAGGTAGGCCAAAGAAGCACTGGGGAGAGGTGTCCGGACATGACATGACACTCCTGCAACTTACCGAGGACATGACCCTAGATTTAGAGGGGGGGGGGGGGGGGGGGGATGGGGTGTAGAGGTCGGGGATTAAGGTAGAGGGTTTGTGGATAGTCAAACGAAATCTAGTTTTCCAAACCGATATTATCATCACTATTCTTCTATTATCTCTGTAACTTTTATTACCACTAGTTGTCTCCTTTGCTTCGTATTATTTGTTGTTGTAATTGTTCTTTTCTCTAGTATTTGTTGCACAGCTTTTTCATCACTGTATTTCTTTTTCAAACTTGCTTTGAATTATTTTACTTGAGCCAAGGGTCTCTCAGAAATAACCTCCATGTCTTCACAAGGCAGGGGTAAGGTTTGCGTACACATCACCCTCCCTAGACCCCATTTGTGGCATTATACAGGTTATGTTATTGTTGTTGACTTGTTGTACACCATGATTTAACCACTAGCAAAAAGCTCTAGGGATCAACCTTCTCAGCTTCTTTTTTAAACTTAAATTACCATTTTGGACTAAATATCTTCCTCACACTTGTAATATGATATTTTCAGCAACAGATCTCAACAAAATTATAGAAGTATGTTTCCTTACGAAAAATTGCCTTCATTTAACAGATCAAGACCAAGACATACCTAAAGTGAACAGGAGCATAAGTTCGAAATACGACATGTGTCTTGGTCATATTCACTTCATGACCTATCCAATCAACCAATGTCGATATTGACCTCCTGTATGCAGTCTCAATATTCATGGTCATATCCACTTCTCCACCTTGTTGAAAGTAACATCCCCTATCATACAAAAATCGATCAGTCACAAGTATATTAGGTTATCGGTAATCAAGATTATGATTCAAAAAAGCAACAAACATTGATGTCCAAACTTAAAGTGCTTACTATTAATGCACCACTTAGTGGCGGGAAGCAACACATCTAAACAACTTGAGGAATAAAATTTACGTGATGAGGACAATACTTATCTGGAACAATTTTGGCTGTTTTTCTCCTAATAAGAATTCCTCTAAGTACATAATAGTTGTAGCAGTGTTTAGCTCATAGAATCCAACGACAATTACTAATCACTCATACCTCACTAAACCCTTTCAATTTCAGATAGAAGGCCAACCTAAAGACTAAGACAAAAAAGTCCAAATGAAAGAGCTCGAACATATTTTAGAGCTTCAATCTGCGGATATTCAAATGTACCACCTTCGGTTCTACATAGCATGATAATCGTTCGAATTCAAAATCTTATATTTTTCTGCAAAGTAACTGAGTCCACTACTGAACGATATCTGCCCTGTCAAACTTACTGTGCTTACATATCCACTACTCAAAGTACCTAGTTTAGATCAATTAGCTTCACTGCAAAATTTAACATCAGGGCATATCTGACAATGAATGAAAGGAAACCCCATTGGTATGCCCTCTCTACCCGCCCATTAGTTCATTTTTCCTTTCACAATGTGCAAAGAGAGCAGAGGAAGAGAAGTGAAGTGCACAGAAGCCGAGGTGCTTGCTAATGGTTATCAGTTATTTCGTCTTCTGAGGCATACTATTCTTTTCCATGGAAAATCTTTCCATAAAGTAGCTCAACAACTTTGAGGTTCTGACAATATGTTGCAAATTGTAAATGCTAGTTTTCTCTATGTACTACATATTTAGTGGTTAACTATTTTCTTTATGTTTTACCAATCTTCGCAGATATTAAATTAGAACAGTTTTTTGAAATGCAAAAATCTAGAAGGGAGATATACACAACTATAGACTACAGCAACAATATGTACCTTTGCAACTTTTCGATGTATTGGGATTAAGAAAAGATACTAACAGTAGCAGGCTATAATCTATTTGTAGCCACTTGTGAGGACTTTGAGTTCTTGACACAACTAAAATCGCAAGTGTTCATTAGATTCATTCTATCAGTTAACAAGCAAGAAAAGTATGGGATTAAATTGAAAAAGAAAGAAAAGAGAGCTTACTCTCTAATAGTTTTTTCATAAATCCACCAGTGACCACTGTTGAATACCAAAACATCTGCCCCTTTCCATTGAGCAGAGCTCCAATCCATTTGATCCAATCTCAAAGTCAATTTAACATTTCGGGGAGCCCCTGAAGGTGGACGACCTTGAAACACTAGGAATGGAGCTCTATAGTACTCAATAGTGCAGTTGAAATCCTTGAACTTAAAAATCAAGAAACCCATGTGCTTTGTGATGGGATTTCCATTAACTTCATATATCTTGCTTTTATCAGGAACTGCAGAAGATAACATGCAGAGTAGAGACTCCCACTGGTTTCTTCCAATTGAATCCCCAACAAACACAACGCGTCTGTTTCGCAACTTCTCTAACATAGTTTTTGCATCGAATCTGCTTAAAAGAGTAATTAGAAGACTAAAATTTGCATTCAATAATCATCGAAAAGACTATGAAAAGCTCTCCCCTACTACACAAAGTCTTCTTAAGAATAACAATAAAAAATTTAAGCATCAAGTTAACAACTTTAGACGATGCTCAATGAGAGCCAATATAGTAAGAGTTAAGTTCTATATGTTTTTTTACACACCATTAGATAAAATTGAATGAGAACCTGATGTAACCACTCAAATTGTGCACTGTCAGTGTATATAACTAAGTTCACCTAGTCGTTCAATGATTAAAATCTTAATCAGCTAAAATCAGTAGCAAATGGTATGCAAGAAGAACACATCATATGAAAGCCTAAAGTGTTTAAGTAATTCTTTCACTTTCTCCTCTCTTAAATTCTTTAGTTAAATTACCAGCAGAAACTAAACACAGTATACAGTAGTCACTATCAGAAGAATACAAGTAAAATTAACCTGGGCAAGTTGCAACCTTTAGGTTGCCAACGCCATTTAGTATAGAAATTGTCAGGCCTGCCATTCTCAGAACAACGAAAGCCTTCATCCAAGAAATTACAATCCTTTGATTCATAAAGTGGATAACTTTCATCCCAAACCCAATTTCCATCGAAAATATCACAACTTTCTGCACCTTTTCCCAAAAAATCAACCTTTTCACTCTTGTTATAGGACAAAGATGATCCATTTATCCCAATCCAAGTAGCAAACAAGGATGGCTGATGCAACCGAGGCACTTTGTTTACTGTTCTATAATCCAACAAGAAGAGACACAAGAATAAGCAAACAGTGAAAAAGAAGCAGCCAAGAACACCTGGAGAAGGCTCAAAAGGCTTAAACCCCTTGAGTTTCTTGAAAATCTTCAAGTTGAAGAATCTGGGAGATGGGTTTTCACTCATCTCTGCTTTAGACTAAAGAAGTACTAGTGGGTGTAGTGAAAAATCCAGTCTTGGGATGGAGAAAACAAGACTATCAAAAGCAAGTCTTGGAAAACCATAAAAATTGAATTTTTTTTGGAGGGTTATTGTTTTGAGAAGATGTGAACACACACAAATCTTTTAAGTTGAATACAGCTAGGTGGGGCTTTCATCATTATAGAGAGAGAGAGAGAGAGAGAGTAAAAGAGTTGAGGAAGATGTTGATGATGATGAGGTGGGGTCTTGTATGGACAAAATTAAAGACAAACAAGAAGTAGTCTAAAATGGCAAATGGGGACCAGGAGAAAATGCATTTTACACTTACTTATTGCTTCAGTAATAATTAGCGAGTTTTTAATCTTCTCTTCTTCTGCTGTAAGAAAAACAAGTGAGGTTTGCTACTCGTATGTTTTGAGATTTGTGGCGGAGATGTCGGAAAAAGGTACAAGGCCGGTGGAATCGCCGTGAGGCTTAAGAGAGAATATATGGGAACGTGGGCTCAACGTGGGATGTCAACAATTTTCTCTCTAAATTCACAAATTTCTCGCCTTTATATGCAAATATTATTTTCATTACATTAATACCAGCAGTTAAATGTTGTATTGTTAATTAAATAATTGGTACTGGAGGTTAGAAATGAGTATTGATTAATACACCTAAAAAAACGAAGACGTGTGTCACCCTACTTAAATTCACCCCCACAATGCCGTAGATACTGATACCGAATTACTCTCTCCCCTCCGTTCAACCATATTTGTTTACTATATTAAAAATAATTGTCTAACAAGAATTGTTCAATTTAAAATATAAGACGTAATTTACTTTTTGTATCTATTTTATCATTGCTATTAAATACTAATATTTTTTATCTAACACGTTTTTCAAAACATTAAATTTAATAAAATCAAAGGATAATATAATAATATTACCCTTATTATTTGTTTTTAAGGAATGTACCTAGTCAATTGTAGATAACTATGATTGGACAGAGGGAGTATCAAATATCGACACAAAAAGATTTAATATTTGGTGAAAATTGTGCTAGAATGTCTAATGCACGATTCAGATTTAGTCGAGATGTTTCATGTGGTGAGACATCAAAAAATTAAAATAAAATAAATATACACACCAAAAAATTTAATATTGTGATTTTGATATTACGATTTTGAGGTATTCAATATTTAAACACAAAAATAATATAATTTAATTGTTTGTACTTTCATATAAATCTTTTTATACTATAATGTATTAGTATAATATAATTAATAGTTTTTAAAAAAATTATAGTCATACTTTTTTTAATTATATTATGAGTATATATAAATCAAAGTTAAATAAACTATATTATGATTTACCTCATTATAAAATATCAAAAATCAAATTCGAACTTATAATATTGAATCATATGAATTATTTTGATATAATAATTTTAAAAATCAAAGTTAACAAACCACAATTTTTAATACTATAACATGTCCACCGCTAAATGGAATATCAGTAGTTAAAGTTATTGTCTTTAAGGGTCGTTTGGTAGGAGGTATTAGGAGAAATAATTCATATATTATGTTGTCCACTTTAGAAATGACACACATATTAAGACAACAATGATTAGCATAGTGAAGTTACAATTTTGCCCTTATTAATTATGATTTCAAAATAAATTTATTCAAGATAACTAATCAATGTTGGGGGAAGTTTAAATTTTCAAGAAGTTTAAATGAGGGTATAATAGGAATTTTTTTTCTATCCTTTCTTGATTTGTCAAAATGGACAAGTAAATAGGGACATCTAAAAGAGGAAATATGGACAAGTAAATAGGGACGGAGGGAGTAATATGTTTGGTAGACTTTTTGGGCCTAAGTATAATTAATCCATGAATTAGTTATACACCCTACACGGTATTATAGGAGGTATTACTAATACCTTCCATGTGGTGGTATTAGTAATACATTGGATTTAATACCATGAGATTATCTATGTAAAGACAAAAATATCCCTCAAATCATTTTATTTATTTTCTTGATTTTATGTTTTATATTTGTACTAGTAAATTTATTTAAATAAATTAGCTTACAATTTTTATTATTTAGAGAGAGTTGTTTGTTAAGAAATAAATACAATATTTAAAATGTGAGTTGTTTAACATTTACTAATTGAAAAGGCAAATATATCACCATATGACGTTTGTGATCTTAATTGAATATTTTATTTGTTGGTTTATTTGTGGTTTCTAATTGTTTGTATTTTGAACATTTTATAAATTGCATACATATTAAAACTACACCTTGCAGTTTTTATATGTAAATATAGATGATTTATTCGATTTTACTATTTTTATCGTCTTTTAGATTTTAAAGTAGATGGTCTATCTATTTTAAATTGAAAATTAACATTTTTAAGTGATTAATTTATTAAGATAACAATTGTTTACCCTAAAAAATTCAAGTGAGAAATTAACAAACATGACAACAAATTTGTTCTTCTCCTAGCTAGTTAGAAGACCATAAAAATATAATATTGTCCGGCAATTATCTACCTTGACCGATTATGTAAAATAGAAAATCTCATAATTATGCAAAGGTATAATTGGAAAGAAGTTTTTTGTAGAATTTAAATCCAAACATAGGATGAGGCTAGAAGCAATGAACCAAACACTTAATAAAAAATACACCTTTGCACTACTAATTCCTGCACTATTAATCTCTGTATTACTAATCTTTGCGTTACTACTCCCTGCATTATTTATTTTTTTACCAAACGACCCCTTAATGTTTTGTACTTTGTTAAAAAGAGAGCTAGGCATTGCACCTAATACTAGCCCCATTTTGTAGATTTGATCCACATACAGAATTTCAATCTATCTAAATTGTTTTTTTTTCAACCAACTGTTCATTCACTTCGAAAAAAGTATTTTCTTAACCTCGAAATTGTTAAAATGATTGAAATCTCTTACCTTAAAGGGGTTGAACATACGTAGCACTTTACTTACAAATACTGTGTTAGTATCACTTTTTTTTTACAAATCAAATCACTCTTTAATCATTCAAACTAGAGATTTGTGGTTGAGGGTTGGAGAAGTGACAACAAACTAACAAAGGGTGATGTTAAGCAAGATTAATTAGTCTTGTGATGTGATTTATGAAGCCCACAAATCATAGTGAGATTATGAGAAATATGGTGTGAAAACATTTAAGTCATATTCATATCATAATAATTAGCTAGTCAAATCGAATATAATAACACAATCCCTTCAACCCTATCTCTGGCTGTATTGTCATTCTCATTTGCTGCTATATGCAGTGTATCCACTGTAGACAAATTTTTATATGATAAATCAACAACAACACGTTAAATGTCAAAATCTCATTTTGAGTATTCATGTACTATAAAATACAAATAGAAATTGACCATATATATAAACAAATCATAGAAACAATGGTGCAGTTACTTGTCCTCTATGAAATTGCCTCTTGAATTGAATTATTAAACTTCTACCAATTTTATTTTTTTTCTTTCACTTTAACCAACAAAATAATAAAATAAAATACAGGGTCATAATTTGATGGCTAGAAACCGAAGAAAAACAGAAATTAACATTCATAGATTATTTATTACCAAGTAAAATTCAAGCATATATATTTGGATTTTGGGGTTTAGAACCCAAATAAATATCAAACCGAACTCTTAAATTAGTTGTTTTTTTGGGGAGGATCAACATCCACATGAGACTTGCCAGCTTCTGAACTTTGATCGGTTGTGTCATCGTCGGGGTCATGAGATGGGTCAGACTTATCCATGGAGGCTCGGGCCTTATCAAGCCACGGTTTGAAAGCAAGCTCAATCGCCAGCCACCCAAATGCTAGGGCTCCGAATACCACTGCGGTTGATTTCAACGAGTTGTTATTCTTCGCCATTGAGATCACAAGCAGCTACGTGCCGATGAGGGTTTAGTTTGCTACTCTACTTATATTGTGACCAGAAGAGGAATTAAGATATAGAACCAACCTCCCATTGGGCCCTCCAATTACGGAAAAGTTTCATAAATAGCCATATCAACCTCTCATATCTCATTTAATCACGCTTTTGTTACGAAACACAATTTTGGACAAAAACTAAAACATGGAATAATTTCACAACTTTGATAAGTTCAAGTGTGGAACCCAAAGAATAATGGCTTCACCGAAATTTTGCTAGAGTTTCATGCCCCATAAACAATTTATGAAATTTATACTCTCTTTTTCTTTTTTTATGACAAACAATTTATGAAATTTATACTTTATAAGTTTAAACCCAAAAACGATTCCTTTGATTCAAAAATTTGATGGGAGTTTCGTTCAATCCTCATATCACTGATCATCAAACTTAATATTTATTTCAATTCCCAATAGTATGCCACTCTATTCTGAGTAGATGCAAAAGTGACCAATATAGTTGAGTAACTTGACAAAGCAGAACAAAATTGAATGCCATACGAAAGTAATGTTAGCAGACAATATGATGCAGCGAGATAACATGCTCCTGACTTCAAAGATCCAAAATAAATTGTTGCATGAGATCTATCTTTTTTTCTACTAGAAAAACCAAGAGCAAATCTCTCAATCCGTACACATGTTTACATCAAAAAATTAGAGCAGCTGGAATGCATTTAGTGGCCCCGACCACGTCCACGCCCACGACCGCGCCTACGATCCCATAGGCTTTCCTGAAGAGGAACAATCAAAGGAAGAGGTTATTAGAAGGATGTCCAAGCAATAAGGAAATTTAACCATACACCCACAAGGCACAAAAACATCTGAACGTAGGTAGTCCTTAACAATATGACAATACCAGCTGTTGGCTTCACCCTAGGTGTTTCTTCCACCAGCAGCGTCTCAAGATTTAAGCTGTCAGGGAGGGTGTAATAACGGATGTTGTTACCCCTCACACTTAGGTGATCCAACGTCACTGGATTCTTCCCTTTTAGCGTAATTTTGACAGCCTTCAGATGTGTGTTCATGCTAACATCCACCTGTAAAAATGTAACTGCCTTTAGAAACTTAACTCACAGCTCTCAATTTAGCAACTTCAATAAGGAGACGGATTTAATAGCCACTGTGCCTAGTTAATTTCAAAACACACTGATATGCTTGAATACATATTTCTATATCCCGAATATATCTAGCAGTTTTCTGTAAGTATAAGCAACCCCTCAAGGAATAAAAGTCTAAAGCATGGAAAGGACAACCAACAGAGAAAGGTAAATGCTATAGGTCTCAAAATATGAGAACAGGACAAATATTTACTTTTGACTACTATAGTTATCTAGAACAGAGATATACTCTTCAATACATAGATGGCTATTTTCCATGCAAATTTGACATTTTCAATGCAACCAGCACAAGCCCTGGCACTCGCCATAAAAAGCCTATCTAAGTTTGCAAAGGCATCTCTACTGCCGGACAAAGAAGCTACAGTATGATGATTTTTTCAGAGGATGAAGTAATTATTCTTTTTAAAAATGTTTAGGTACAAAGCACACCCGTATATGTATACCAAAAAGCAGAAAGCCTACCTAAAGATATGATGTTCTATCATTCTATGAATGACACCCTATCTTCAACGCATAGAGGTAAATCATAAGAGCACCAAAAAGAAATAAGGGATAAATGGCTACTCCTCAATTGTAAAAAATCTACAGTACAATGTATTACATAGAGCATTCGCAACAAGATTACAACAACAGATAACAATTATAAATGCAACACTAGGTGTTGTTGTCATAAAACTTGGGTACAACAAAATAACTTATAAGTTGATTGCAAGCGTGCTTAAGCTCAAGCATTCATGCATAGTGAATAACAGTAGTTCGACACAACTTTAGCTCCTCGTCTAGCTGAATTTAAGACTAGTTAACATTGCAGAGAAAAAGTGACTGTCGGAGTACACAACATCATATATGCCACTTACTTCTCACTCTTTGCGCTAGTTCTACATGCTCAAATATCAAATGCAACCAGCCTATAGTACTCCACTTGATGTGTCTACTCTTTCTGACCTAAGTACCTGGAACTTTAACCTCAAGCTGGGAAATAAGAACTTACTCACGCCTCACATAGACAATGACAATCCACAAACAAGTGGAGGCATCATGGTTTTTGCTTATATAATCAAAACAAGTGTTATAAGTTACGGGTATAGCAACAACTAGGTAATCAATAACATTTAATATTGAACATAGGTTTTGTCAATTAGTGTTACATTTGCTGAGATGAGCAACTAATGCACATCTTTGGAAACAAAAGGATGAAGACAACAGGGTTTTGCATAGAAAATAAAAGAGCTCTTGGACCAAATGATTCCAGCATAGAATATTTCACTTGTAGGGACCTGAGATGTGAGAACAATGGTGGCATAATGATCTGGAACCATGTGCAAGATGACTTAAATTTTTGAAGAGCACTACGTTATCGACCTATTCTATCGACAAAATGATAGTGAAGGTCTTACAACAACAACAAAAGAAACAACACCACAGTTTCAAACAAGTTCGGTCCGGCTAAATGAATCCTTATTGACCATGTTACTCTGTTTAAACTTATCTCAAGCTAATATTACACAACATTGAAATAATAATAGCAGTATAAAAAGTACCAAAAATTCTTTATACTTTCTACTGATGTATCAAAATTAATGGTGACAGTTATCCGTGAAAATTTAGAAGTATTAGAAAATACTACTATCTCAATAGGAAGTCAAGAGAGATTCTACTGATCCACCTCCTTTGAGTGAATCATTGGTCACTGATTTACTTCCCCCTGATGTGGAGTATTTGTTATTCAGTGATTTTCCTCCCTTAAGTGGATAGAAGCAATGTAGTTCAGGTTGTTTGGTATGGTTGGAACAGAAGTAAGACAAATACATTTCCTTTTTCCATCAAAATTCAGATACACTGAAAAATCCACATAGAAGAATGCACAACCCATCTACTTTTGCTTTCTATCCCTTTTTTACTCACAAGGAAATTAACTTTTAACCTCTTACTTTCATTCCTCTTAAGCTTCTTTTTTCCACCCCAACCAAACATAGTTTTAAGTTTTAAAGCAAAGAATATATGAATGGGGTTAACTTATGAAAAATATTAAGAAAATGACAAAAAGATGATAAGAATCCCATGTTCACTCACATAATTTCTTAGTTTTTTGTTTTGTTTTTTAATATAGAGATTTGTATTTTTAGTATACGAACTGTGAATTAATGAAATGATCCGAATAAAGCAGAAGAAATATAGGACACTCATATAGACAAACCAACTAGTTTGGGATGGAGACATCATAGCTGTATTTAAATGCATACAAAGTCATTGAAGGAATTGTTGAATTATTATAGTGACACTTCAAATTTCTTCGAGTTGTGTAATAATCCAACTTTTAGAGCCACAAAAAAGAGAACGAGAGATGTTATTTTTATTGAAGCAGAGTACAATTAACAGAGAGGAATTACAGTTCTCTAGTGTCTAGACATAAATTACAGTGATGATAGGCAGAAATAGCTCTGTACTTGAGAATGAATTCCTATTGATATTTGAAAGGAACTTCATAGTTGGAGAAGGACTGAAGTAGAGATAATACGTGCGATTCAGAGAGGATAAGAAGATAACAAATTCAGAAGGGCAGTGAGAGGAGTAGACAGATTGAGACGGGTTACCTCATATACTTTCTATAGCTTCTCAGCCCTAGCTTCCATGCATTTATGGACATACATAGTGACTCATAGTGGAAGTGAAGTGAACTATTGCAGTTACCATTCATCTGCTATGAACTAACTTAACTTGCGGCATAAACCAAAGTCAGTTTAGCAACTTGCTTTCATTGTTGTTGTTGCTCCGTTTTTCCACCCCACCCCCAGGAGCCTAGAAGGATCAATAGTGTTCCCCCCTATCCTTTGACCCAAACCCTCAACCTACTAGTTGATTGTGGAAGTGCTCAACCACTTGAGCAAAACCTCACTTGTCTGTCATGAGCACTTATTTTTGTATATCCTTTTTAAAATTGTTTGGAAATGCTTTATTTAAGCATGAGAATCTATTGGAAACAACCTCTTTAACTCTACGAGGTAGGGGTAAGAATTGCAAACACTCTGCCTCCCAAGACCTCACCACTTGTGGAATTACATTGGGTATTATGTTGTTGTTGTAGTTCAGCAACTTCCATATACCACCCAACAACTAGACTTAGAGACACTGCCAAATAACTTGACAACCCAGGAAATCAAATTCATACAAGCACATTCTTTA
Organism: Solanum verrucosum; assembly: GCF_900185275.1. Taxonomy (NCBI): domain Eukaryota; kingdom Viridiplantae; phylum Streptophyta; class Magnoliopsida; order Solanales; family Solanaceae; genus Solanum; species Solanum verrucosum. The sequence continues at coordinate 5,629,574 of NW_026020430.1, forward strand.
ATTCACATATTGGCGTGAGCAATTCAACAATTACATACGTGCAGATTGTTCATTTTAGATTTGACAGGGAAATACCTAAATATAGTTAAGAAAGAAATAGACAGAAAGATAGGGAGGGTGACCTGTAATGGTTCCATGAACAACGGTGCCGTTTTTGAGCTCAATTGAGACAGTCCCATTGTTCAGCTTCCATGCATTTATAGAGATACATAGTGACTCACGGTGGAAGTGAAAGAGAATGAAGTAAACTATTGCAGTGACCATTCATCTGCTATGAACCGATTAACTTGTCCTATTTAGCAACTTGCATATCCCACCTAGCAACTACACTTTCAGTAAGCGACACTTCCAAATAACTTCTCTTCCGAATAAAGTCAAATTCATACAGAACATTCTTTAATTTACATATTGGCGTGAGCAATTCAGCTATTACATAAGTGCAGATTGTTCATTTCAGACTTTACAAAGGTCATACCTAATACGTAAATATAGCAATACAGAATATATACTGAGAACAAAAAAAAAAACGAAGAAATTGATAGAAAGGTAGAGAGAGTGATCTGTAATGGTTCCATGAACAACGGTTCCGTTTTTGAGCTCAATTGAGACAGTCTCGTTGTTCAGCTTCATCAAAAATCTGAACAGACAGTTACAGTTAAAGTTAAAGTTAAATCCATGGCTAAGCTCACTAGAAATAACTCACAGAGAATAAAAATTGAAGATGTCGCATGAACCTGACGAGCTTCATTGTGCTGAAGAAATTGAAAACACAGTAGAATAGGGTTTAGGCCTTTAGGGCAAGGAGCGCCAGGGGTATTCAAAAACACAAGCACGCTCCCATTACAATGGCGTCGTATCGTATTTCATGAGCCCATAGCACATGGACCCGCCTAATCGTGGGTAGAAAACAAGAAAGCCCATTGGACAAACGCGTGGGCTGTTTCATGTTTTAATGGTAGGAATTGCACCTGTTAGCCAGTTTTCACCGTGTCCTTGCTATTTAAGTTGTAGCCAATTTGGAAAATTTTAGTTAAAAGTAAGTCACCGAGCACCAATCAAGGATGTGTGCCATATTTGAGTTTACAACTTTAATTTAATCCAATTGGATCTAAAATTTGAAGCTAATGGTAAGATAAGTACACAATGTGTGATGTGCATATTCTACTTTAATTTGTCGCAAATAAATTATGTCACATATATTGAAACAGAGAAAGAAAATAAATTCAATTACGTAAAGATAAAAATAAAAGAACAGACCTTCAAAATAAATGATCATCGATCAATCATCAGGATGATCTAAGATGCAAAAGTTGGATCCAATTTTCACTATATTAGTAGTGTATCTTTTTGATAAATTGAAACAGAAAAAGAAAATAAATTCAATTACGTAAAGATGAAAAAAGAAAAAAAAGAATAGACCCTCAAAATAATTGACCATTGATCAATCATCAGGATGATATTATAAAAATTTGTCCTCTTTTTTCGCTTGGGTAACCGCACTGGCTTCATCAAAACATCGCTGGGTGTCATTAAAACACTATATTTTTCTATTTTATTTTGAGATTCGACCCTTTTTGTTGAAGTGGATTTTTCGATTACATCCATAAAATATAACACATGACATTAGTACTAAATAAAACATATACGACATTTGTTGAAATATTTTTTCTTTATTCAAAATTATAACTCGTCATGGAAGATCATTTTCTCTATACGCTCGAAAAAATAATTCCTTTAGTGCAATGAACTAATTATTTTTGTGTTGTCCCTTCATACTTCAAAAGGCTAATTCGAAACAAGTTACAAAGTATAGTCGATCTAATGAATCTTTCAATTGTACCTCTTGATAGTGTAGATACCTTTATCGATAGGTTTAGTCCAAAATCCATATATAAAATGATCAAATTGTTATCCACCATAATCAAATTGGGGTGGGTGGGGGTGATCAAGTCTGTTTTCTATGTACGTATATCCAGAATCATTCTTTCCTTTATCTAGACACTAATAATCCTTTGTTTAATTAGCTTGTGAATCCTAAGATCGTGTTTGATTTCATGAATAGGAGAAAGGCATTATATTACTACGTAGAATATTAGATCAGCTTGTGTTTGTATTAATTACCATCAACAAATAAAACGTATGATAAACAGTTGAGATTCTTTTATTTTTAATTATTTTTTTGCATTCGAGTTAGATAATATTTAGTATGATCGCATGTATGCACCGTTGGTTCAATTTTCTATATCTTTAATCAGATTTAATAAAATGATGATGTTTTTATATTTTTAAATCAAGTAACAAAGCGGAGTAGAAAATCACAAGAATTTTAGTCTCCAAAATGAAAATAGAAAATCATGAAGATTTTGGTGTCACACAAGCAGAAAGTAAGATGAATATAAAAATTATTAACATAAAATAAAACTTAATCTCGTACTTAAAGTTTAATATTATTTCCTTTCAAGATAGAATGGATGATCTCTAACGAAATAGTAGTATCTCAGGCAAAAGCTAAAGCAAATTATTTTTAAAAACAATGCGAAAAAGAGAGAGAAGAAGAGAAACTTGAAATTTGGGCGAACTCGGTGTTTTTTCAAAAAAAAAAAAAAATGGTAGTGCCTATACACAAAAGTCATGTGTCTGTTCGGAAAAATAAAACCTTTATTTTTCGTTAATATAAAAAATCAAACATTATTTCAGTTCATAATAAATTCAACCAACACAAATTTAAATTAATTTAAATATAGATATTCGAAATACTAGATGTGATTAAAAATAGATCGATTTGTAATGCATCTATATAATTACCACAAGAAATTAGGAAAAATGATTTTTCAGGCCACTCACTATTATTATATTCATTCATTAAGTATAAATGTAAAAGGCTATGGAGTGAAATCCTATTTTAAGTAATCAACCTCCCACTTGGATAAATATATCAGATGTGAAAATATTGCTTTTAATTAGCTAAGATTTGAATATTTTTTTTAAATCAGAATAAATTTTGAATATTAAAAGGTCACCGTCCGCATCTGTCTTTTTGTGTGTTTCCCGTGGTCATGGATAAGTTAATTCGGTCAACTTTATTAAGGTTGAAAAAAAAACAATTAAAAGGATTATTCGACTTCCATTAGCACTAATTATTTATGATCATATCTCATTTTGTTCCTAAGGTATTTATTCTTATTGGACAATTCCCCATTTAGTATTTTGACCACCGCAAAAATACAGTTGTTTAGAGGCGTGTTTCCGTCCCATATTAGTTCTCCATTATTAACTTTACATACTTCTTAGGAACCTATAAATATAAGGTTAATTTTATTATATTACCCTTTTAATATAATAAATACAATGTCTTGAAAAAATGTAATAAGGAAATGACTATAATTAATGATAAAGGGTAAATTAGGAACTAAATGTAAAATTATCCATTGATTTCATAAAGTGCACAATTATTGTTGGACATTCCAAAATAATACTATAAAGTGGACAATTATTGTTGGACATCCCAAATAATATAGTGCGGAAAACATTATTGAACATCCCAAATAATATAGCGCGGAAAACTATTATTGGACGGACGGAATAACTTTTACGCGCTCATAATCAGTATTGATTGGTAACTTGAGAAAAGAATAGTAAATACTTACCCTTTATAACATGTTAAATTTACTACTACTCTTTCGATTCACTTTTACTTGTCATTTTTAACTATAAAAAATATTATTTTACTCTCAATATTAATTTATTTATTCGACAAAACATTTCTCAAAACCTAAGATTATTTATTGAAGATCCATTGAATATTTAATCATATGAATAAACTTCAGAAATTATAACTGTAAAATCAGAAATTTATACTAAATTCATAAATTTAAAATCTAGAATCGGTGTTTTGTTTTTTATTTGAATTAGTGCATACATCTTATACTTCAATGCAATACTATAAGAATAAAAGTATTGGAACCAAATTTGATGGAAATGGTCTATGACACTCCACCATATATAAATACTCAACATATTGGCTGCAGAAAACAAGCTAAGTAGATCCATCATCCATGCATGGTATATCTAGTTGAAATATATCTACAAACATCTAAAGTAAAAGAGTAACTTTCTTACAATTTACGTTGTACTCTATACAATGCAAATATCAACAAGAATGTGCAACCAAACGTGTCCATTGATACACATTGGGCAACCACCGCAAATGGATCATAAGGTTGTGGTGGTGATGGGAGCCACCGGCGCCGGAAAATCAAGACTCTCAATTGACCTAGCCACTCATTTCAAGGGAGAAATAATCAACTCTGACAAAATACAAGTATACAAAAGACTTGACATTGCTACAAACAAAACTACTGAAAACGAACGTTGTTCGATACCTCACCATCTTATGGTTGATCCTTATAAGGAGTTCACAGCCAAGAGCTTCTGTAACATGGCTTCATTTGCTATCAACTCCAATTCGCTCATCGAGGCACTCGTTTATGATAAAACCTACAAGCTATGTACAAGGTACTGTTGAATTGTGTGATATTAATTCCCATTCAAAATATTTAGAGTGCATATGACATTTATACTACGAATGCACTTTTGAGGCCACACTTTAAATTATATCCCGGCCCCCATTAGTCTAGTGGGCTTAATTTGTCTGGAAAAAAATAATAATCTACCAACGATATAGTTTTCATTTAAACGCAAAATCTAGTATTATTCTCCTTCCTTGCCCTTAAAATATGTTTTTAAAAGGGACAAATTTAAAGGTATTCACACAAATATCCAGGGGAATTCATTTGCTTTAATTTAATCTTCAAATTTTCGGGAGTGACCTAAAAAAGGCCATATGGGGCCAATATTCTCTTTTATTAGTATCACAAAACATTTAATTGTTCTTTTAACACAACCCGTTGCACGAAGTTTGATATATAACCCAAACACGTACGGAATCATATTATAACAATGTCACTAGATGGTTAAATTCTTCGAACAAGATATTTATTTAATCATATTTTCAACAGATACGACTTTTGTTTCCTCTGGGTCGATGTGCCCATGCACATATATACTAAATTCTTTGTTGTCCGAACGAGTGGACAAAATGGTGGATAAAGGAATGGTGAACGAGGTACGGACTATGTTCAATCCTACAAATTCCGATTACTCCAAAGGTATTAGAAAAGCCATTGGTGTTCCAGAATTTGATCGTTATTTTCGAGCAGAATTATCAAAGTCCGCCGACGAGGAGACACGTGTTGAGCTACTTGAAGAAGCCATTAACGAAGTTAAGATCAACAACTGTAAATTAGCAAGCCAACAGTTGGAGAAAATAAATCGTTTGATAAATGTCAAGGGATGGAATGTACATCGACTGGATGCAACACAAGTTATGTTGAAAAAACGAGGAAAACAGGAGGGAGAGGAAATATGGAAGAATATGGTAATGGAACAAAGCAAGAAAATTGTGACTAAATTCTTGTGTCAAAATTATAATAATAATAATAATAATAAGAGCTCAATGGGTTATTGTAGTACTTACTGATGGGAGAGAGAATTGTTGTCTGTGGCACCAGCATCCTATAAGCTTTGATTTAACAAAAAGAAAAATTGAGTAAGTAATAACCAATAAGTCAAAGCAGAGGTGCTCAATTGAAATAAGACTTATTTGATTGTTCAAATGAAATATCACATGGCCATGTATTAAGCTATATTGACATGTGAACATAACTTAAGACCCTTAAACCATATTATTATACTAGTCAAATCACAAATGTGATTGAATTTTACGAGCAAATTAAAGAGAAATTCAATTTTAAGCATTTTCTTTTTTAACAAGGTTTGTTTACTAATTAACTACGCCGAAGCTATCGTCAGATAATTAAAGAAGCGTTGTTAACATAAAAAGAAAGAGTCGTCCTCACCCCCTTTTGTCTTCTTTAATTACTCAGATAAAAATAATAATATACCTAACTATGAAAACGTAACATATAAAGATTATGCATGCAACTTTTGTTTTCATTACGAGTATATAAGACTAACATTAGACGATTAATGCTGAATATGTATATCATCGCTATTAGTAAATAACATTATAATATCAAGCAAAAATGAAGATGATCCAAGGAAAAGTTTCAACTTTGTTACTCCTAATTATAATTTACGTTGGAGGATCAAATAGCCAATTTGCAACTTGGCCCGGCCCTGCTGTCCCTCGTCCACTTTGTCTCTCTCAATTTTCACTTGTGAACAATGCATGTCAATTTTTGCCACTTACTCCTTTGCCTCCACCAGGACCTGCACCCGCACCTCGCCCATTACCCACGTTCTCTCCAGCACCTGGTCCTGCACCCGCACCTGGCCTAGTACCCACGTTCTCTCCAGCACCTGCACCTCCTACGAGTCTTGGGTATACACAAACTCCAGCAGAAGAGGAATGCTGTAGGTGGATGAAAGCTGTCGATAGCAAATGTGTCTGCTCTCTATTGGCTCATTTGCCTACTTTCCTTGCCAGGCCAATCCATCAGTATACTACTTTGGCTCATGCAACTTGCAGTGTAACTTTCACCTGTGGTTCCTCCGCAAGGTACCAAGAGAATGATCATCAGAAGCCACCACACTCTCCATAAGTACCGATTATCTTTAATTAAAACGCACGCTATATATAGTACATGTGGCATGGAGTTTGACGGACTCCTATATATTAATTACCTACTTTATTTACAATAAGTAAAGATTTTTAGGAGGGGATATGGGCCTTTACCTCCTAAAAATTTAAATGTACGTAGTATGTATGACTCATTGTATTACGTTTGGTGGTTATATAAGTATTGTATGTCATCATTTGAATATTTTAAGTTATTCTGTTACTTCAAGCAACAATCTTAATCAATATTAGCTGCAAAATGTGCCCAAGAATAAACAACACCATGAAACATACACCATATATTATTGTATGTAAATTACATTGAGGAGATAGGGATAGGGAGCTAGGTAGGAGACGCGCAAAAACTGAAACTTTGTTCCCCAGATAACAAGCAGAATATGCAAGAAATCTCCATCCATCCTCTTTTTATTTATGTAACTGAACTCATCAACTGATATAGCCTCTCACACCTTCCCTAGTGCTTTTTGGATATCAGCCTGCAAGTTAATCCAGGGAAAATCACCTCTGTACGTACATGAATCTCATAAAGGGCACTGAATTTGCTACTTGATTTGGAGTCATTAACAAAAATTATATTTCAGAAAATCTATAAGTTTTCCATTAGTACAAGAATTGTGGAGATCTTGCTTATCAAAAAAATAAGAAGAGGGTAAGGTGGTCTACAATAGACCCTTCCTTGGAGCAGCCCACACATGGCAGGAGCTTTGTGCACCAGGTTGCCCTATTTTATTATTTTCACAACAATATTTACTTCTGTGTTACTAAGTTGCTGCCCCGAGACTCTAGAGAGAGAGAGAGAGGCCAACCTCAATTGCCAATGGTGCAGTAGTGGAGCCATAACGCTTGATAGCTTTTCCTTCCTTATCAATCAGAAATTTGGTGAAATTCCATTTGATGCTGGAACCGAGAAAACCACTTTTGCTTGATTTAAGGAATTGGTAAACTGGTGCTGCATCCGGACCATTAACTCACACCTAGTTTGACTTTCAAGTTTGTTATTAGGTCAACAGAGTTGCAACAAAACGATAAAAGATATTCTCAAACCAGCTGCAGATAGACTCTTCAAAATCTTGATACACCAGACCGACTAATACATAGAATGCAAAAAGGCCATATATAGCAGGATGGTTGCTTCCAACTTCTGGTAAAAGGGCAGAAATATGTTCAAACTTCAATGGTACAACACAATTGAAAAACTAGAATTATTGCCTTTAAATTGAAATAACGAGAAAAAGGGACAAATGGCGGAAAGGTAAAGGTGCAGAGCAACCAAAGCATTTGCCACCTCACACATTCCCATAATACAGTTCCTGCTGATCCGTTAAGTCTACAGAATTAGATCAGGTTACAACAACGGCTATCATTTCCCGATACATTTGATCAGCTTTTTGGTCTTTTAACAAGATTTACTCTAGCAAAATAACAAGTTTTCAGTAGGATAACTCTAACAGTCATTTATTTGTTCAACTGAAATACTCACCAGTACAATTAAACACATATACTAAGAACGAACTGATTTCTGAATGCTAAGATGAACATATGGCAAACAAGAAAGGATTCAAACGGAAACAATGTCACATGGTATAGAAACTTATACAAAAGGTAAAAAGTAGACAATAAACACAGATGAGGATTACTTAGCAAACGTTTGGAGACAGATGAAGATCCTTTCTGTAAGGTGGTCTCTGGCCACCAGGCAAATGGGCCACGACTATCCACTAGGTACCTATATCCTCTCACCAGTATATGTGAGTAACTCTTCAATAGGAAGATAGAATGAAATGATGTAACTTTTTTCGCCTCTGCTGGGATTCAAACCCCAGTCTCACGTGGTGTAGAATCCAGCTTAGCATGAAAGTCAGTTTATTATGGCCAGTGCGGTTGTTCCTGTTTCATTTTCTTCATCAAATGTCTCACCACACCCTTGGGCGCATGCAACACAGATGAGACTTATCGAAAATTAAACAAAGGTAAGAAGTAGATAACGAACAAGAAGTAATAACTGGAAATGATGCAATCATATACGCTGGAATAATTGGATTCAAAATGCAGCAAGGTTAGACCCAAATGAGCTAAATGCTAAGCTAGCGTTTGGCCATAGATTTCCAAATATTATTTGGGTGAAATTTCACCATGTGTTTGGCATAGTATTTGGAAACCATATTTCACTTTTTTAGAAAAAATATAATTTATACCCATAAGTTTTAAAAACTATCAAAACTACCATAAGTTTGTATTACAATTCAATTGGATCTTCGTTGCAACAAATAACAAGTAGTGTCTATGACACTGGAGCAATGTGGTAGTTTGGAGTGAGTGCAACAAGCATCATTCCATACATTGTGAAGTAGACAAAGCACATGACTTTGTTATCCTGAGTCGGTTTTTCATCAAGAACCATATCATTTATTTTTTTTTATGACGAGGGAAACCCGCAGCCGTTACCCTTTGGGTGCGCACAGGGTAAAACCCTCACTCTTGTGCAATAGCTCGCAAACCACATAGGAGAGGTAACCCGCACTAGGCAAGCCCAACACGACCCAGAAGGCAAACCCCCATCAACACTTTCATATTCAATGAATATTTCATCACTACTTTGGTGTTCACGTAAAAAATTATGTAATACAACGCAAACAACTACTATGGAGGATGTTTTTGTAAAAGATAAAAGTTTGGTGTAAAATTTCAATTTTTAAAAGATCCCAAATAATGAGATTTGGCCCAAATACTAGTATTTGGGATATTTGCCAAATAATGGCAAATTGTATGGACAAACACTATTTGCCAAATTTCCCCCCAAATATTACTTGAGAAATCTATTAAATTGTGGTGGAAAGGGGTTAGAGCTTAGATGTTATTGTGCATCCTTTTTGGACTGCTCGACCGTGTTATACATTTAGATAGTACAACTTATTGTGTGGCAAAAAAACAAAACAGGAAAAGCTAATTCTGAAATCATGTTGATTCTTGCTTGTGGTTAGATAATATATTAATGAGTACTTATTGATGAAGCTTAGTATGTCTTTTAATCCGTGATGGAGGGGGCTGGAGATTAGATTTTATTAGGTGTCCTTTTGGGACTGCTCTACCGTGTTATACATTTAGATAGTTACAACTTATTGTGTGTGGGCCATGTGGCAATAGAACAAAACAGGAAAGCTGATTTAGTAATTCTGAGTCCTGCTGATTCTTGCCTGTGATAGATAATGTATTAATGAGCAATTGAATGCAGGATCCTATTTATGTGGTTTCACTTATTGATGTAGTTCTTAATTCTTATCATGTATAGAAATAAAATTTGTATTGTATCTGTTGCCAAATTTCCCCCCAAATATTACTTGGGAAATCCCCCAGATACAATACAAATTTTATTTCTATACATTATAAGAATTAGGAACTACATCAATAAGTGAAACCACATAAACAAGATCCTGCATTCAATAGATCAATAATACATTATCTACCACAAGCAAGAATCAGCAGGACTCAGAATTACTAAATCAATTTTTCCTGTTTTGTTCAATTGCCACACACAATAAGTTGTAACTATCTAAATGTATAACACGGTAGAGCAGGCCAAAAAGGACACATAATAAAATCTAATCTCCAACCCCCTCCATCACGGATTAAAAGACATACTAAACTTCATCAATAACTCATTAATATATTATCTACCACAAGCAAGAATCAACAGGATTTCAAAATTAGCTTTTCTTGTTTTGTTTTTTGGCCACACAATAAGTTGTACTATCTAAATGTATAACACGGTTGAGCAGTCCAAAAAGGATGCACAATAACATCTAAGCTCTAACCCCTTTCCACCACAAATCTTGGGACAAACATATATTCTTCAAGTGTCCTGATTTTGCTTCCAGTCTCATGTTTTTTTTACATATATTATGTTCTAGTGGATCTCTGTGCTCTATATGTGTTTACGTTTTCAACATCCAATAGGGAAGATTGTGAGCCGCTTCTGTCACCCATAACGACCACTAAGAGCATAAGCGCAATTCAAACAATAACTAAGTCCATGTCATTAGGTGAAAATGCCTTGATTATCAAAATTTATCATACATGTCATCTTACCTTTTGGAAAATGGGATATTCTGCCTTGAATCTAGAGCAAGCAAATTGTTGTGCTTCCTCACTTGTCCCTGGCTCTTGCTTCAAGAATTGGTTGCAGGGGAAGGCCAAGACCTCAAAGCCTGAATTTCAATAAAAATATATACTACATTGTCGTATGTACAGAATCACAAACATAGTTAAGGGAGTACAAACTTGAGAGAAAAATTATGAGTATACGAATATGTCATCATGTATAGTCAGTAACTAATTGTAACAATATGAGGAACAAATTTTGAGAGAAAACGAAAGGATCACCTTCCTCCTTGTATTTGTCGTAGAGTTCAGTCAACTGGGTATAGTTTGAGTTTGTGAATGAACTGTTTCAACACACACGCACACCATCACCACATGTCTAAGGGGGTAATATATCATAACAATAATACCCCCACCACACACATTGATGTGACACTTTTCACTTATTGAGGGTTAATTTAATTAAAAGTCAATTTAACTAATCTTTAGCTAAATTGTAATAGACCAACTCAATAATTTGGATATTAAAGGAACTGTATAGAAGTGCAATTCCTAATAAATACATTTGGACAGAATTCACAATAAACCAAAAGTTTTTGTGATGAAGGGGTCAATAAGTAACCGATACAGATAATAAAGCTTAAAGTTTGGAAATTACTTGCATATAAAAATAATGGAAAAAGGAGGAGTGTAAACCATTTGGAAGAAGAAGCACTTTTTCATTGTAGATGGTGAGGTCTACATCCTTTCCTTTGCTATCCTGTAAATTGGAAACAAAGATATGAGAATGCTAATACACGTTGAAAAGAGATTCTGTAAAAACATAACCTTGACGGTGAATTGGTGGATTCATTTTTGTGGAACTGATGGAGAAGCACCCATTTTGATATGTGTCACAACAACCTCATCAATGGGGTTAAAAAAAAGATGAATAGTTTCCAAGAGTAGCGCAGATTCTTGGCAACTCACCCAAAGAAAACCTGAGAATTTAAGAAACGTGAAGGAAGACTGGACTCCATCATCAGATAATTGTGGTGCGACCCGAAAATGGATCCGACATTTAATTAAAAGCTATCTATATAATTGTCCTATCTCATTTCAACATCAATGCCTTGGTCTTTTAATTTGACATATATATAAACATTAACTCGTATTTATTAGATAAAACAAAATTTGAATATATATATATTGAAAAAGAATTGTAACATAAAATTTCACCCCCTCTCCTTACTAGTCAACTACTTTTAATTTTTACTCTATTATACTTTGAAGAAAAGTAGAAATAATAATAATTATTAAGTTAGGATCGGAACTCGCTTTTAATTCATATTAATTTCTACCAATAAATCGAGTTTTATAGCATATGAAAAGATTAAATAAAAGCTCATCGTTTGAAATTAAAAATACTTATCTGACATATGTTGGATAGATTGAAATTTGCAAATAAACAAAAAAGAATTGTCCACAACAATTACTTTAACTTTTATATATAGTAGCGAAGAATAATGAATTATCGTAAATTGCTACCATTAGTTATTCTTGTTATTGCGCATATTATGGTATCAATGGAACATGGAGATAAAAAGGATTAAGTAAAGAATAAAGTTCCATGTCTAACTTCGGTAACAAAAAGTTGTGAGAATAGAACCATACTCAAACATGAAGGAACGTCATAAGAATAAGCTCATGAGATAAAAGCAATATAGTACGGTACTAACTAATGAAGGGTAAAATTGAAAGAATATATTAAAATTAGTCTAGAAAAATTAAATAATTAAGTTAATTTGAAAAATAAAAAATATTTCAAAATTCAATTAATTTAAAATGAATGGAGTAACTTTAAACACAAGACAATATTATACGCATACACATATAAATACGTCTTAAATCAATAATTCTATACTATAGTAACTATAATATAAATTCACAAACAAGTGAAATCAAACACTTCCATCTGGCACATGAAAAATATCTTTCTAATGATATAATAAAATACTACAAATATCAAAAGTAACGTTTTTTTTTTTCAAAGTACTCAATCATGCTATATCGATTTGTCTCTTTCTTCCCTACAAAATTACACACTATAACTGTAAACAAGTCAAAATGATATACGTGTTAGTTGGTTGTTTGAAGAAACACTTGTAAGCACATCACTTGTAGAAAGAATCACAAACATATATTAAAATCCAAAATATTTATAGCCCTGCCACGTATTACATAAGATATTTTCGAGCCACTAAAAAAAAAATGGAGTATGTATTTAATAAAGGACACGTGTCCATGGATCCTTGCTTGCTTGCTTCCATACGATTACATTGACCCGAAGAAATATCATATCCGTATGGTCTCTATCATCCAATCAAAGAGAAGCACGTAGCCAAGTATTTTGCAATGATGTGATGGGCAGGTATTTATTTATCTATACTACTCTTAGCCGTTTATTTAAGTTCCCAAAAAACTACTTTACTGACCACATTCTCGTCGGAAAAGTAAGTATGAGTGACAATCGGAGTCAAAGACGGCGGGTCGGAGAGTCGTCCGAATCGGGAATTTACAATGAGAGGATTCTTATCTTGGTGTTTGCGTCAATGAATTGGGATATTCGTACACTATGTCAAACGGCGTCGGTCAATAGGAAACTCCGTGCAGTTGCGAGAAGGATTCTATGGAGAGAGCTATGCGTGTATCGAGCTCCGCAAATGATAACGGCTTTAACTGACGGCTCTCCGAGCGGTAGAATTGGCGGCGGATGGCAGGCGATGGCAAAATTGATGTTTTTCTGCAGTGGATGTCAATCGACCCGGCATTTCCAAGTGCGCGAATCGGCATCGGGTCACTTCGTGAAAACATCTCGGTTTTCGAAGACATCCGGTCGGAGTTTTTTGGTGAAGAGATGTAGAAGTGATTTGCTGTACGTGAGTGATCCGTGTGAGCATCCAACTGGGAGCGATGATTTGGGGCTTTTCCGAGGGGTATTTTGGGGATTTATGAAATCTAGGACAAGGGCGAGTTTGATCAGAAGACGAGTGGAGCTTGAAGAAGGAGCCAAGTGTCCATTCTGTCGAGCTCGGGTTTGGAGTATGACGGCGGCTCGGCTCATACCCAAAAGTGCGGCGCGGCGGCTTGGTTCGATGGAGACTGGATTGGAGTACTTTGTATGTGTTAATGGGCACTTATATGGTGCTTGTTGGCTGGTTCCTTTATCGTCTGATGAAGGTGAAGAAAAAGATGGTGATGATGAAGATGAAGATGAAGCTGAAGATAGCAGTGAAGAAGCTGACCAGAGATTTGACGGCGGCGGCTATTTTCATCGTGGGAATCAGATAGTAATAAATGGGTGTCTGAATTACGGGCTTACTTCTTGATATGACCAAAATGGAATCAAAAGGGACGATGTTCAAGCAGGAAGAAGGGAAGAGGGATCATTTTTGTAGTTCAGCTTGTTGTTAATATGAACTGAATCATAATTTTCTGTTTATTTGATGATTTGTTTAAGGTTCTATTCTTAAGAAAATCTTTTCTGTTACTATTAGATTTCCCGTGCTTGATTCAATAGTAGCCAATCAATTGTGCAATATAGAATCTATTTCCGGAAAGAAGAAAGTAAACATTGTAAGATAGGAAGTTAAAAAATAAAAAGGGCATCCCACATTAATAAAAGGGACACACTTCAAGAGAGGTGTAATGTAGATTAGCTTATCTTAATGCAAATATTAGTTCCACAATATAGATCAAATGGAGGAATTTTACTTTGTTGGATAACAAATTTGGAAGACTCACATAATACATCAGATGTCAAACAGAAAAAGGTAGCTAAAACTGAAAACAAATAAAAGAAAGCATAATCACAAATTGTTTAGTTTGATATAGTTCACAAATAACTGCATTCCATGCTAACAAACAAATTTGGTTGCCCGCACGATCGATAAATAGTCAACATTTTTCTTCACTAATCTCAACCTACTTTATTGGTAACGACGTCACATTTTCGGATGCTTAATATTGGTTTATATTGATAAGATATTATAGTGTACTTTTCATTTACTTACTCTATTGTATAAAGTTGAGTGAAATCAAATCAAATACTTAGTGTATTGTGGTATGTAACTTTTGAAAACTGTGACATATATATACATGGTCTGGGTCCTCCAAAAGCCGGCCGTCCCCGTTATTGTTGCCGCCCTCCCAGCTACCATCCAGCTAAGAATGTCCTCTCTTTCTAAGCAAACCAAATCTTACTTTCTTCTAACCTCTTATGATCAAAACAAAGCAAACTTACCAATCTTCTTATAGTCGCCTTCCCCTCCCTCTGGCTGTGACAATTTTTCTGGTTAGTTCCTTACTTCAATATTCTTCTGAAGCTTGTCTTCGATCATCTTAATTTCCCCTGTTTCCAACACTAATTATCGGTTTTAGCACCTGATCATGTAAATTAATTAGCATAGTTTAAATATGAATGAAACTGACCTTTCACGTTGATGGTGAGTGAGGGTTTGGTAATCCCCTCCCCATAAGTATCACCAATTTTGTTGAAACTTGATAATTTAGAGATCCATTAACATTTCGGGAATAGGAAAGAGCCCTCTTTGTTCATATGCATAATGTCAATGAACTTTATGCTTATCCATTATTACCAGCTCTAAATTCTAATCATATAATTATTATCACTTAACAGCTAGTAGGAACGGAGATTGATTTGTCTTCGGAATGAGAAATTATGGTGGTATCGAGTTTATATGCATAATAATATCTGTTACCTGTCAATTCCTTCAGAAATATTCTCATAAATAAAGTTGCACCCCAAATAACAGGTGACATGGCTAGTGTTCAAGATATTTCTGTTTCAGCTGTGATCAACCTTATATCTGCACTTGTTTTCCTTTTGGCCTTTGCAATTGCACGGCTTCAGCCAATCAATGACAGAGTATACTTCCCTAAATGGTATTTGAAGGGTATACGAGCAAGTCCTAGAAGTTCTGGATCATTTGTGAATAAATTTGTCAACTTGGACTTGAGAACATACATTAGGTTCTTGAACTGGATGCCTGCAGCTCTAAAAATGCCTGAACAAGAGCTTATAGGTCATGCTGGTCTTGATTCTGCAGTCTATATACGTATTTACCTTCTTGGGTGAGTCTTTGGGTTATGATATACTGGAACCTGTTTTGCAAATTTTTGAGTTCCTTGTATATGATCTAACTCCTGAATTATCAATGCAGCTTGAAGATCTTTGTTCCTATCACACTACTTTCTTTTGCGGTTTTAGTGCCTGTTAATTGGACTTCTGGGGAAACATTAGATCACATTGAAGATCTAACGTTCAGTAACATTGACAAACTTTCCATATCCAATATTCCTTCAGGATCAAAGAGGTGAGGGTTGACTTGTTTCCTTTTAGTATATTAACACCTCAGCTTGATGTTATTGTAAGAGAGTACTTACTTCCTTTGTTGGTAGAAAATGTTTGACAATTCGTTGAACCAAAATGCACATCAGAAATCATCAACATGTGTGTGTGTAATCATAAGTTTCTACACTGAAGGCTTCAAAAATATATCAATTTACTGTCTGTAAAGTTATTAATGAACATGTATTCACGACACAAAATTGGTTCCTTTATTGTTTTTCTTCAATTCTTAACGCAAAACAGAAAATGTACCAAAAATAGCACTTCATTTAGTATCCTTGGCAGGCGGAGGGACTACACTTGCCTTTATTTGCAATCTCTCCCTCCATATCCACACCTAACCATAATAACCTATTACTGTAGTTTCCACACAGAAGATTATAAGAAATGTTTACCAAGGAATTGGAAGGCTTATGTTTTGCTTTTACAAAATTTTGATGTTTTTTTGTTTCTCATGACTTATGCCGATATGTCATTACAGATTTTTTCCTAATAAAAAACTTAGTTTTATATTCTTTCAGGTTTTGGGCACACGTGGTGATGGCTTATGTATACACATTTTGGACCTTGTATATTCTGTACAAAGAATACAAGAAAATATCAACAATGAGACTAGATTTTCTTGCCTCTGAAAAACGTAGGCCAGATCAGTTCACGGTGAGTGTTCACATATTTTATTGACCACAAATGTTATGAGTGTTTCTAAATACTACAATATTTGGTTAGTTTACCAGATCTGATTCTTCTCATAGGTCCTTGTTAGAAATGTCCCACCCGATCCTGATGAATCAGTGAGCAAGCATGTTGAGCATTTTTTTCGTGTCAATCATTCAGATCATTATCTTACACAGCAGGTTTGTATTGTATTATAGTACTCCATATTTATGTTTGAAGTATTTAAGTATTTGACAGGATGGATACTGAGTAATTATGGGAAATTTAGGAGTAGAACCCTTTTCATTCTTATGCAGTTACTACAGCAGATGAACCTTAAAATTGATGCTACTTTTAGGTTGTTTACAATGCCAATAAGCTTGCTAAATTGGTGGAGAAGAAAAAGAGTAACCATAATTGGCTTACTTACTACCAAACCAAGTATGAGAGAGACCCTGAGAAGAAACAAAAAATTAAGGTATTATCCTTTGTTTATTGAGACTTAGTTTCATTTTTCATTTTCCTGTTGTTTCTGATTCTCTTATTCTGTCATGTATAGACAGGATTTTGGGGGCTTTGTGGAAAATCTGTGGACGCCATCGACTATTATACAACTGAAATTGAGAAGTTGACCAAAGAAGTAAGTTATGGTTTAATTTGGTAATATTTGGTCATTATGTTGCCTGAAACTAAGGTATGGAAGCTTGTGTGAGGTGAATGTAGACATTTTCATTAGCAGGAAAAGGTAAATATTGGATTTTCTGTTTTGATGTAGGAAGCTGAAGAAAGAGAAAAGGTTAAAAGTGAGCCCAATGCAATCGTTTCTGCAGCATTTGTCTCGTTTAACTCTCGTTGGGGAGCAGCTGTATGTGCTCAAACACAACAGTCAAGAAACTCAACCATTTGGTTGACAGAATGGGCTCCTGAACCACGTGATGTCTATTGGGATAATCTTTCAATACCATATATTCAACTCTCTGTACGGAGACTGCTAATGACTGTTGCTTTATTCTTTCTTACTTTCTTTTTTATGATCCCGATTGGATTCGTTCAAGCATTTGCAAGCATTGATGGCATCAGAAAGGTTCTTCCATTCCTGAAGCCATTAATAGATATGTATGTGATCCTTCTATATGTGTGCTTGTAGTATATTTATATATTAAAGTTAGACCAGCAATGTTTCTTGGGAAGTAAACAAGTACTCGTATAAAATGTTTAAGTTGTTTCACTTAGTAATGTAGGTGTGAATTGTAGCAGCTACATCTTGCATAGAGTCACTTCTTCTAAATTGCAATGATAGACTCAATGCTTAGCTTTGACCTTCCTGTATTTTGCAAATTAAATCAATATCTAAAGTTTGTGGTGCATGCTGGAATTTCTGCTGCAGGGATTTTGTAAAATCATTTGTACAAGGTTTTCTACCCGGGATTGTATTAAAGATATTTCTGATTCTTCTTCCTATGATTCTAATGATCATGTCAAAAATAGAAGGCTTTACATCACTATCATCTTTGGACAGAAGATCAGCAGCTAAATATCATTTGTTTGTCATTGTAAATGTCTTCTTTGGAAGTATCATTACTGGTGCCGCATTTGAACAGCTTGACAGGTTTCTCCACCAGTCTCCAACAGAGTGAGTTCCGTTCCGTTCCGTTCCATTCCGTAAAGGAAAGAAAGGCTAACCAAAAACAATACTTGTATGCAATTCTTAACATTTGCTTGCAATGCAGGATCCCAAAAACCATTGGTGTAACTCTTCCGATGAAAGCTACTTTTTTTATCACTTTCATAATGGTTGATGGCTGGGCTGGAATTGCAGCGGAGATCCTTAGATTGGTTCCTCTAATCATGTTTCACATTAAAAATACATTTCTAGTAAAGACGGAGCACGACAGGGAGGAAGCAATGGACCCTGGATCATTGAACTTTTCTGTATCAGAACCTCGCTTACAACTCTACTTCCTACTAGGCCTTGTCTACGCAGTGGTCACACCAATACTCCTGCCTTTCATCATTATCTTCTTTGCCTTTTCTTATATGGTTTTCCGCCATCAGGTATGTTTTCCTACTACTTTTTTAACACATAATATAAGAATAATACTAAAACTGCTTCTTTGATGCTAGATCATTAATGTGTACGATCAGAAGTATGAGAGTGGTGCATCATTTTGGCCAGATGTCAATCGTCGTATACTTATAGGTTTGGTCATTTCCCACCTTCTATTAATCGGTCTACTGAGCACCAAAGATGCTTCCCAATCAACCCCATTGCTGATAGTACTTACAGTTTTGACAATCTGGTTCCATAAGTTTTGCAAGGGAAGATTTGAGTCTGTGTTTGTCAAATTCCCATTGCAGGTTAGTGTTCCTTAGATCTTACACTTTGATGTTCATAGTTGTGTTAAGTTAGGATGCTGTTAGCTAGCATGAAGTTACCGTTGGTATACTCAACTATGAATATTAAGATTTTTTGTTCAATGCACTCTGCAGGACGCGGTGGTGAAGGATACAGTTGAACGGACCACAGAACCAAACTTTAACTTGAAAGAATATCTCCAGGATGCTTATTTGCACCCTGTTCTCAAAGGGGTTGATTTTGAAGTATTGAAAGAGCTTGACGATGAGGAGAAAAATTCACTTGTTGCTACCAAGAGGACATCTAGACGGAGTAGTAAGACTGTTTCTAATGGCACTTCTGAAGATCAGAAGACGGTCTCAGAGATTCAGCTCGTATTTTAATTTGTCACCAAATTAAAGCAGTTAAAAAATAGCATTCATTTGTTTTATTTCCTTTATAGCTTGTGTTAGGCCTTCTGTATCAAAAGATGGCAGTGAAAATGTCATGTAGTATATATACTTAAGATCAAAATGAACAGAATGTCTTTCTCATGAAAAGCTGTTCATGTTGGAATATGTCTTTTGTTGAAAAAATAGAAAAAGAATAGGTATACTTTAATCTTTTTGACACATTGTTGTGAAGAAAGTAGCAATAAGAGTGAGTGTGAAGGGAAGTTCACGATAGTCTCTCAAAAATACAAGATAAGACTGTATAGAATAGAGCCAATGAGTTCTTTGGACCCTTCACATACATAACGAATACTGACCCCCACAAATTCAAAGGCTTTAATGAAAACAAAATGGTGATCATAAGTAGTAAAGTAGTTGTGTAAAAACCAAACTAAGATTTTGAACTAAAGCATCTTGACAAAATATAATGAGAGACCTAGGTATTACATAATGGTGCAAGTGCGAGAATCTTGGTCACCAAAATAACGAGTGAAGTCATTTAACCCTGACATGGGCTGGGCGGGCGGATAAAACCCATAATCCAGGTCCGGACCATAATGCCCATATTGATATGGAGGAAGCATGTAAGTTGCAGCTTCTCCATTGAAAAATCCAGCAGGGTGACCTCCCATTTGCATAAACATAGCATACTTTTTCTGTCTTTCTTCTTGAGTAACATAATCTCGCATGCCTCCACCTCTTCTATGTATTTTGCAGTAGCGATCCCTGCAAATAGAGGCAACACATTCATTTTATGTGAAAGTATTTGACTCAAAATAGGGAGGTTGGATCATGATGGATGAGTTTTAGTTGTGAGACACTATTTGACCAATAATCCTGACTCTTTTTTATCCAAGATACTCAACCTATATATATATATATATATGGTCCATTCAAATTTGGCTCATTCATACCTGCAGATGCTTGGATCAACTCCTTGAGGGGCCACATAAGCTTCAGCTGTATGATATTTTTGCTTGTTTTTGGTTGACACAAAATCTTCACACTTTTTATTCTTTGGTGACACATAATCTTCACAGTACTGAGTCTCATGATCATCACTACTATTCCAACAATGTTCATTTCTTTTCTTGTTGTCATCACCAACTTTAGCTTTGCCCTTATAGTCCTTAGTATGGCAAGCTGCAGCCTCTTCTTTATTGTCAAAGTGATTGTGATTGGAGTTTCTACTTGTGCTATTATTATCATGTGAAAGAGGATTCTTCGAATAAGATATCAGCTCAGCCTTTTTCCCCTTTTTCTTAATGGCTTCAATCAGCATCAAAGGATTAAAATTGCCTCTAATGGTAGCCAAATTTGTTCTTGGATCATAACAAACTTCAAACACACCTACCATAACATTCCAATATTGTAAACATTTAACTTGTATAGTTTACACTATCAGCATATATAGTTTAATATGTAAGTTACACATTAATTAGGTCAATTTTATCATATAGATTTTATGTAACTAGCTTATAATAAACCTGATTGTGTAAAAAATGTAACTTTAAAGACTTAAGGTAGTCAACAAACTAATTAAGTAATTTAATTTCTCAAGGAACTTATTATTGCATAAAACTTGGACTAAGAAATTAAAGATAGTACTTCACAATGAGACATACTTGTACATTAATTAGTGTAATATTAAAATGTTTATCAAATTAATAAGAATATCATACCATTTATCTTTAATAGAATTTTCCTCAACTTTCTTTGGCATGCTGTACAACAATTGACT